>NC_092752.1:15731503-16037220 GCF_047496795.1 Chiloscyllium punctatum | reverse complement strand
AAGTCCTAAAGTATTCAATACCTCAGCACTCCTTTTGCACATCCCTGATGTTTATTCCTGGTCTGGCTTTTAGCTGCCTTGCTTTAAGCTCTAGAGTTTCTACCCTAACTCTCTTCAACTCTCTACCTCTCCCTGCTCATTTAAATTGTTTCTTAAAATATATATCATTGACAAACGTTTGATCACCTGTCTTGCTACCACCTTCTGCGTCTCGGTCTCAAAAATGTCTTATTGATATTGCCTTTGTTAACTGCCTTTTGGATGCTTTGACTAAACATGCTGGAAAAATATGATTTGTTGTTGCCAATCTTTCTAGTCAGCGATTTTCAGAGTGGATGCTGAATGATGAGATCCCAAATTAAGGTCAGCCCCAACCTCAGAATGGCATTGCTTTTGGGAAATATTGTATTATGATTCTCTTTACTAACTCAATCGCAATTGCTCTATGTTTATGCAGCGTTTCCATCCACTCATTCATAAAACCATGTTTTTGTAATACATTTTACTTTTACAAGATAAACTAAATGAATTAAATTTATTATCACGTGTACCGAGGCACAGTGAAAAGCTTTGTTTTGTGAGCAATACAGGCAGATCATAGAGTTAAGTAGCATAGATGGTAAATAATAGGTAAACAGTGGTCCAAATGAAAACACAGGTACAGGCGAATGTTAAGAGTTTGTGAGTCCATTCAGTATTCTAACAACAGTAGCATAGAACCTGTTGCAAAACTGGCTGGTGCGTGTGTTCAGGGTTCTGTACCTTCTCCCCGATGGTAGAGGTTGTAGAAAAACATTGCCAGGGTGGGTCGGATCTTTAAGAATGCTGGCGGCCTTTCCTTGACAGTGGACCTGGTAGATGGATTCTATAGATGGGAGGTTGGCCTTTGTGATTGTCCGGGCCGAGTTCACCACTCTCTGTAACCAGCTCCGATCTTGAATGGTACAGTTAAATTAATCATCCCTTCCAACCTATTACTGTTTCTTTCCACATTCTTATCGGCCCCATGCTGCAAGCGGTGTGTAGACCTGATTCGGTATCAGAGGCTATCCCTGAATAAGTATTAATACTGTAACCTACTCAGAACGATGACAACCCTGCTATCATGTCTCCATAACTCATTTGAAGCTTTGGAAAGATTAGCCGTCTCTCGGCACCTGAATAGATTGCAGAGCCTCAAACAGTTTCCTCCACTAGTAAGTACTTTTTAAATACATATTAAGTAGGGCCGCTATACCCTTTCAGAAACTTACTATTAAACAGTGTTTCGGTAAAACTGCATGAATGAATGTGTAAGAACTGGCAATGGTAAATGAAATTTCATTACCCAGCTGTGGGAGATCAGTTTAATATCCTCTACACTTTTATTTAGTACACCTATAATTTCTCACTTATTTTGATCATACGGATCTAGAATTCTTACTAATATTGCTAACTTTAAAGACAAAAGGACTAACCCCTCTTAATTATGCAAGCCCAGACATTCTAATCCCATCAGGAGTAGCAGTCAGCATTGAGTAAGTGCTTAAACCATCTCCTGCTTCCCAGGACAGATGTCACGCAAACATGTCGATACAACTATATGACACCATAGTGATAAAATTTTAATATTTGTAAAAACCATGTATAAAAGAGGCTACTGTGAAGCTATACTTTGGATACCATCACCGCCTCGAACTGTGCTACTGCAGATGCTCAATAAAGAGGCCATTTTTGCCACTCAGTGATCCTGGTCATTATTGAACACGATCCCACACTTAGCACCTTGTAATTTTTCAGCTGTAGTCCATGAAAGTTGTCAGTTCCGTGCCCAGTTAACATGAGCATTTGAGCCAAGGTTTTGTTAACTGGGCTGGGCTGCTTCAAGCTTATCTTGCACCCTCTTATCCATTATCAGATCATTTTGATGCAGTTGACGTAGTCGGCAACGTGTGACATTGGAGATGGTGAGATTGTGGTGTTTTTGATTGCGTTACTATGATGCTGCTTAATCATTCAACTGCAGAGTTCATGAGTACAAGTGGAAGACAATTAGCAATTGGTTGTTGAATTGAGCACTCAGCTCTTGTGGTGCTTTGATAGTGTCCCTACCCCTGGACTGAAAGACCTGAGTTCAACTCCCACCTACTCCAGAGGTGCATAATTAAATCTCTGAACAGGTTGATTAGGAAAACTAGCTGAATAGAGTACTGTGGCTAATGATGACCAATTTCAGTGGATTGTGAATGATGCATTCACACATCAGTTTTAAATATTAATGCTCTCTCCTTAACCAAACCCATTATTCAGACTCCCTGCTGTAAGAGTCACTCTTTTATCTGTAAATATTGAGTGTAATTAGTCTGAGATTTTTTTCCCCATTCTCTCTTTCTTTAGAACTGGTCACTTCCCTTATTCAGCCACGGATACCTTTTAATGTGATGGTTGCTAAGAAATCTTTCCCAGGAGACTGCTTCTTATACTTTTGAAAGGAAGAGTGCATGTCAAAGGAGGCCTTATTCTAACCAGTAGACTTTCTGGACGGTTTGACTTGGGCTGACAGGTCTGAATTATTACTGGAACACACAGATTGCTTTCTGAAGACTGAAATGCAAGGAAAAAGAAACTGCTGATAAAGAGTTTGCAGAGGATTTTAAACCAAAGGTGCAAACTATCTGTTAATTTCTCATAGATTTATACAGCACTGAAGCAGACCCTTTGGTCCAACTTGTCTGCACCGACCAGATATCTTAGCCCCATTTGCCAGCACTTGGCCTGTATCCCTCTTAAACCTTTCCTATTCAGAGCAGAAGTGGGTACTGCAGATGCTGAAGATTAGAGTGGTGCTGAAAAAGCACAGCAGGTCATGCAGCATCCGAGGAGCAGGAAAATGCATGTTTCGGGGAAAAGCCCTTTATCAAAAGTGAGGAACTCGTTCCTATTCAGATACCAGCCCAGATGCTTTTTAAATGTTGTAATTGTACCCATCTCCACTACTCCCTCTGGCAGCTTGTTCCATATACACTCCATCCTCTGCATGAAGAAGTTACCCCTCAGGTAAATCTTTTCCCTCCCATCTAAAATATACATCCTGTGGTTTTGGACTACCCTAGCATTGGAAAAAGACCTTGGCTATTCACCCTATCCATGTCTCTCATGATTTTATAAAACTCTATAAGGTCCCTCAGGCTCCAATGTTCTAGAGGAAAACAGCCCCAGCCAAATCATCCTCTCTCTATAGCTCAAACATCCAACTCTGGCAACATCCTTGTAAATCTTTTCTGAACCCTTTCAAATTAACTACCTCCTTCCTATAGCAGGGAGACTGGAATTGAGTGCAGTATTCCAAAAGTGGCCTGTACAACTGCAACATGACATCCCAACTCCTATACTCAAAGCACTGACCAATAAAGACAAGTGTGCCAAATGCTTTCTTCACCACTACCTGCAACTCTACTTTCAGCAATGCTCCCCAGGGCCCTGCCATTAGCTGTGTAAGTCATGCCCTGGTTTACCTTACCAAAGATACAACACTTCGTGTTAGTCCAAATTACACTCCAAATGCCACTCCTCTGCCCATTGACACATATGATCAAGTTTCCATTGTACTCTGAGATAACCTTCTTCACTGTCCACCACACCACCAATTTTGGTGTTATCTGTAAACTTATTAACCATACCTCCTATATTCACATCCAAATCATTTACATAAGTGACAAAAAGCAGTGAATCCAGCACCGATCCTTATGACACATCCCTGGCCACAGGCCTCCAGTCTAAAAAAATTAACTCTCTTCCACCACCATCTGTCTCCTACCTTCAAGTCAATTTTGTTTCCAACTGGTTAGATCCCCTGGATCCCATGTGATCTAACCTTACTAACCAGTTTACCATGCGAAACCTTGTCAAGCACTTTGCTGAAGTCCATGGAGATAATATCTATGGCTTTGCCTTCATCAATCTTCTTTGTTGTCTCTTCAAAGAACTCAATCAAATTAGTGAGACATAATTTCCCATATGCAAAGCCATGCTAACTATCCCTAATCAGTCCTTGCCTTTCCAAAAGCATATAGAGTAAATCTTGTCCCTTAGAATCCCTTCCAACAACTTACCCATCACTGAAGTCAAGTTCACAAGTCTTTAGTTCTCTGGCTTTTCCTTAACAGCCTTTTTAAAAATTTTGGCACCACATTAGTCATCCTCCAGTCTTCTGGCACCTCACCCATGGCTTTTGATGATACAAATATCTCAGCATGGTGCCCAACAGTATGTTCTGGAATATACCTGATCAGGTCTTGGGGATTTATCTACTTTATGCATTTTAAGATTTGCAGCAATTCCTCCTCTGTAATATGGACATTTTTCAAGACATCAGTATTCATTTCCCCATACTCCCTAGCTTCCATAACCTTCTCCATTGTAAATACTGATGTGAAATATTGTCATTTTTGTTTACTCAGGAGGGAAATGTAGGGAATGGAGAAATTGGGATTGTGAACATAAAATTTGCTTTGAGTTAAGGAAGTGAAGATCTGTAGCTGTTAATGCACACTTCCATTATAACTCCATTGGGAGTAGCTTTATACAGCCTCAACAGTACATCTCTGCTGTTTTATTCTAGCCCTCCAGAAATGAATGCTAATATTGCATTTGCCTTCCTATTGCCAACTGAACTTGCATGTTAACCTCAAGAGAATCCTAAACAGGTGCTTTAGATTTCTGAAGTCCTCCCCCTTTTTGAAAATAGTATATGCCTCATTGTTCCTACTAAAGTGCATAACCTCACACTTCCCCACATTGTGTTCCATCAGCTACTTATTTGCCCATTCTCCTAGCATGTCCAAATCACTCTGCAGTCTCACTCCTTCCTCAATGCTACCTGTTTCTCTACCTGCCTTTGTATCATCTGCAAATTTAGCAACAATGCCCTCAGTTGATACATTAAGCACCATCCACTATAATGATGTGTTATGAACTTGGTGTCAGATCAATTTAGGATCTTAAGAGCATACATAAAACCTGTCCTCTTGAGCTCTGTAACAACATCTATCACATCGATGTACCTTGTACATAGTAACTGTCATGCAATAAACTACATCAGAGCCTTTTCTTTTTAGAATGCCAAATTGTTTTGCTGTACCATTCGAGAGAAAGACCCAAGTATAAATACCTTGAAAAGAATTGAAGGAATTGGAAGGAATCATGCTTCTGTAGTTGGAAGCTTTTGTCAGATCTCTTCTGGAATACTGAATGTTTTGGGAAGGGAATCCTGAATGAAAGGCCTTATGACTATAGCTAGGGAATTCAAGAGAAACATTAGGAGCAGTTTTTCATACAAAAGGTCGCTGAGATCTGGACCTCTTTCCCAAAGGTAAGAGCTGCTGAGTTAATTGAAACTTTCTAGACTAAGATTGATAAATGTTATGGTATCAAGGGACTTGAATCAAAGTTAGGCAAATGGAATTGTAGTAAGAAATTGTTAATTAGTCCAACTGAATGGCAAAACAGGGTCGAAGGGCTAAATGTTACTAGGATCTGTTTCACATATACAGAGAGAGAGAGCCAGGGGGGACTGTAATTAATTGGTTATGGCCACTGTGGGAGAAGTGTCATTGGAATATTAGGAGAGATAAAGAGACAGGGCAGGAGAAAGAGAGTGAGGAACATGAAAGAGGAGGGACAGTGAGAATGGCAGGAGGGGGACAGGGAAACATTAGGGGTAGAGGGGAAGAAGAAAGTAGAAGACAAGGAGTTGGGAGAGAACACAATTAAAATGTCGACCGATGAAGAAATGAGAAACTGCAAAGTTCTCTTGTTTACTTTCCTTCTTGAAATGTAACACATTGACAACTCTTTCTGAGGCATTCCACATGATTTACATTGACGTGGCAGGAGTTGGGAGGAGGTGGATTTACATGATACTGTCTCAATGGGATGAATATTACCAGAAGCCAAAAGAAACTGAGAGCCTTTCCTGTGGTTACTCCACCAGGAAACAGTATACATTTCACTGGGGATCTGGGCAAGGCTCTGAATCATTTATAGAGTGTGATCGTAATTTGTGTCAGATGATAGGTCATGGGTGGAAGATTTGCAACAATGACTTAAGCTCTCTTCCTAGCTTCTGCCAGGCACACAAACTCCCAGATTAGAGTAATCATAACACAATCAGTGTACAACATTTAATTGCCCTTATTTTTAAATTATTCCTAGTCAAAATTGTTAAGGGTGACCTCCAGACAGATTCGCACTATGCTTGAAGTCTAGGTTCTGGGATGGATAAAGTCTGTTAATAAATCTGACTTCAAATCACCAGGTCTGCTTTTATAATCTCCGATCCTACCAGCACAGGGTTAAGAGATAGTGAAGGGAAAAAGCTGGATTGATGGATATTCAAATCTAGTCCAGATGGCATCACCGGTTGAATTTGAGTGTTGAAGTGCAAGTGTCAAACAACAGTGTGGTAATTATATGAATCAAAAAGGAGTGGTCACATTCTGAATATTGAAACGTTTACAGAAAAACAGAATGGAAGAGTTGAGCCAAAAAATTACTACCAAGACTCACAAGAATTCTTAGATCACAAAAAGCCAAAGTCCATTTAATTTGCCCTCTACCTTTCTGCTAGTCATATTCTACAATAGGCAATGAAGTCATTGACTAATTATAGCAATCAATCTCTATCAATTATTCTACAGCAGACCCAGACCTGAGGCGAATAGCTTCCCACTGGTAGAAAGCTTTAAACTAGAGTCATTGGCTACATTTACCACATGAGATGTCTCAAATTGCACATGTACTGTATCCAAAAACATTAAATTCTGACATTTCTCATAAAATGACCATTAAAATGACTACCACCACTTCATTAGAATTCTTACACAATGATAAAGTTGAATCAGGGATTCAGTTTGGTCATGGTTTGGCAAAACTGAAGTGATTCTCATATACTCGTCAAGAGTGCTAACAGCTAGATCCAATGTTGTAATTGCAGCTCAGCAAGGAGTGAGTCTGGAAGAGGCACATCGCAGGGGCAGGCTCCATCCTGTTATAAATCAAGGAGATGGCTCCATCCACTGTGAAGCAGGGAACTCATTACTGCCAATCACACAGTGTTATGTATCCTGCAGAAGGGGTTCCAATTAATGTCAAAAGGTCATGTGCGATCAGTGGGAGAAATATTCAGAGTTCGAAGCTGGATCCTTATTTTTGTTGTAGCTTCTTTATAATAAAAATGTGATTGTGCCAGGACCTTTGGAGCATGTTAAAGATTGAAATCAAAACGTGAAGTTAAGTTCAAATACCTGAACTTGCAGCAGTGATTTTATAATTATTTCAAATTAGGTAAATAAAATTAAGATTTCACACCCAGAGGCGTCCACTCCAAGACTGAGTTTCTGCTGAATGGAGAACAAACTTTGTTGATGTCCTACTGCTCGAGAGTAAATACTGGAAACAAAATATCCTGACACGTAGGGTCTGATCTTACATAGAGCACTGCATTCCTACCTCTGTAGTTTGAGTATGGAATTGAGTATCTGTACTCTGAGAAGTCCCGGACTGTTCTCAATCAAATAGAATCAAGTGTGTGTGACATTTTTGTTTTATTTGTGTACAGGGCATTGGGAAGAATAGGTGGTTAGCACTGGGGATGGAACTCCTCAGGAAGCCAGTATTCCATCAAACACTCCCAGAAATGGTATGGCATGGAGTTAAATACAGAATAAGTTTCCCTTTATACTGTCCCCATCAAACAATTCCAGGACAAGTACAGCACACTGTTTGGAATCGAGTAAATATCCCTCTAAACTCCGCCACTAAACACCCCCCAGATCAGGTACAGCACAGGATTCGATACAGAATAACACTTCCTCTACAGTGACCCCATTGAACACTCCCAGGGAAGATACTGCAAAGGATTAGATACAGAATGATGCTCCATCTTCATTGTTTCATCAAACACCCCAGGGCCGATTCAGCTTGGATCTAAGATACAGTATAAGATTCCCACTACGTTCTCCCATCAAACATTCAGTGGATACCTACAGTTTGGGGTAAGATAGTGAGTAATGTTCCTTCCATAATGTCCCATCAAATACTTCCAAACCTGATAGCAGCTTGGGTCCAGAATAAAGCTCCCTCTGTTTTGTTTCAAGCACCAACTGAGTGTCATGTAAGCTCCAGTTGTATCCAAATAGTCAGCCATTCCCACTAGTAGTATAACAAATCCAAAAGATGGATACTCTTAGTAGACTGAAGTTCCAGATTGCTAGCTCCAATTTAGCCAAGCATGTGGAAGTTTGCCACGTGTCTGTACCAACCAATTAGAATAGAGTCAGATCGTACTTGGGGAGGTGATGGCCTCGTGATATTGTCAGAGACCAGAGACCCGAGTAATGTTCTGGGGACTTGGGTTGACATCCTACCGTGGCAGATGTGGAATTTGAATTCAATTTTAAAAATCCGCTGGAATTAAGATAATGATGACAATGAATCCATTGTCAATTGTTGGGAAAACCCATCTGGTCCACTAATGTCCTTTCAGGATGGAATCTGCCATCCTCACATGGACTGGCCTACATGTGACTTCAGACCCACAGCAATGTGGTTGACTCTTAACTGATGGGAAGTAAATGCCGGCTTAGCCAGTGATCCCCTCACTGCATGATTAAATAAAAAAAGGTACGCAAGATCACAGCGCTCTAAGTAAGTCATCATTTTACATCAAGATCTCCCTGTGCAAGAACATTCAAACTTTGTTGATGCAACAAGTGGAAATCCATAGTGTGAAGTGGATACCTCAAAGGAATGCGAGATTCCTCCAATGAGTTTGTCAACCAGTCTAAATCACACAGTAAACATCTTAGAACAGTTGGACAAGCCAGCCTTCTCTCCAGAAAGGCTACCCATCCTGCCCGACTTTGAAGAAGTTCTACTAACATGCTTCAAGGCAGCTTGCAGAGAGCATTCTCATCTCTAGCCCAATTCTGCAGGAAAGAGGTGTCCCTCTAGCAAAACAGGCTGGGCCACAAGGAGTCATGACAGATAATTGACAAATGCTCTCACCCGTGTCTGGAAACAGCATCTTTTTTCAGCATGGAGGAGATTGAACTGCTTTACCTTATGTTACCAGATCACTCTTTGATGTCTGCAGGTGAAATATGTCCAGGTTTAATGCATGTTTCATAAATCTGATTTGGTTGTAACGTGATTTGTAAATTGCGGACCATTTTTTTGATAAAGTGAACCTCTGTTAGCTGTTACGCGATTCCATCCCCTATATTACTAGCCGGCTGTGATTTATACTGCTGGTACTTCTATTGCAACAGAATGTCGTCTGTTTGTGTGCATTTTTTCACTTCTATGTGCAGCTAATATTTTGCTGGAATTCTTACTGGGATCATGCACGGAGTTGGAGCGATAGGGGCCGAGGAGTGGGAAGGCAGAGAGAGAGAGAGATAGGGACCGAAAGAAGGTGCAAATGCAGCAATGTCCAGCGAATGGTGGAGAGTAAGCAGGGCCTTTTGTGAAGCAGAGGCTCAGTTGCTGGCTATCTGAAGTTTCAACACACGGCAACTTTACAAGAGAAGGGTGTATGTGTGTGGAATGGGAAGGTGTGAAACTAAGAACGGACCACCGGTGACTCTCATCGCTCCCCATCCTACTCATCCCCACGTTATGCCTCATCCAAGTTCACCCAGTCTCCGTTTGAAAGGGGGTGGGGGGAGGATCTGAGAGTCTTGAGCCCTCACTCTCTCTAAAACCTGTGACCCATCAAAACCTTCAGCCATTCAGAGCATCCCAGCCTGTTAGCCACCCTCTCAAACAAAAGGAGATTTTGCTCCACTCCAGAAGGAGCTAAAAATCTAAAAGAAATTTGGAAATTTCGCTTGTAACAACATGGCATTTCTGTAATTGACCAGAAATGGACAGGTTCGCTAAACTGGAGTGCCTAACCCTATTTTTACCATAGGCTCCTATCATGCAATTTCCTATTAGATGACGTTGCACAGGAACACAGCTACCACGTTGAACTGCCTGTAACGGTGGAAAGAGAAGCAAGAAATACATTGCTGCTATTGTCTTTGCCAACATGAACAGCACAGAAAAGCTGCTGCTTCTTATAGTAGAAAGCCATGTTACTTTGTGAATTCAAGACACTACACACACAATATAAAGCTAATAAAACCACAGAATGATGTTCCACTCAGGCTGAGGGGCAAAGTTCCCCAAATTATTACTGTTCCTGACAGAATACCTAAAAGTTTTTAGTTCCCACTTGAGGAGAGATGAATTGGCTTCCCTAATGTTTTCGCCTGTTCCCTTGGTTGGTCATGGCAAGGTTACTTTAAAAATGAATCCTTTTCTCTTGCGGATCCAGGAGTCTAATGTCCTTATGTTTTAAAATGAGCCAATTTCACCAAATGTTTTGAAGGCACCGAAGAGTGAGCTTACTCATTGCTAAATATGAGAAGAATTAGGAACACAACACACATACATGCAGATTAGAGATAGAAAGGGAGTCCAAAAAGATGAAATGCAAAAAGGTGTATGGATTAGTCCCTGAGTTGTTCACGAAAACCAGATATTTGAATGTGGGGTGGATGCAGTAGAAGTTCATAGTATTTTGTCATTGGAAGTTGAACAGTCACTTAGAAGATTCTTAGTTTTGCATGTTAGTTGTGATTCTGTTGTTCTGAACTAGACGGCATAGGTTTAGCATGAGAGGGGAAAGACATAAATGGGACCAAAGGGGCAATTTTTTCACGCAGAAGGTAATGCGTGTATGGAATGAGCTGCCAGAGGAAGTGGTGGAGGCTGGTACAATTACAACATTTAAACGGCATTTGGATGGGAATATGAATAGGAAGGGTTTAGAGAGATATGGGCCAGTGCAGGCAAATGGGACTAGATTAAGTGTTAGACTATCTGGTCGGCATGGACGAATTGGACCGATGGGTCTGTTTCCATGTTGTACCTCTCTATGAATCTATGATTCCTTTTGACTCTGATTGAACTCCAGCATCCAACATGAGGGAGAGTCCTCTTATCCAAAGAGTTTAGCTGACTGTTTTTATTAGGTGAAGCTGAAAAGGATTTCCCTGGGATTTCCCACTGCAGCATGAAAACATGGAAAATGTATTTGACTGATATGGCAGACTGTATCGCACTTCATCTGAAAGCAGGATGCTAATCAGGAAAAGATTATGGAGTTTTTTCAGACCTAACTCCCGAAGTTTTTCAATGCCTTTTCCTGTTCAAGTTCAGATCATTTTGAAGTGTGAGCAAATTGAAAAATAGAAACATTTTTCACACAAGCACTGCATCACTGTGTTTGTGCTTGTATCTTTCTCACACAGAGGAACAAATCAGGGTACTGAGGGCTCTCATTGGCTGTTTTGACTCTCCATTTAACACATATTTGTAGGTGTACTTGCAATTGAACTTGTTGCAGCGACACGATTGTTTATTAATACTTCACAGCCTCTGTGCATACGAAAGTACTTCTGAAGCGTACTTACTGTAATGTAAACAATCGGTCTATACACAACAAGATCCCTCAAACATGAATTAATGAGCAAACAGAAAATCTATGTCTTTACTTTTCAGTGATCTTACTTGATGGCTAAATGCTAGCTGGGGCCCTGGGAAAATCCCTCTGCTTCTCTTTTGTATAATGAAATGGGATATTAAAGGGGCCTCATTTTAATGTCTCATCTGAAAGAAAGCATCTCCAGCCATGCAACACACTTTCAAGGTTGCACAGAAATGTCAGCCTAGATTCTGTGTTTCAGGCTGTGGCACAGGGCCTGGACAAAGGAGATTCGGGCTAAGATGAAAGGGGTACCAGCGGAGCACAGCTGCAAGGGAAGACCGCCCTGTCAAGCAGCTCTGTTTCGCTTGTTCCCCAACCTGTCAACAACAATCCTTCTGTAATATAAATGCTTGGAGTGTTGTGTTTCTTTGTCCCTCACTCCAGGTGGTGCCAGCGTGAAAAGCATAGTGGAGCTAAGTAAAGAGACAGCAACAATCATGTGGTAGCTGCTCCAACTGTTTTATTGTCTAATAAAATCGATTGCATAATTAACTGTCTAATTTATCACCACATTATGAAGTAATTGTTATCAAAGTGTGCTGAGATTTTGCGTTACGACGATGAATGATTATTAACTTTTAGGAACCATCGTCTTTGCCAACTTCTTATCTCATTCTCGTCTGATGTTTGGTGATTGTGTTATTCTCATCTTTTCGAGTCAGGAGAGGAAATGCATGTTTATTTGTTCCTGGAATTTGAGGAAATGTTACTGAGGCAACTTAACCTGAGGGCAATAAGTTTGAGCCACATATTGTAGGTCTGAAGTCATTAATCTGTCTGATTGTGGGAGAGGAGGCAGGTTCCTTTACCATGAAGGGCATTCATAATGTACTCGCATTTCCTTAATAATCTGTCATTTATTCCTCATTTTCAACCAGAAATAAAGTTTATTAAATTCATTTCAGAACTTGTTAAGGGTGAGTTTTGAACTCACAACCTCAACAGTCACCAATCTGGACAAGAGTCAACACATCACATTCTCCTTCCGCCTCAACTGAGATCACTTTCAGTGGGTTAATGCTTCCACTAACAATAACTGAGGCAGACAGTTCAGAGGGTGCCCAATTTATCATTCCCAATTTGACCGTAATCCAACAAGGCAAGACACTCAGTCAAAGCAGTGGTCTTGTTGCAATTATACAGGGTCTTGGTGAGACCACACCTGGAATAATGTGTGCAGTTTTGGTCTCCCTATCTGAGAAAGGATAATGCTATGGAAGGAATGCAGTGAAGATTTACCTGACTGATTCCGAGGATGACAGGGCTGATGTGCAAGGAGAAGTTGAATTGGTTAGGTTATGTTTGCTGGAATTCAGTAGAATGAGGGGATCTCTTAGGAATCTATAAACTTCTGTTAGGACTAAACAGAGTAGATGCAGGAAAGAAGTTCCCGATGGTGGGGGATTGTGAAACTAAAGGTAAAGGATATGGGGTAAACTATTTAGGACTACAATGAGGAGAAATTTCTTCACCCAGAGAATGGTGATCTTGTGGAATTCACTATCAGAGGAAACAGTCAAGGCTAAAACATTGTATGATTTCAAGAAGGAGCTGAATAGAGCACTTGAGGCTAAAGGGTTCAAAGGATATGGGGAAATGCAGGAACAGGCTATTGAGTTGGATGTTCATATTGAAAGGGGGAGCAAGCTCATAGGGCTGAATGGCCTACTCCTGCTCCTATTTTCTATGCTTCTTTATGGAGTCCTTTTTTCACATAAGTATATCAAGATTCAAAAGGCTGAATTTTTCCATCTTTTCTTTGAGTGAGGTTGATGATAGTCGATCCATCGTGCCCATGGCAACTTCCCTCAAGAAATCTTCAGCACTTCATCTCATTGGTTGTGCAACTAGTCTCTTTGGCACCATCTTGTGGAATGATGTGGCAGGAGAGGTTGTAGTGCTCACTGCTGCTGGCACTTTGCAACATGCACACCCCGCTTGAGCCAACATTTAAACACCAGATGCAAAGCCCTTCAGACTTCAGCAAGTCAGGAACTGCCCTACACAATATGCACCCGCACCATTATCACCTGGGAAATGACTGGGAAGGGGCAAATTAATTCCCCAGTTTGCCAACAGGGACGAGGAGATGCTGATGGTGGAGAGGAGGGTAGTGCTGAATGCTGCTGACTAGCAAAGGGGGCCGCACCACCATAACCAGCTCACTTGGGCTGAGGTAGCAGCCAGTGTTAGTCCTGGGTGAAATGCATTGCACTGCCGTACAGTCACAAGGTCAATTATCTGCTTGCTCTGTGAGGCTATGTGCCACCATCTCACATTCAGAGGGCCCCCAAACTCTTGGGGCACTGTACATACCTCTCAGTGAGGCTCATTCACTGTAATTCTGACTGTTGCATGCATGTGATAGTTCCCCACCTCTCATCCACCTTCTCCTCACAAACAACTAACTCCTCCTGCCTTCCATATCTCTTATTTGCTCAGTGGGATATCACACCACCTCTTTTGCTCCTGCATTCATGATAGAATGCTCTTCCATCCACTGTCGTCATCCTCTGCAGCTGCCAGTCTGACTGGTTGCTCTTGACCTGAAAACCTGACTGTTTCCTAATCCCCAGAATGCAAAGACACAGATCCATGGACCAAGCAGCTGACTGACCATGACTAGCTGACCCTGGCCTGGAGTCAATGACCCTTGATTGAATGGGCGGTGCCTTTTGACCCACTGTAGTCCCTCTTGATGTCATGAATGACTGCACCCCTTTCACATTCCCACATGGCCATTGAAGCACATGCAATGTGTTTGTCGTATACTGTCTTGGTACATGTGGTACATGTGGTAGATGTGACATCGACATAGCATACAGCATAGGCATATGCCAACTTGTCTACCTCTCTGAGTGTTCAGTAGTCTGAACCACGATAAGCTGCCGCCTCTCCCTATCTGCTAAAGGATTCCTACCTCCAAATACAGAGTGAGTGAGTGCTAAGAAATAGAGCTAAGAGCCATAATGCATCCTGTGTAGAAGAATGAGATGCATTTGTCCCTTGCACGCAGAGTGATTTTGCAAAAGCATGCAAGTAATAAGGGTCACTGAGCTCCAAAGTAAACCCCTGAAGGCTTGTGGTCATGTGTGAGTTGGTCTGGAAGGCTAGTGGTTTGCTGATGTTCACTTGTTTGGGTGAAGGATGAAGGAGATCAATGCCGGAGACATTGTGATGGAAGTAGAATTGAATGAAGGCCCAGAGAGCTGTTGTCACCACTCTGATTCTCATGTCAGGAAGTGGCCCCATCCAGTTTCACAGAGAAGGTGAGGAGAATTCGAAGCTGTATAGAAATGAGGTGAGTTAGGTTAATAACGAGATGCAAATACATGGAAATAAGATAGTTGCCACTCATTGACAAGAATCTGAATCAACTATTTGAATCTTAAGAGGAATTTAGATTAACATTTAGAGTCTATTTATGATTTTTTTCTGTACTTACCCATTTTCCACATGGCTCAAGAGAGCAGAAAATCCCCCTAATAACATAATTGGAACCCAATTGCAATTTTAATTGGAGACCTATAAACAGTAATGTCAAAATTCGTAACAATAGCAAGCAGCAGAGCCAGGGTCAGAAGTTAACTAAACAAATACGTGCTTTCTCTTCATTAGGGGACTAAAGGGTAATGTCCGTTGATACACACTGATCTTTTTCTCCGTAATTGCAACTATGCTGTTTCTCTGGGGTAGTTTATGTCATGGCTTCTGCTGATTTTCCATGAATATTACACAGAGGTTTGGCAAAGCCCCACAGAAATTAAACATGGAGTGAGGGTTGTAACTCTGAGCAAGTAGTTTGTTAGATTCAGCTCTTTGAATGTGATGTACTCAATCCATTATATCATGAGCACAAAAAAGTGTGTGGAAAAAGATGCATTTGTACCATTCTTTTTGTAAGTCTAGATTAGAGTGGTGCTGGAAAAGCACAGCAGTTCAGGCAGCATCCGAGGAGCAGTAAAATCGACGTTTTGGGCAAAAGCCCTTCATCACGAATAGCTTTTGCCTGAAACGTTGATTTTACTGCTCCTCGGATGCTACCTGAACTGCTGTGCTTTTCCAGCACCACTCTAATCTAGACTCTGGTTTCCAGCATCTGCAGTCATTGTTTTTACCCATTCTTTTTGTAAGCCAATTAAGGCTTAAATACAGAATAGCAAATGACCAATGCTGTTGTTATAAACACATGCCTTAGAGATTTGTACAGTCACAGTTTAGACGTAACTGTTGTCTAGACAATGCTCTGCAATGCTTTGCATGATGTAATGTTCATCTCCAATATTTAAGTCCATTGACAGAATCACAACCCCTTATAAACATGAATTATTCACCCCCATTATGCTTGTTCTGGCACCTGGAGATATCCACCTCATCCAACTCCCCTATCCTCTCCCCATGGACCTGCAATTTTCTCCTATTCATGCGCAAGTTCAAATTGCCTGGCGAAAGCTCCTGTCGAATGTGCTTTTTTGACAGCAACAAGGACAAGTCTTGGGTCTTGGTGAGGAGTCCCCTTCCCAATGTTGGGTGGACGCAAGTGGGTGGTGGTGCTGCTTCACTGGCAATGCAGCCCAGAACACAAGATCTTACTACTCTTATAAAATTCTGCTAATTCCATCCTGGTTCTCCCATCAATTATCTTCAAACAATGTAAGGATGACTTAAGGAAAACCTTTCTCATAGAGCAAGTAATAAGGGGTTTGGAATGCATTGCTACACTGCCTGGAAGTGTGGCGGAGGCAAGGTCAATTGAGACATTCAAGATGACATTGGATGATTATTTGTATAAAAGTATCGTGTAATGGTATAGGAAGAAAGCAAGATGCCCATTTAACAAGCTGATACGGATGCACTGGACTGAATGGCCTCCTTCTGCACTGTATATCATAGAATCCCTACAGTATAGAAGCAGGCCATTCAGCCCATTGAGTCCACACTAACCCTTGGAAGAGCATCCTACCCAGACCCATCCCCCTGTCCTATCTCTGTAACCCTGCATTTCCCGTGGCTAACTCACATAGCCTGCACACCCATGGACACTATGGGCAATTTAACACAGCCAAACCACTTAAAGTGCACATCTTTAGACTGTGGGAGGAAACCAAATCACCTGGAGGAAACCCACGCAGACACGAGGAGGATGTGCAAACTCCACACAGACAGTCACATGAGGATGAAAATTGAACCCAGGTCCCTGGCGCTGTGAGGCAGCAGTGCTAACTACCAAGCAACCATACAGCCCCCCGACTTCAGTGAAAATCATCTTAAATCTATGCTCCCGGGTTACTGGTCCTTGTGTCAAAGGGAGCAATGAACAATATGTTATGCTGCATCTCATGGTGAGTTTAGATCCAGGGGGTGGGGGCACTTAATCAGACAGGATAGTAACAGATGGTGGCACCACCACCTACTCACCTCCACTCTAATTAACCTCGTGAACTGTTTCCCATCCCACTGTCAACTGCAATTAATGCTGAATTAAGTGTATCTTCCCACTGGGTTAGTTCCAGTAGCAACTGGAATTTTCAGCACATGCGTGCCTGACATGCTGATGAAATGGGTTGCTTGTGATCTCCTGGTGGAGTGCCTTCTTCAATGGCACTCAGTGTCTGATCGAGGAACCCAAAATTGGACAGGGAACCCTTCAGCAAGACCTAGCCCCTGTCCTAGCTGCTGACAACATGACGCACTACTGCTCCATTTGCTGAACCCCATGCCATTGCTCACCTCTGGCTTCTGTCATGGAACAATTCCTCAGAAGCTGACTTCTAAGTGGCCAGGAGCTGTTACCTGTTGGGACCTCCTGCACCCTGAGGTCTTGAACCTTTAGATTGGTGACTACAGACTTAGCGGTACAGACTTGATGGGCCAAAAGGCCTCTTCTGTATTAAATGATACTGTGATACTCAATTACTCAAAAATCCATCCCAACTGGTGTGGAGACCCTGCAACCTCGGTATAACCCCTCCCAGTTTTTTCTTATTTATTGTATCAAAACCCTTTGTAATTGTGAAAACTTCCCTTTAATTTTCTCTGCCGTCATGAAAGGATTTCCCTGAGCAGTTTCATGAGAGAAGACTTGCTTGCAAGGTTTGTCTTTTGGAAGAATTGCAGATTGTCTGAACCCGTTACCATGCCTGCCTCATCATCTATACATATCCTCGGAGTGGACAAGTACAGAGAAGATTAGAATCATTAGTTAAGAATCTTATTGCATGGACTACTTTCCTGAATAATCACTGCTTTCTCATGTACTGGCTCCCCTTTCCAGGTTGCGCATGAGTGACAATTATTTCCTGAAACATTGTGCAGCTGGTTTTAACCATTTGTTCACGGGAAGTCAGTACAATCTGGGATGTGGAGGGGGATGGTTAGGAAGATACACTGGCATGAAAGTAGTTTCAGTTGTGAATTATTAATCTACTCTCTTGGATATTAGGTGAATTGTACAGGTGACCCAGTTCATAGTGCATTTGATCAACTTAAACCTTTTTAACTTGAGTATTTTAGTCTTTAACAAATGTTGGAGCTCCCTCAAGCTATTTTCACTGTCATTGAAAGATCTTTGGCAAAGTATTATATTCTATCTAGCTATTCAAAGATGTTTTGTGACGTTATAGTACAATGCAATGCAAACAGTATAGATACTTTGTATATTCAAGTGACTCAAAGGGTACATGATCAAAGTTTTACAAACCTCCATATTTTAATATTTGTATACTATTAAAGTAGCCTAATATTTTATAATGAGCATATAGTTCTTTAAACATATATAAACACGTAGGAAGAAATGCCTTTTTTGTTTAACTAGAAAACTGAGTATTTTTGAGGTACCCCAGTTTGAGCCCATGCAACATCTCTCCCCATCGCCTAAAATCTCCCTAAACATTTCCCCAGCCATTTTCTAACTTTACCCAATGTGACGAAGGGACTCTACAATTTGGGACCACAGATTACACACCCACCATCAGTGCTTGGCAGTGACTGTCCATAGCGAGTTTTAAGAAGATTTGTAGCTCAGGTTGAGTTCTGGATGTAAGTTTGCTCACTGAGCTTGAAGGTTCATTTTCAGACATTTCATCACCATACTAGGTAACATCACCTGTGAGCCTCCGGTGAAGCACTGGTGTTAGTCACCCACTTTCTATTTATGTGTTTAGGTTTTCTTGGGTAGATGATGTCATTTGCCGTGGTGAAGTCATTTTCTGTTCTTTTTCTCAAAGGGTGGTAAATGGGGCCCAAGTCGATGTGTTTGTTGATAGAGTTAAAGGTAGAATTCTCATGCGTGCTCTGTTTGGCTTGTCCTGGGATAGATGTGTTGTCCCAGTCGAAGTGGTATCTTTCCTCACCTATATGTAAGGATAGTAGTGAGAGTGGGTCATGTCTTTTTGTGGCTGATTGATGTTCATGTATCCTGGTGGCTAGTTTTGTGCCTGCATGTCCAATGTAGTGTTTGTTACAGTTCTTGCAAGTTCTTGTAAATGATATTAGTCTTGCTTGTTGTCTGTATAGGTTCTTTCAACTTTATTAGCTGCTGTTTTAGTGAGTTTGTGGGCTACCATGATGCCAAGAGGTCTGAGTAGTCTGACAGAAACTAGCCATCAGGATACATGAACTTCAACTAGCCACAAAAAGACATGACCCACTCTCACTACTATCCTTACATACAGATGAGGAAGAACACACTTCGCTTGCTCAACCATTTCGAAGTTAGAGACAAAACAACCGCGGGATCTGGAATCCAAGCAGGAGGCAGGAAGAACACAGCAAGCCAGGCAGCATCAGGAGGCAGAGAAGTCAATGTTTCAGGTATAACCCTTCTTCCTTAAGTAGAGTTATACTGGAAATGTTGACTTCTCCACCTCCTGTTGCTGCCTGGCTTGTTGTGGTCTTCCAGCCTCCTGCCTGTGTACTGACATTTCGAAGGGCTGTTAAGAGGCAACCGCACTGCTGGTGTCTGGAGTCACTTATAGGTCAGACTGGATAAGGATGGCAAATTTCCTTCACTTGAAGTGGACAAATGAATTAAGTGGCCATTCACAATGATAGATGATAAGTTCATGGTCCCCATTATTGACACTAAATTGAATCCAGTCTTACTGGTTGACATGACATCCTGCCAGCTACCAAGGTGGGATTTGAACATGTGAGCCCAAAACCATTAGCCTGGGCCTCTGGATTACTTGCCCATTTACATTACCTCTACACCATCATCATGTGCAATATGGCAGTCAGTGTGCATATGTACAGCAAGCACCACAAATAGTATGGTAATGATAAGCAGTCATTCTGTATTTAGTGATGTTGATTTGAGAGTAAAAAAGAGCCTGTTTAATGTCTCATCTGAAAGACTCAGAAACTATTTCTAGAGTTATTACCACAATATTCCAATCAAGTCCCCTTTGTGTTTTTTTCTAAGAATTTACATTATTCAGAAGATATCTAAAAGTAAATTGCAAACAGTTGGAAGTGCAATAACATTCAACTCTGCTCGATTAATCATGCAGCACTGTTAGGTGCCTCAGGACAATTGTTCAACCCCAGGTTATAGTCGAACAGGTTTATTTGGAAGCACTAGCTTTCGGAGTGCAGCTCCTTCTTCAAGTGGTTGTGAAGCAGAACCATAAGACACAGAACTTATAGCAAAAGATTACAGTTTCATTGCCAGTAAAATGATTTATCAATACCTCAATCTGGGGTTGTGTGATTTTTAACTTTGTCCATCCCCAGTTTAATACTAGTTCTTCCACATCATCAGTACAATTGAATAACAACACTTACTACAGCTAATCCTTGCTATCCACGTGGGAGTGGAGAGTGGCTCACCTCTCTGCATGTAATCAGGACCCTTGGATTATTCCTAACTCTAACACTTGGTTGAGATCAACTCTCTCCTCTGGAAGGCCAACAGGTTTTGGGTAGATCAAAGAGTGTCTTTCATTGAGTTGACAATCTTCCAGTAGCAGGTGATGTTTGCCTTGGAGTGCGTCTCTGCAAACAGCGAAACAGCACACAGAGTCCTGTGTCATGGAGGTGGTCAGGATAAACCTCAGCTGAAACCACTGTACCTCTCTCCAAACTTCCTTTGCAAAGGCACATTCCAGAAGGAGATGTGTGGCAATCTCTTCTCCATTGCAGCCATCTTGTGGGAAACCTTTGCTGCTACAGAGATGCCAGGCATACACAAAGAATCTAATGGAGAGTGTTTCCGTTTATTGCACATTGTTCTGTATTTTCCTTTCATTTCAGAATTCCCTGGTGCTCTGACATGAATTCACTTCATTGTCCACAATATAGTAAAAGATTGCTTGGAAGTACACACTACTGTGTGATTCAGAGCCAATGAAATCCTAACCGACATTTGTAGAAGGACGTACATTCTCC
Source organism: Chiloscyllium punctatum (assembly GCF_047496795.1). NCBI lineage: Eukaryota > Metazoa > Chordata > Chondrichthyes > Orectolobiformes > Hemiscylliidae > Chiloscyllium > Chiloscyllium punctatum. The sequence continues at coordinate 16,016,258 of NC_092752.1, read as the reverse complement.
ATGCAATGCTTCAAATAAGCAGAATCAGCTTGCCACTGCCTTACTCCTGCTGTTTAAATCGAGACAATCGCCTGAAATTTTGTATTCTTGCATTTGTTCTGGTGAGTACAAAAGTTCCAGCAATGTGTCTTTTTCAGCACTGTTCAAGTTCTGCATCTAATTGTAAAAAAGCTTTGGATATGTCACTAGATAGCACAGGAAGGAGCATTATGGAGAAACATTCATTAATCAGACATACATCATGTTGCTCACAATAAAAATACTTCAGCTGAAATACTTTTCCCATGAAGAAACATTTCTGTACTATTATCTTTCTAAAAAAGATTTTAGCTTTGATCAGGATATCATTCTGACTCATTAAGATCTGAGATAGAGAAATAAAAATCTTGTGTCTGCAACACTCCCTTCTGGAACTGTGCTAGTACACTTAAAGACAGCTTTAGGAGTGTTTATTAATATAAAAGGGCTGGATTGACTGTCTCATTCATTCAAAGCACTGAATGTTTAGATAGTTTATCATCTCTATCAGAGCAAAGAAGTATTTGCTATTTTCTCATGTTTAGACCAATAGGATAACTGGCTTATAAATGAAGACTTCCAAGAAAGTTTCAATCGTGCTGTGGATGTGTTTAACCACTACTGATCTGCGATATTTGTGAATTCCGAGAAGTTTTAAAGTCAAATCCAGATTGGCGTAGAGCTTCAGAAGCTCCCAAAGTATTTGATAATTAAAAACTTGTAGGAAGCGTAAAACAATCTATTCTCACTAAGCAGTCCTATGAGAGCAAGGCTGCTTTATTTGTTGAAATTGCACTTGGCAAACAGTCATTGTTTTATAGTTGAACAAAACAAAGATTAAATATTTATAGTTGAATGTATTGAAAGTAGAAACATATATAACTTTGCACTTCAAAAGGTTTCAGTCACACTTGATATTCAAACAAAGAGTTACAAATGCTTTTTTGTCTACTGTAAGCAGCAGCTAAAGGTTTATATGTACAATACCCAATGTAAAAGCTGATTCTTTACTCTATTATTTAATTGTAAATTATGCAATTTGTAAATTAAGCCATGCTATTCTTTTCCTTTCAATATCTCCTCTGTTCTGCCACACAGTAATTGGCAACCTGGACAGGTGGAGTTCAGTCTGAGCATATGTGAGGTGATGCATTTTAGAAGGTCTAATTCGAGAGTGAACTATTTTGTAAATGGCGGTGCCTTGGGAAAAGTTGATGAGCAGAGAGATCTGGGAGTTCAGGTCCATTGTAACCTGAAGGTGGCTGCACAGGTTGACAGAGTGGTCAAGAAGGCATTTGTATGCATGCCTTCATTGGATGGGGTATTGAGTATAAGAGCTGGCAGGTCATATTAAAATTGTACAAGACATTGGTTCAGCCACATTGAGAGTACTGTGTACAGTTCTGGTCGCCATATTACCAGAAGGATGTGGACGCTTTGGAGATGGTGCAGAGAAGGTTTACGAGGATGTTGCCTGGTATGGAAGGTGCTAGCTATGAAGAGACGTCGAGTGGATTAGGATTGTTTTCATTAGAAAAAAGGAGATTGAGATCTACAAAATCATGACAGGTATAGACAGGGTGAATAGAGATAGGCTTTTTCCCAGGGTGAGGGATTCAATAACAAGAGGTCACACATTCAAGATGAGAGGAAAAACGTTTAAGGGAGATACACATGGAACATACTTTACACAGAGGGTGGTAGGTGCCTGGAATGTGTTGCCAGCAAAGGTAGTAGAAGCAGGCATAGTAGATTCATTTAAGGTGCATCTGGACAGATGAATGAGTAGGCGGGGAGCAGAGGGATACAGATCCGGAGAAATTGGGTGATAGGTTTAGGCAGTGGATTTGGATCAGCACAGGCTTGTAGGGCTGAAGGGCCTATTTCTGGGCTGTAAATTTTCTTTGTTCTTTAACCTGCTTTCTTGCTTTTCCCAGTACCGCTCCCAAAACTCTCTTATACCTACACAATTTGTAGGATATATAGTTGCATAAAATTAAAGCATGAATCAGACTGATCAATCTATGCAGTTTGTTTTGCCTTCACATGCCCAATATTCCTAACCACCGAAACCCACCCTGTTCCCTCATACCTTTAAATCCCTTTCTGTCAACTAACACTTCAGCTGTGGCTCAAAGCCTTTGAGTTAAAAGGTAAAACACTGTCCAGTAACCTGAGGACAAAATCCAGACAAACGTTCCAGTGTAGCAGTACAGGAGTGCTGCACTGTTGAAGGTCCATCTTTCTAGTCAGATGTTAAATTGATGTCCCATCTGTCCCCTTAGGTGGATATGGAAGTTCTCATGATAATATTTTTTAAAAGAGTAGTGGTATTCTTACTGATGTCCTTGCCAGAATTACTTTTCAGTGTATGTAATAATCTGGCCATTTTCACAGTGCTATTTGCAGGAGTTTGATGTATACAAATTGACTGTAATGTCTTCCACAAGACAGCAGTCAGTACACTTCAGAAGTACTTCATTTGGCTATAAAGTGCTTTGGGATATCCAGAGTGATGAAAGGCACAGTGATTTATACAAGCCATTCTTTTAACTATTCGGAAGAAAGTGAAGACTGCAAATGCTGGAGAGTCAGAGTTAACAAAGTGTGCCACTGGACAAAACACAACAGATCAGGCAGCATCCAAGGAGCAAGACAGTTGACATTTCGGGCAGCCCCCTTTTTCAGGACTGATCCTTTACCACCGCCCCCTCCCATTTATCTCTCCACCCTGAGGCTCCCAGCCTCATTTCTGATGAAGGGCTCTGGCCCAAAATATCGATTTTCCTGCTCCTCGGATGCTGCCTGACCTGCTGTGCTTTTTCAGCAACACACTCTCAAGTCTTACATGTTTTTGAGTAGAACCACTACCTGAACTTTATAAATAGTCAGATACCCATGAGGGCCCATATAAAGTATAATGGCCAACATTGAACTGTAGCCCAGTAACTCTCAGCTGTGGTGAGCAAGGTATAGATTATGTCCATATTTAATGTTACCCAGTTTAACATCATTTTGCTTTAACATCAATGTATAATCTATTAAGTATTGTGTGATTCATTTTTACACCATTTCTCATGTGACCCATAACCTCCATAGAGTCATATATCATGGAAACAGACCCTTTAGTCCAATTCATTCATGCAACCAAGTTTCCCAAACTAAACTAGTCTAATTTGCCTGTGTTTGGCCCATATCCCTTTAAACACTTTCTATTCATTGACTAGTCCAAATGTCTTTTGAATGTTGTAACGTATCTACACTTAACACTTCCTCTGGCAATTCAGTCCATATATGATCCACCCTCTCTGTGAAAAAGTTGGTCCTCGCGTCTCTTTTAAATCTTTCTCCTCTCGTGTTAAAATGAATAGGGAAGTTGGTCCTCGCGTCTCTTTTAAATCTTTCTCCTCTCGTGTTAAAATGAATAGGGAAGTTGGTCCTCGCGTCTCTTTTAAATCTTTCTCCTCTCGTGTTAAAATGAATAGGGAAGTTGGTCCTCGCGTCTCTTTTAAATCTTTCTCCTCTTGTGTTAAAATGAATAGGGAAGTTTTGAACTTCCCTATCCTAGGATAAAGACCTTTGCTATTCAGCTTAACTATGGCCCTCATGATTTTACAAATCTCCAACACTCCAGTGAAAGCATTGAGCACAGGAGTTGGGAGGTCATGTTGCAGCTGTACAAGACATTGGTTAGGCCACTTTTGGAATACTGTGTGCAATCTGGTCTCCCTCCTATAGGAAAGATGTTGTGAAACTTGAAAGGGTTCAGAAAAGATTTACAAAGATGTTGGAGGGCTTGATCTACAGGGAAAGGCTGAATAAGCTGGAGCTGTTACTCTGGAGCATCAGAGGCTGAGGGGTGACCTTATAGAGTTTTATAAAATCATGAGGGGCATGGATAGGGTAAATAGACAAGGTCTTTTCTCTGGGTTGGGGGAGTCCAGAACTAGAGGGCATAGGTTTAGGGTGAGAGGGGAAAGATATAAAAGGGATCTAAGGAGCAACGTTTTCACGCAGAGAGTGGTGCTTGTGTGGAATGGGCTACCAGAGGAAGTGGTGGAGGCTGGTACAATTATAACAATTAAAAGGCATCTGAATGGTTATATGAATAGGAAGAGTTAAAACTTGTTAACATTTTTATTCTTTTTATTCATTTGTGGGACTTTGGCATCACTGGCTGGCCAGCACTGATAGCCCATCCCTCTTTGCCCTTGAGAAGGTGTTGGTGAGCTACCTTCTTGAATTGCTGTAGTCCACTTGCTGTGGGTTGATCCACAATGCCACTGGGGAGGGAATTCCAGGATTTTGACCCAATGACTGCAAAGGAATGGCAGTATATTTCTAAGTCAGGATGGTGAGTGGCTTGGGGGGAGCTTGCAGGTGGTGGTGTTCCCGGGTTTAGAGAGATATGGGCCAAGTGCTGGCAAATGGGTCTAGAATAATTTAGGATATCTGGTCGGCATGGACGAGTTGGACCGAAGGGTCTGTTTCCATTCTGTACCTCGCTATGAGTTAATTACTTTATGCTTATAACTCAGACCCTCCAGTCCTGGAAACACCCTGGTTAATCTTTTCTGAAACCTCTTCAATTTAATAATATCCTTCCTATTGCAGGACGACCAGAATTGCACACAGTACTTCAAAATTGACCTCACCAACATCCTGTACAACAGATGTAGGTTTGCTCGCTGAGCTGGAAGGTTCATGTTCAGATGTTTCATCACCATACTAGGTAACATCTTCAGTGAGCCTCCAGACGAAGCATTACTAATGATTCCTGGTTTCTATTTATATGTCCCAGTCGAAGACGAACGCTAGCCACTCTCCCCTACATCAAAGACATCTCAGAAATGATTGCCAGACTATTCAGACCCCTTGGTATCAGTGTAGCCCACAAACCCACCAACACACTAAAACAGCAGCCAATAAACTTGAAAGACCCTATACAGACAACAAGCAAAACGAATATCGTTTACAAAATACTGTGCAAGGACTGCAACAAACACTACACTGGATAAACAGGCAGAAAACTACCCACCAGGATACATGAACATCAACTAGCCACAAAACAACATGACCCTCTCTCACTAATATCCTTACATACAGATGAGGAAAGACACCACTTTGACTGGGACAACACATCCATCTTAGGACAAGCCAAGCAGAGACATGCATGAGAATTCCTAGAAGCATGGCATTCCAACTGGAACTCTATCAAAAAACACATTGACTTGGACCCGATTTACCACCCCCTGAGAAAAAGAACAGGAAATGACATCACCACAGGAAATGGCATCACCAACCCAAAGCAATCCAAACATATAAATAGAAAGCAGGAATCATCAGCAATGCTTTGTCCGGAGGCTCACTGAAGATGTTACCTAGTATAGTGACGAAACATCTGAACATGAACCTTCCAGCTCAGCGAGCAAACCTACATCCAGAACCTCAACCTGAGCTACAAGACTTCTCAAAAACCCTGCACAACCGCAACATGGCATCACGATTCAAGTCCTCCAAGCCATTATGACTGTTTTCCTTCACCTCAAAAGCAATTTTCTAATGTTAACTAAAGGTAGTTTCTAATCAAACTGTTCAGAGAGGTGTCATGATCCACCTCTGGAACAGGTGGGACTTGAACCCAGGCTTCCTAGCTTAAAGGTAGGGACACTATCACTGTGCCAGAACGGCTCTAATGTTGACTAAATAAAGGTGGACACTCATTGAATTATTACTTGAGCATATATATAAAGACTTATTGACATTAGTGTGGCATTGTAGAGGTAAGAGCTACATTTTAAAATGTTTTGCTTTCCTTTGTTTCACTATCTTCAGCCACCAAAGGTTAGCATCTTTATAGCCGTGCAGCCTTGTTAATGATATTGGTCTGAACGTCAATCGCTCACCTGGGCTTGGTTAACTCTGTGGGTTAATTTAGTTAAAACAGTAAATATGTTAAATGTTCGGAAGTCAAGATTACAGAAAACCAAACCCTTTCTGTGGTGTACGCAGCTTGCAGGGCCACAGCAGACTAGTTGCCAGACAAGAGTTGCAATATTGCAAACACCCAATGCATGGAGACCTTAAAGGTGAACTCTCTTAAAGGCAAGGTACGCATGCAACACCTTCCATTTCAGAAAGGGAAACCTACCATACGAAAAATGCTGACTCATGTCATTCAGTCAGGCATCCGAATTATCAGTCTTGTAAGATAACCACTCTGCTTCCGCACTTTTGAATCCTCTTCCCCAAGTTTTTAGATGATGCATTCAGATCTTAGCACTTTGCTGCTCAATTGTGTTAACTTTCCCATGGTTCTTTATTTCATTATCATTAATATGGGTCCTCGGGTTATCAACTATCCTGCTCACGGAAAACAGTCATTCCTTATTTCCTTTTATCAAAACTCTTTCTAACATTCAGGAGCTGAAGAGGGGGGTAAATTGGCAGGCAAAATAGCTGTTTTGTTAGGTGTCTCATTGTTTTTTTTTGAAGGCAGCTGTAGCTGAGAGATCAGTAATTGTATTTAAAGTATTGAACCGTGATAAAGAATTTGGAAGTGAGCAGCCTCATTTTAAAAGTGAAACTCTAGAAGCCTGTTCACTTCTAAATGCACAGCAGGAATCCTAAAGTATAGCTTGTACTATACTTCCTTTAGTCATCAACTAAATCTGAATTATGGTCTGCCTGGGCAGCACATACTTGGCTGAGCCACGGAAAGTTAGTTTTTTGCTGACCATTTTAATTGGCATCTATGAACCACTATTGTGAGCTTTGAACTCTACCTACCCCAAGCAGATTTTTTAAATGACGGCTTTGGTTTTGATTAAACATAATAATTGAACTACTTACGATGATTCCTGACAGAACTGGCTGGCATTTCTTCCTCAGGACAGAAAACTCTCCATCTCTGAATACCCTCATTGTTGCAGTACCTGTTGCTCACTAATAATTATCTGAAAGTAAACAAGAATGACTGAAGCTGATTTTAATTCCATAGATATTAAGAGTCATAGAGATATACAGCATGCAAACAGACCCATTGGTCCAACTCGTCCATGCCAACTCGATATCCCAACCCAATCTAGTCCTCTCTGCCAGCACTAGGCCCATATCCCTCTAAACCCTTCCCTTTCATGTACTCATCCAGACGCCCTTCAAATGTTGCGACTGCACAAGCCTCCACCACTGTTGGTACACGCTTGTATTACATTCAAGTTCTCCCCAGTGTTTGTCCAATATTTATCCATCAATTAACATCGCTAAAATAAATGATCTGGTTATCATTCCTTTGTCATTTCTGGGAGCTCACAGTGTGGAAATTGTGCAGGCATGATTCCTGCAACACATCATTGTGTTGACTATGCTTCCAATAAATACTCTCTTGACTGTAAAGCATTTTGAGAGGGTGAGAACTCCAGTCCCAGAGCAGGTCCTAGCCCCCAGCCCTGCCATGTTTTTACCATGCCCCCAGACCTCCCTTTCACTGAGGATGAATTATCAGTCCTCAGTAAAGGCCTCGCCTTCATCCCACTATGCACCCGGATTAATGAATTCAACAGGCATTGTGACATCAAACTTTTCTTCCACCACCTCCGCCTCCGAGCTCACTTTTTCCATCCCACCCGTCCTCCGGAGTCTCCTTCTCCCGCCTCCAACACATTCCAACCACTTGGACACCTCATGCTGGTCTGTTGACAACCCTGTCCTGTTCCACCCATGTCACTCAATGGTCAAGAAAGAACAACAATGTCTCTAATTCCTCAGGAGGCTAAGGAAATCCGGTATGCCTACAGCGACTCTTCCCAATCTTTATAGATGCACCATAGAAAGCATCCTATCTGGGTGCATCACAGCGTGGTTTGGCAACTGCTCTTCCCAAGACCATAAGAAACTACAGAGAGTCATGAACACAGCCCAGTCCATCACAAAAACCAGCCTTCCATCCATCTACATTCCCGCTGCCTCAGGAACGCAACCAACCCAGTCAAACACCCTTCCCATCCTGGGTATACTCTCTTCCACACTCTTCCATTAGGCAGAAGAGATAAAAGTTTGATTACATTTATGAACAAATTTAAGAATACCTTCTTCCCTGCTGTTATCAGAGTTTTGAACAATTAATTTCTCAAACGTTAATTTCGATCTCTCTCTCTCTGCATCTTCTCTGCAGCTGTAAAACTATTCTGCGCTCTGTTCTGCTACCCAGATGCACTTTGTGTGGTACAATTTCTCGGTAAAGCTTGCAAAACAACACTTTTCACTGTATCTCAGTACATGTGGCAACAACAAATCAAACTCAAACTACACAATAGTTCTGAGTTGTAAAAACTAAATGATTTGGATAACAACAGTACTTGATGATCATAAGGATCCAAAGGATATGGGAAAGATACTATTTAAGTCAGACAATAACCACTCCATGGCTACACTGGCAATATTCCCCACATTTTCCTCCACTACATTGATGACTGCATTGGCACCCTGTCGTGCTCCCACAAGGAAGCTGAACAATTTATCCACTTCACGAACACCTTCCACCCCGACCTCAAGTTCATCTGGACCATCTTGGACAGCTCCCTCCCCTTCCTGGACCTCTCCACCTCCATTTCCGGTGACCAACTCAACACGGACATCTTCTTCAAACCCACCGACTCCCACAGCCACCTGGACTACACCACCTCTCGCTCTGGCTCCTGTAAAAATGCTATCCCTTATTCCCAATTCCTCTGCCTCCACTGCATCTGCTCCCCGGAGGACCAATTTCACCAGAGAACATCCCAAATGGCCTCCATCTTCAAAGACTGCAATTTCCCTTTCCACATGGTTGATAATACTCTCCAGCACATTTCCTTCACTTCCCACACCTCCATTCTTGAACCCCATCCCTCCCAATGCAACAAGGACAGAAGCCCCCTGGTCCTCATCTTCCACCCCACCAACCTCCAGGTATATCGCATCATCCTCCACCACTTCCGCCACCTACAAACAGACACCAACACCAGGGATATATTCCCCTCCCCACCCCTAACTGCGTTCCGTAGAGAGCATTCCCTCTGTGACTACCTTGTTAGGTCCACGCCCCCAACAACCCATCCTTTGCTCCTGGCACCTTCCCCTACCACTGCAAGAAGGACAAAACTTGCACTCACACCTCCTCTCTCACCTCCGTCCAAGGCCGAAAAGGATCCTTCCACATCCGACAGAGATGTATCTGTACTTCCACACACATCATGTACTGTGTCCGTTGCTCTCGATGTGGTCTTCTCTACATTGGGGAGACAGGACGCCAATTTGCGGAGAGTTTCAGAGAACATCTCTGGGTCACACTCACTGATAAACCCCAGCGCCCTGTAGCCGAACACTTTAACAACCCCTCCCACTCTGCCGAGGACATGCAAGTCCTGGGCCTCCTCCACTGCCAAACTCTAGCCACCCGAGGCCTGGAGGAAGAACGCCTCATCTTTTGCCTTGGGACCCTCCAACCACACGGAATCAATGTCGATTTCACCAGTTTCTTCATTTCGCTTCCCCCCACCTAATCCAAGATCCAACCTTCCAACCCAGCACAACCCTCTTGAACTGTCCTACCTGTCTACCTTCTTTCCCACCTATCCCCTCCACCCTCCTCTCCGACCTATCACCATCACCCCCCATCTTCATCTACCTATCGCATTCCCGGCTACCTTTCGCCCCCCAGCCCCACCTCCTCCCATTTATCCCTCAGCCCCCTTGGACCACTCCTTCATTCCTGATGAAGAGCTTATGCTCAAAATGTTGACTCTCCTGCTCCTTGGACACTGCCTGACCAGTTGTGCTTTTCTAGCACCACAGGACCAGGCCTGACCCTTCAAAACCTTTTTAAGCAGGTAGCCCAGACCATACCTTTGTTATTTGTTCTAAAGGTAAGTGGAGAGTGGATATTCCCAGAGTGAATTAGCTGATCCGACTGCCAAGTTTTAAATAATTAGAATTTATTTACAAAATTACAGAATGAAACACAAAGAACAGAAAATAGAATACCGGATAACTTATCCTATGCAAAAACCCAACAGACCATCCCGAGTTAATGATGCTGTTCCGGAAATACTTGGAACAGTCCCAATAAACACATCCCTGAGCACAAAGAGTTAAAATGAAATAAACTAGGGCTTACAGGCTTGAAGTTAGAGAGAGAGAGTACCAGGCTGGACTGGACTTGTCTCAGCAGCCTTACTTAATACACGCTGCTTCTGAACTGAATCAAAAACTCTAACCTAAACAAAGGCTAGCTACACAGCTATCTGGCCACTTCCCTTTGATTATTCCATTTTTTTAAAGACATGAAAGCCTTAGGCCAGAGGCATTTTCTGTTAGGGGTAAACAAAAAGGACCCCAATAAACATTTCAAACCCAGCCTATTTAGAACCTGGCCATTTACCCCGTGTCTGGAAAAAAAAACTCAAGGGCATAGTAACCTTGTAAAAAGACCGACATTGTGAAACACTCTCTGACAATAACCACTTTCATTCATGATGTGCAATTTTAGGGTAAGGGAGTTCAAGAATAGAGGGAAGAGTTTTAAAGTGAGAGGGGAAACATTTAAAAGGGACCTGAGGGGCAACTTTTCACACAGAAATTGGGTCATGTCTGGAATGAATTACGAAAGGAAGTGGTTGATGCAGGTACAGTTACAACATTTAAGAGACATTTGGACAGGAACAGGGATAGGAAATGTTTAGAGGGATATGGGTCAAGAGCAAGCAGTTTAGTTTGGGAAAACATGGTTGGCATGGACAAGTTGGTCTGAAGGGTCTGTTTCCATGCTGTATGACTCTATGACTCTTGTATTGGATGGGTGCATATGGTCTTGTTGCATATGCAAAGTCTTAAGTACAGTTCAGTGGTGACTCTCTTGCCTCTGAACCAGAAGTCAGCTTTACTCTAGAGAATTGAGATACCGTCATACTGAGCAGACCCTAAAGGAGGGCTGTACCATCTGGGATGCGATCTTTTAGGTGAGCTGAATCTGAGGTCATATTGGCCCTCTCAGGCAAATGCAAAAGATCCTATGATGCTATCTTAAAGAATAGCAAAATTGCTGTTTGTAAGATCTTGCTGTGTACAGATTTGCTTCCCACTTCCTGCATATTCTGTGTACATTTCAAAAGTATTTAATCAGAGCTGCCAGAGGAAGTGGTGGTGGCTAGTACAATGGCCTCATTAAAAGGCATTTGGATGTGTACATTATTACGAAGGGTTTGGAGGGATATGGGCCAGGTGCTGGCAGGTGGGACTAGATTGGGTTGGGATATCTGGTCGGCATGGACGGGTTGGACCGAAGGGTCTGTTTCCGTGCTGTACATCTCTATGACTCTATGGCTATGAGTTATGGCATATTGGAGTGATTTAAGCTTCTCTCTTTCTTTAACAGTACGGATTTACTGCTGTTAATAACAGCAACTTTATGCAAAATAATTCCCATACTGCTTCACAGGAGTGTAATAAAACAAAATATGACACTAGGCCACAACAACAGATTGTCACTCAGGTGGCCAAAATCTCAGTCAAAGTTGTCAGTTTTAACGGTTGTCTAAAAGAAGGAACAAAAGATAGTGAGGGAATTCCAGAGGGAATTCAGTTGCTGCCCGGCCTGCTGTGCTCCTTAGTATTTGGATACATGGCCAACAATGGTGAATTTGAGAAGTGCAGCTATTTCAGAGGATTGTAAGGCTGGAGAAGGTTGCAGAAATAGGCAGGAAGGAGATCATGGAGGGATTTGAAAACAATGATGAGAGTTTTAAAATCAATGTGTTGCTTGACTAGGAGCCAATGTTGGTCAGTGACCACAGGGATGATACATGACTGGGACTTGGTGCAAGCTGGTACACAGGCAGTGGAGAGCTTTGGATGACTCCAAGTTTTATAAAGACTATAAAGTGGGAGACAAACAAGGAGCACATTGGAATAAAGTGAGGACTGCAGATGCTGGAGATCAGAGTTGAAAGTGTGGTGCTGGAAAAACACAGCGGGTCAGGCAGCATCCGAGGAGCAGGATTATCGACGTTACGGGTGAGATTCCTGATGAAGGACTCTTAACCAAAACGTCGATTCTCCTGCTCTTTGGATGCTGCCTGACCTGCTGTGCTTTTTCAGCACCACACTCTCAATACAGTTCAATTTATGCTGACTTTGAACATTGTTGATGGTTGAGCAAAAACAAAACTTGGAGCTTCCAATTCAATTTGATTTGAAAGGGAAACTGCAGTGGGTACGGATCTTTGTGTACAAGTTCAATTGATAGTTGAGTTGCAAGAATTCGAACTGAAGTTCTGAAGGGATTGCCCATTTAACACAGAGATATGGCAATTTCTCTGAGGGATGAGAGGTTTTGGAACTCCCTTAGAGTCATAGGTTTCTACAGCATGAAACCAGGCCCCTCGACCCAACTTGCTCATGCCGCCCACTTTTCACAATTTAAATTAGTCTCATTTACTTTTTGTCCATATCCCTCCATACCTATCCCATCTATGTACCTGCCTAAATGTTTCTTAAATGACAAAAGTCCAGAAAAGGTGCTGCCCGAGAATATTTTAAGGCAGAAATGCGTAGATTCTTGTTACGCAAAATGGGCGACAGTGTTTGGAGATCAGTGGGAATGTGGATATGAGGTAACAACCAGTTCTGCCATGATCTGAAGCGGTGGAGCAAACTCAAGAGTTGCTACTTCTATTCCTTTTTCATATGCTCATCACCAGCTTTCTAGATTTATTTACTCATGTCTTTTTCTCTTTTTGGTTACCAATACTTTTGTTTTCTGAATTGATAACAATGAATTATCTTTTCAGTTTATAACAGAGCCTTTCCCATTCTGGTTTAAAGTTCTTAATTGTGGCTGACTGAGTGACAATGTATAAGAAGGATCTACATATCAGATCGCTGATCTCCAAGCGAGATTATTGATACCTGTACCTGTCAAACTTGCAGCACTCATGAGCTTCCAATCCACAGTTCAATGCAGAGTGCAGGAGGAGCAGTAGGCTGACCTACATGGGATCAATGTGGATTTTACCAGTTTCCTCATTTCCCCTCCCCCCCACCTTCTCCCAGTTCCAACCTTCCAACTCGGCACAGCCCTCATGACCTGTCCTACCTGCCCATCTTCCTTCCCACCTATCTGCTCCACTCTCCCCTCCGACCTATCACCTTTACCCCCACCTCTATCTACCTATCGCACTCTGAGCTACCTTCACCCCAGCCCCAGCCACCCCTCCCATTTACCTCTCCACCCCCTTGGCTCACAAGCCTCATTCCTGATGAAGGGCTTTTGCCTGAAACGTCGATTTTTCTGCTCCTCAGTTGCTGCCCGACCTGCTGTGCTTTTTCAACACCACTCTCTCGACGCACATTGCAATAGTCAAGTCTAAAGACAAAGAAGGCATGAATTTAAGTTTTCATTAGCAGATCAAATGTGGCAAATGCAATGTTGGGAAGTGGTGAAAGAGCAGATATGGGTGTTTGGATACATGGCCAGAGATTCTTCTCTGACTCAAATAGGACACCAAAGCTGCAACTAGAACAATGAATTGTTGTAGGTCCCATGACATTCACATTAACTACTTCCTAGGATTCTTTTAAAAGGAAGACTGTTGTAGAGTCATCGTGTTATAGAGATGTACAGCATGGAAACAGACCCTTTGGTACAACTCGTCCATGCCAACCAGATATCCTAACCCAATTTAGTCTCATTTGCCAGCACTTGGCCCATATCCTTCTAAACCCTTCCTATTCATGTATCCATCCAGATGCATTTTAAATGTTGTAATTGATCCAGCCTCTATCCACTTTCCCTGAGAGCTCATTCCATACATGCACCACCCTCTGCATGAAAATGTTGCCCCCTAGATCCCTTTTATATCTTTCCCCTCTCATCTTAAACCTATGCCTTCTAGTTCAGGACTCCCCCACCCCAGGGAAAAGACTTTGTCTATTTACCCTGTTCATGCCCCTCATGATTTTATAAACCTCGATAAGGTCACCCTTCAGCTCCAGGGAAAACAGTCCCAGCCTATTCAGCCTCTCCCTATTGCTCAAACCCATGAATCAAGATAATCGTTAATGTTTTTTGTTAAAACAGTGGTCTCATAAACCCAACCATACACCTATTCCATTTTAATCCACCTTTTTCTTTAAAGTTATTTCTCAGCAACAAATTGTTAATTTTACTCCTCCACTCTGGTCAGATTACCAGCTCTAGTATCTACACAGGCTGTTACATCGATGACTACATCAGTGCAGTGTCCTGCACCCAGGCTGAACTGGAGCAGTTCATCAACTTCACCCGCATCTTCCACCCTGCCCTCAAATTCACTTGGTCCATCTTGGACACCTCCTTCCCCTTTTCTTGACTTCTCCATTTCCTTCTCCGACAACAGTCTCCAGACGGAGGTTTACTACAAACCCACAGACTTCCATAACGACCTGGACTACACCTCCTCCCACCCAGTATTCTGCAAGAACTTCATCCCATTCTCCCAATTCTTCTGCCTCTGCCACGTCTGCTCAGATGAGGAGACATTCCACTACCAAGCATCCCAGATGTCTACCTATTTTGAACAATGTGCTTTTCCTCCGTCTGTCATCCAGACAGCCCTGCGCCGCACCACCTCCATTCCCCCCTCTGCTGCTCTAAACCCCCCCTCGAAAGCAATAATGACAGTCTCCCTTGTCCTCAACTACCACCCACCAGTCTCCACATCCACCACATCATCCCTAAACACTTCTGCCAACTCCAGCTAGACTCCACCACCAAGAACATCTCCCCCTTCCCACTCTTCTTTGCCTTCTGCAAGGACCGTTCCCTTCTCCAGTCCTTGGTTTGTTCCACTCTCCCCACCGACCCCCGTGAACCCCCAGGTACCTTCCGCTGCGACTGGAAAAGATGCAAAATCACCCTGTCACCTCCATCCAGGGCCCCAAACAGTCCTTCTATGTAAGACAAAGGTTCACCTGACTCTCTTCCAACCCAGGTGCTCCTGATGTAGTCTCTATATCAGGGAGACCGAACATAAACTCAGGGAATGGCTCACCGAGCATCACAGCTAGGTCCACAGGGGCCAACTGGACCTCCCAGTCACCACCCATTTCAATTCCCCCAACCACTCCCTTTCCAAAATGACCATCCTTGCCATCCTTCATTGCCGCAAATTGGAAGAACAATGCCATATCTTCCGCCTGGGCAGCCTACAGCCCAGAGGACTCAACATTAACTTCTCCAATTTCAAAAAATCTCCCTCCCCATCCCCCCTCCCCCCCTCCCTTCCACTGCTCCCTGCCACCAACTGGATTCATTCCTCCCATTGACCAACCAGGTCGTACCCTCTACCTGTCTTCATATCCCCACTTCACCACCCTTTTTCTGCAGCTCGCCCTACATCCACCCCTGGTCCTGAAGAAGAGTTACACTCGAAACATTGACTTCTCCACCCCCTGATGCTGCTGGGCCTGCTGTGTTCTTCCAGCCTCCTGCTTGTCTATTTTGGATTCCAGCATCTGCAGTTTTTTTTGTCTCTAACCAAGATCTGCATTATTAGGTCATTATGTGGCTAAGTGTCAAATTTGCTCTGTTAAATAGTTTCACGCAAAGTGACTGGGGTCAATTTAGTACATTGCAAATGCTACACAAATGCAATTTGTTGGTCATATGAGCTATTACTTTTCTCCCAATTTGTTTGATTCATGATTTAACATATTCACAGATGTTATTATACACCTCTGGAGTAGGTGGGACTTGAACCCAGGTCTCCTGCTTCTGAGATAGGGACACTACCACTGCACCACAAGAGCCATAGCTAGCAAATTGCAGAATGAGCTCAGACTGGGTATATGCTAAGATGAAATGATCAACCAGTTAACTGCAAGTATTTCCATTTGTACAAATGGTCTGACACTCCACAAACAAAAGTTAGTAAAGCGACTCATGGGGTTTAGATTTATAAAATGCAAACCATCAAGCGATGCTTTAATTCTTTGAATAGTCTAACTTTTGTTAAGCTTGTTGCTGGGAAATTAAATCAAGGTATATACAATGTATATTGAATTCCATTTCTGTGAAACAGATCTCCCTGCTTTTAGAATAACATATTTTTCCATTTCATTTCATTTTTGCATCCTCTTTCCTGCTGTCTTTTAGGGATGAGAAAAGGCAATAAATCTATTTGCAGGCCTCTCTCAGTGCTGTTCGGAACTTTTTGAGTCTCAACCAAGTTAAATCATCAAATTTACAGTGCAAAAGGTGCAAACATGAAGTGACTGTGCTCATGCCAGCTGTCAGCTGCTTAGGGTCAAAGCTCAGAATTTTCTTCCTAAGCCTCTCTATCTTCCACTGTCCATTTTTAAGATGTTTCTTTTAAATTAGCTACATGCTTAACCTCTTGCTTCCTTCTTGCATGTGTCTTTGATCACTATCTCTCTCGACAACCCAGACGTGGTTAGGAGCTATGGCCAGCGTTTGCAGTGTGGGGTCATTTCTCATGTGCGTGGCCCTGCTAGCATTCTGGTATGAAATGGTAAAGATTTTACAGACAGAAGATGGAAAAAAGTAAACAGGGGTGTGAGCTGTTGCTCCGAAATGGACAGCACACCTGTGAAAGCATCAGTCCAGCAAAGCAATGACTATGAAGTCTATTATTGCCACAAAGATATACATCTGTGTGAACTGAGCACAGCAAGCTGCTCACAATCTCCCCGCCCCTTACTCTCTCTTATCTCCTGGGATCTGAATGATATTTCACTTCTAATACACTGTGGCTCAATTAGGACTGACCTTCTCGAAAGCACCATCTGTTTCAGTGTTTGTTGTCATGGAAAGCTAAGTAGATAAATATAATTGCTGATATACATGGGGCAAAGGTATAGTTTGCAGTGCATCACTGTCCGACTGCGTGCAAGGTAGAAACAAATTCACTGCCTCCTACTTGACCATGAAAAATAACCTGCAGAAGCTCATTTATTTTCCTGTTTAAAACCCGCTGCTCTTCCTTGGATTATGTAATTGGAATGCTACTAGAACAACTTTTTTTACATGCCATCTTTAATTTAATAAGCTGTCCCCAAGTTACTTCACAGTGTATTATCAAACAAGATTTGATGCTCATATGCAATGAATGATTGAAGAGGTAAATTCATAGAAATATCTTAAAGGAGGAAAGCGAGATAGAGAGGCAGAGAGGTTTGGGAAGAGAATTCAGAACTTTGACCCAAAGAGCTGGCAGAAAGTGAGGACTACAGACGTTGGAGATCAGAGTCGAGAGTGTGGTGCTGGAACTCCGATCATGTCAGGCAGCATCCGAGGGGCAGGAGAGTCAAGGTTTTGAGCATAAACTCTCGAAACGTCGACTCTCCTGCTCCTTGGATGCTGCCTGACCGGCTGTGCTTTTCCAGCACCACACTTTTTGAGCCAACAGCTAGCATTAGCACCTTATGCTTTGTAAATTTGATGATCTTATTAGTATAGCTTTCTTTATACTACAGTAAAAGCAAAGTACTATCCCTATTAATGTTAAGAGTACATTTTGTGACCAGAGAGCATTCTAAATGGCCCTGCAGTCAATGAAGTACTGCTGATGTGCAGTCACTGCTGTAATGTTGGAAGTGCAGCAACTAGTTCACACTTAACAAGGCAATAATGAGCTGATAACTTTTTCTTTTGCATGTTCATTCAGGGATATGACCAGGACATTTGGGATAACTCCCCTGCTCTTCTTTGTAGTGTAGCCATCCACCCATACAAGCAAAGGGGCCTCAGATTAGCTTCTGATCTGAAAGATAGTATCACTGACAGTGCAGCCCAGCCTTAGTACAACACTGGAATAATAGCATTAAATTTTCTGCTCCTGCTTCAGACATAATATATACTTTTATATCACACCTTTCTCAATCTCAGGTTATCTAGAGCAGTGGAGTCATCTAGACTTGAAACATGGCCTTGCTCTCACTCTATGGATCCCTGTGATCTCCAATATTTTTTGTTTTCAGTACAGATTCCAGCATCTGCAGTAATTTGCTCCAATATCTACTGCAGTTCACAGGCAATGAAGTTCTTTTGAAGCACAGTCATTATTGAAATGTAGGCAGCATGGCAACCAATTTGCACAATGCAAGCTCGT
Organism: Chiloscyllium punctatum; assembly: GCF_047496795.1. Lineage (NCBI taxonomy): Eukaryota > Metazoa > Chordata > Chondrichthyes > Orectolobiformes > Hemiscylliidae > Chiloscyllium > Chiloscyllium punctatum. Next base: position 15,998,094 of record NC_092752.1, on the reverse strand, counting down.
TCAAAAAGTAATGTGATAATGAGGAGATTTCAGTTGTTTCTCAGTGTCAATTGAGGGGTGAATATTGATTATGACAGCAGGATGAAACCCCCTGCACTGCTTTTTGTGGTATTATAGAATCTTTGATACCGGATTAGTGGTGCTGGAAGAGCACAGCAGTTCAGGATGCTGCCTGAACTGCTGTGCTCTTCCAGCACCACTAATCCAGTATTTGGTTTTCAGCATCTGCAGTCATTGTTTTTACCTTATAGAATCTTTGATGTCCACCAGACAGACTGACCACTGAAATGACAGATATAGTTTGGGAGACGTGATATGTGGATGACAGGGCAGCATGGTGGCTCAATGGTTAGCACTGTTGCCTCATGGCGCCAGAGGACCAAGGTTTGATTCCAGCCTCGGGTGACTGTCTGTGTGGAGTTTGTACATTCTCCCCGTGTCTGCGTGGGTTTCCTCCGGGTGCTCTGCTTTCCTCCCACAGTCCAAAGATGTGCAGATTAGGTGAATTGGCCATAGAAATGGTCCATAGTGTTCAGGGATGTGTAGGCTAGGTACATTAGTCAGCGGTAAATATTGGGTAGGGGAATGGGTCTGGGTGGGTTACTCTTCGGAGGGTTGGTGTGGACCTGTTGGGCCGAAGGGCCTGTCTCCACACTGTTGGGATTCTAATTTTAATTCTTAAAAAAAACTGGAGACATTTCTTGGCTACATTTAGTTTCCTGAGAAGGTGGTGCTAGGTGTTCTTAACCATTGAAGGTGATTATGCTTCCAAAGTATTAGAGGATGTAGCTTGCTGGAATTATGAACTAATGATCCAAACATGTCCTTCCTATTTGTTTTTGATTAAGACCATTCAGTGTTGAAGTAAGTTGTGCTACATGTCAAAGCACCTCATGTGGTGCCAGACAGGTCTACCCTGAAACTTTTGACCTTCTGGAACAGATCAAGGGCTGAAATGAATGATGGATAATGACTCTCAGGCACACACTACTGTGGTAATGGAAAGAAAATGAATAAAGGTTGGTGCTTGGACCTTAAAACGGAGCTTGTTAGGTTGACTCCTCTGATCAGTCAGAACCTCAGTGATAAAAATTAAGTTAACGATCAAATTGAGACCATAAAAAAATCGAAACCATTAAAAAAAATCAGGACCATTCAGTTGTCAATGATATATTGCTGGATCATATTCAAAGTGTTTTTTTAAAGGCTGATACTTCTCCAGCCATCTCTGTTTTTGCTGTTGTCAATGTTCAGAGACAGGTTTTGGTTTGGAAAACAAGAAAAGTACACTTTGAACATTTGACATAGTTATTTTTTTAAACTGGTATGCTTGTCTGTAATGGACCATCTGCATTTATTTGTGGTAATGTGTCTCAGTGTTCGTATCATGCACGACATGTTTATTGATAGGCCGAAATAGCTAAAAGGACCCAGGAAAATCTGCTGTTAGAATCTAAATCAAATCTTACTGCTCCTTTTTGAAAAGTGAAATAACATAGGCAGCATGTAGTCTGTGTCTGCAGCCATTATTCTGTTTAAAACTCCTTGTTTTGATAAATGATGCAGTCTCCAGCATGAATTCCCTTGGAAGTGTTTCCACAAGGTATTGACCATGGTGACTGATTACTCGAAGACTGCAACTTGATGATAAGTAAGATATTAACACAGAATGAATGGGATTAATGGAAGTGAACACTCTTAAACTTAAATGGCTCTTTCTTCCCCAGCGTTGATGCTGAAGCAGAGTGATTGCAGGACTGCCTTCCCGTCTGGGGTATTTCAATGTGTGATTAAGTGGGCCTCAGAAAAGGAAACTGACTTCCTGTATTCAATCCAGTTTGGTCAGGCTGGATCGGGATAACAAGTTGGTACCTACAAAAAACAGGAGGCTCCATTCTTGCCTTCAATTTCAATCACCATATTTAAAAAAGAAATTTGGTCCAACTGCCTGGACTTGCTCGGATGCTGAATTGCAAGTCCCAGTGAAGGCTGTTTTTAAAGCTGCAGCAACCTACAAACCTGGTACATTGTTAAATTTGCCTTTGAAGCTTACCTTGTAATGATTTTATGCAAATACTAATAAAATAAAGAAAGTTCCCCTCTGTTCTCCTGTCCCCTGATTACAATTTAAACGATGCCACAGTATGCTTCGGCAGCAGGTGTTCTTTTCCTGTTGCATCTGTGTTATTGTTCCCTTTTCAATGAGCTGGTGCAGTCACCAAGTAGCCATTCATTCATTTCAAACAATGATTCTTTGGACTGGATTTTATTTGCTCAAGGGTTGAGCCTGGGTTTGAATGTGCATTAAGAATCACACATTCAAATAGATTATGGGGATGACACTGCTGTCTCATAGTACCAGGGACCCACGTACTTGGATTATTATCTGCGTGTTTTCCCTGTATCTGCATGGGTTCCCTCCCACAGTCCGAAGAGGTGCAGATTAGTGGGTTGGCTATGTTAAATTGTCCTGTAGTGTCCGGGGATGTGTAGGTGGATTAGCCGTGGGAAATACGGGGTGGAGTAGGGTAGAGAATTGTGTTTCAGTGAGATGCTCTTCGGAGGGTTGATGGGTTGAATGGCCTCTATCCACACTATAGGCATTCAATGTCAGTCTTCTGATTCCTTGGATAGGTGCTTGAACTTTTCAAGGGAAGGCAGGCTGTGGGCAAGTCAACAACCTGATAGCCTTCAATTAACTTGCTGTGAAGCTCATTGTGAGGAGCTTGTTTTACAGCTCAGAGAAGTACAGTGTCATATTTTCCAACTTAACGGGAAGAGGGAACAGTCTGGGGCATATTACTGCACAGCTATGAACAGCACAGTGGGACATAGGCTATTACTCACTGAGATTCTGTTGAATAAAGAGACAGACTGAGAAGCTCAAGTAGCGACGGAGAATTGCTATTGCTGAGCTGCTTGTCTACCTGAACTGTGAGCATTTTGTCCCCAGAATGAACTTGAAAGCTGCTTCTGCGTGGTCCATTCCTCCAGCTCTAAGCCCAACCCATAGAGACTTGCTTGCTTTTTGTGGAATCTCCCTCCAGAACTGCTGTCCTTTCACGGTCACTGGTAAGGTAAATAGTCTTACCTGACCACAGGACAGGCAGAGAGAGCTGACTAGTGCTGGTTTTATCCAAGACACTTCTGGCGAGGGGAGATGTTGAGGAGAATGGTAACCTTCATGGTAATCTCAACAGTGTGCGAATTGAAAGCACGCTATTGGCAACAGTTTTTTTTAATTGCAAACCAGCCATCCAGCCAACTGAGCGCACTGACCCAGGCAAAGGGCAGAATCACCAGAAAAATATAATATTCCAATTTTAGCATGTAAGTTTCATTTGTGGTTTGAGTTTTCATTAGACTGTCTGCTGTAGATTATTGTTTCTAATTGTGTTTAATATCGTGGCACCTCTCTCCAACATAAATTTCCATGTCCAGGCTGCCAGACACTGAGTTCAACATCAGTCCAACCCAGGCTTTTGCAAAACTCAGAAAGTTGAGTTCCGAAAGTTATCCAGCTTTACCAACCCCCAGACTGAATGTCCTGCCTTTGATCGAAAGTTGGGTTGAGATAGTTCTTTTCATAACCTCACAACGCCCTGAATGGCTGTTCCACCAAGGAAATGCCTGATATTTAAGGCACTGTTTTAATTTAGAGAAACACGGCAACCAATTTGTCCACAATAAGATCTGACAAACAGCTAGACAATAGATAATCTTTTTGAATAATGTTAGTCTAGAAATAGTATTAGCCAGGATTCAGAGAGAACTCCCCTGCTCTTCTTTGAGTCTTGCCATAGGACTTTTACATTATAGCATTGAGAGCAGACAGGTTCCATTTTAGAAAAACAGCACTTCAGCACTTGATGTGCTGTAGTGTTAGACGGAAGTGTGTGCTCAAGTATCTGGAATGAGATTTGACCCATGATTTTCTCAGTAAGGCTGCAACCAATTGAGATTGACATTTCTATGCATGTTTTTATGCCTTTGACTGTTATTGGCTGGAACTTGCCATCGACACTATTGTTAGGCTTACATTCCTATGTTGTTATGCTTATCTTCTGTTTGCTATTTTAACACATTTAAACCAATTATTTTTAAATAAGGGGAATGATTCCATTAAACTGATTAGAGGAATGTCAAACATCAGCCAACAGTGATTTTTGATCTTTCAAATTTCATCCATTTAACAACATTCTGAAGTTTTCTGTCACTGCTGAATCATTTCCATAATTTCCCTTGTGCATATATAGAATACAGAAACTGTGATAGTTACAAAGAGAAATGGATTATTGTCTTAGTAAAAAAAAATTCTCTTGCTCTTGGAGATGCTAGGAATTCTGAAGTAGCCAAATAAATGACCACCATGAGTGAAGGCCATTGTCAGACAATGGTAGCAAGATGACATGATGATGAGTACATCACTAAATACATGGTACCTTTTCAAAGCCTCTTAGTTATAATCCAAGGCAAGAATAACAGCTCCATTTGGTGGATGGATAAGATCATCACCATGTGCCTCCTCCATTTATTGAAATCTACACATATTCACTCTTAATCAGCATTAATGGGTACATTCTCTGTGGCATTTCCTCTACCAATCAGAGTCCACTCGCTAATTTTAGTAAACAGTTGTAAACGCCACAACTTAGAACAATGTGAAAGCATTGGAGAGAGGACATCTGTGAATGGTTCCGGGAATGAGAAACTTCACTTATGAGGTTTGATTGAAGCTGTTGGGACTGTCCACCTTCTAAAGGTGTTCCCCCTTCTAAAATGAACAAAAATAATAGGGCATAGATTTAAAGTGATGTGCAAAAGACGCAATGTGTAGGTGAGAAAAACCTTTCTCATACAATGAGTAGTTAGGGCATAGAATGCACATCCTGGACACCTGATGGAAGCAGGTTCAGCAGAGGTACTCAAGAGAGCATTGGATGATTATTTGGGTAGAAATAGTGTGAAAAGGTATGGGGAAAATGCAGGTGATTGGCACTAGGTAATGATGCTCATTTGAAGAGTTGGTGCAGAATTGATGTATTAAGTAGCCTCTCCTGCACCATAACATTTCTATGATTCAATCAATATTCTTCTCTCATGCAGTAAATTTACTTGCCCTTACATTTGCATTCTTGAAAATCATCCTGATGAGTGCAAGATGAATTGAATATATGATTATCTATAAGAAACCATGACAACAATTCACCAGGGTCACCTCCCCAGCATCTGCCTTCCTATGATCTCTATCACCAAAAAGGGGAACAGCACTCATGTCTTGGGAAAATCATCAGCCCCAAATTCTTCTGTGTTCTCACATGGAGAGATATCCCCATTGCTACATCATCTAGCATCTGGGAATCAGTGACCTGATGCCATCCTTCACCACAAAACATTCTGTAGTCATGGAACAGTCTGTTACCTTGGCCAAATGAATTTCAGTTCAGCTAGTAGCAGACTCACCTCTGACTCAGAAACTTGTGTTTTAAAACCCCTCTCCAGAGCATGGAATCCTGAAAACAATGCAGCATGCTAGGCCTTCATTGGTCATTTGCCACCTGTAGATTGTTGGTGGAGTTGATACTTCTCATAAGTATGTGCAAAGAGCTAGACTGATTCACCAGCAATGTCAGGTCACGTGAAACTGGGACCTGAGGTTATTGTGAAGTGCTGCTATGTTATCCTCCTATGTATACCCTGTAGTTGAATAAATGTTTCTAGTGTGTATTAGAATGTGATCCTCGAGTGTCCAGTCCATCTAAAGCATTCAGAACCTGGCTGTATGCAATATTCAATAATATGGCCTATTAGTGTCCTTTTTAACAATATGTTCATGGATTGAGGCCATCAGTATTTGTTACCCATTCTTCGTTACCCTGAGGGGAATGGCTTTCAAAGCCACTTCTGAGGGCAGTTCAGAGGCATTCACTTTTTGTATTCACATGGGTGTTGCTGGCAGGCCCAGCATTTATTGCTCATCCCTAGTTGCCTTTGAGAAGGTAGTTGTGAGCTATATTTTTGAACCACTTAGGGAGGTAATTCCAGGATTTTGACCCGGTGACAATGAAGAAGCAGCAATATATTTCCAAATCAAACTCTTAACATTCACCTGTACCTGTGTTTTTGTTTTTGCCACTGTTTATCTATTATTTACTATCTATGCTACTTAACTCCGTCATCTGCCTGTGTTGCTCGCAAAGCAAAGCTTTTCACTGTGCCTTGGTACACGTGGCAGTAAATTCAATTCAATTCAAGTCAGGATGGTGGGTAGCTAGGAGGGGATTTTGCAGGAGATGGTGTTCAGCTAAAGGTTTGAAGTCACACGTAGACCAGACCAGGTAAAAACTAGCATGAAGGGCACTCGTGAACCAAATGGGGGAAAATAGAGATACATCAATTGCATTTAACAAACTTTTGTCTCATTGATATTCCTTCATCCGAAATGGTGGGATTCACCCCAGAACCTCCCAAAAATTAGCCAGTGATGTTTACCATTCGCCCCCACCCCCGACCCTGGTTTGTGCCTGGTTTGTGCACGGATTGGCATTGGTAACTTAAACCTCACCCAGTAACAGGCTGATTTGTATAAATTGTCCTCCCCATAAGAACTGCTCATGTATGTATAAGATTTTTTTTAAAAAAGCAGTGGTTCCTGTAATTACCGTAATGGCAAACATCAGTTAGCGAATTAAAATTCCAGGAAATCTCATAGTGGAGACGGAAGCATGTAACATTAAATAATATAAAGAAAATATGTGTTAGATCTCCCAATTCATTTCAGACCATATTTCCCCCTTTTGTCGTCAACGCTCTGGTGTAAAACGGTTGGGGATATCTTGATTTTTCAAACGTAATTTGAAAAATGTAATTAAATAATAAGTAAATCTCTAAAAAGAAAGTCGTGATTTTTGAATTTCCCCCCTCTCTCCCTGCAGCCACACTGGATATTCAGATACTGTGTGGTTCATATGAGCTGATTTGGCTGATCAATATGAATGAAGAGAGTCGGGGGGGGGGGGAGATTTGCTGGAATTATCTAAATTACAGCAAGTGAGCCAATAAAGTCAGCCGCCTCTCCATGCATTTTGCTGTCCCGCGGTCGCTGTGCTGTTTATAAACTCTGCCTGAGTGACACCGGGAGGTGAGTGCACTGCTCCTGAGAGAAAATGTAAAACCCTTGCCCGTTTTAGCTCCCCCCCCCCCCCCCCCATCCTGATCCTTTCGGAGGACGAGGATGGATAGCTGGTGGGTGGGAGTCTCAGTAGCGAAGAGGCGGGCTGCTTTGAGGTAGAGTGTGCGGCCTCAAGACGGGACAGGGCAAAGGGTTTGACAAGCAGGGGTCTGTCAGAATGACTGAGGAAACAGCTAGAAGCGCCCGGCTAGTGAATGACTGCAAACACTGCCTCACTCTGCTCAGTACTTTGCTGTTATTTAATGGCAACTTCCACTCCCTTATCATAGCACGGGAATAATTGAAGCCGAATGGGGACCACTTGAAGCTGTGTTGCATATTACCCTTTCAAAAAGGAGTTGGCAACGCGCTGCTCTTCAGAGGGGTATATTTGGGCTCAATCTTTCTCGATATGGTAAGTGCTTGCTTCAGCCAAACTGATCCTCATTGACTTATGACAGGAAGTTGCCTGAAACGCTTTGTTAACATAGACTGAGGACCTTTGCAACAGAGTGCGAGAGGCAGAGAGGGATGATTGCCTCACGACGATACATTGGGATCGTTTATTTTAACAGTGCTAACATCTTGAGCTGGAGGTCGGATGTAAATAAGTGGTGGCGAATGTTGCTCTTAAAGCATGTGCTCGAATCGACAGCCCTTCCTCGTTTTGTTATGGGGAATTAGTTGTTTTTCATTACTCATTTAGAGGACGGATCTGTAGGTCTGTTTGTATTACGTTTGCGAGGATTTGGATTTGCAACAATCTGAGTTTTGAAGAGTGCGAGTTTACGATTTCAGTTGTGTTAGTGACCACTGGGCTGTTGTAATCTTTCAGAGAAAACTCCACCCACAGCAAAGGAAGATACTAATGCTGTTAAGCGCACTCCAAATGTGTAATATAGGTATATACTTTTCCCGGGGTTTTCAGTGAACACAGGAGTGAGAGAAAATAAAAGCTTATAGAGTGTAACTGAACTTTTTTAAAAAGTTGACAGACTAAAGCTGATCTTTGGCTACAGAAACGCTTAGCGCCTTTTGTGACATGGGAAAGGTAATGCTTTCAGCTTGTAATATTGAAATATTACTGAATTAACTATAATTATCCAATTAAATATCATTGAATGTCTCCTCACACAGCAAAGTGGGTGATGAGAGTTGACAGAGGGAACACACAGCACGCTGTGCAATTCGATCTGTGTTACAGCCTTGAAATAAAGCTCCCTTCTCTTCTGAAATAGCAACTTCTCCGCCTTTCCGTTATTTTTAAACATTCGGGTTGTATTGAAAGGGTGACGCCAGAATGAGAAACGTTTCGGAGGGGGGGGGGGGGGGGGGGAATCCTCTTGACAGAGGGTCCTTTCAAGGATTGAAGCTTCAGATGTGGGTGAGATGAAATAGAATGGGCGGTGTCTAGCAGAAACCAGTTGGACGGAACGGCCGCTTTCTGCGTAGCTCATTCTATGGAATTCTGTGTGGTTTTGTAGCACCTTCTCATTAACAGCAGGTCCCTTGTTCATGGCTGGAATGGAAGCCTATCTTTCCTTTAGATACTCTCCAGTGGTTTTGCTTAACTCAGGATTTCTGGCAATTTAGTGTTACAATTTAGTGTTACAAACTCGTCGGGTATTACAGGAGAGAAGACACCCATTCAGGCCACTTTACTGGTCCCAGGACTTCACTAGAAGAACCCAAAACGAATTGTGTTTCCTTATTCTCCTGGTATCACTGAATTTAATTTTGTTTATTTGGTCGTTGGCAGTGAATGTCACTCACTAGGACAGCATGTATTTGTTATTCTGAAATGCCCTTGGGTAGGTTATGTTCAGCCACCATCTTGAATCTCTGCAGTCCCTGGGTTTGTGAGGATCAGTTGCTTTTAGAAAGGAGTTTTGGGCTTTTGATCCTGTGACAGTAAAGGGACAATGATGTAGTTCCATGTTAGAGTGAGGAATCTTCAGGTGGTTGTTATTGCCATGTACCTGCTTCCATTGTCCTTTTAGGTGTTGGAGATCACAGATTTGGAAGGTGCTGTCAGAGGAGCCTAAGTGAATTGCTGTAGTGCATCTTGTGGATGGAACACATTGCTGCTACTGAGCTTCAGTGGTAGAGGGTGTGAATGTTTGAGACTGCTTTCCAATCAGTTGGGTTGCTTTGTCCTTTGTATTTGGAGGTAATGGCTTCTTCCTCTGTTACTCCCTGTAGCGATGCATCCTGTGGTCCAGCAACCCTTGGTGTGAGGATATTTCTCTCATCTCCTCTCATGGCTTTCTTAGCAACAGTTTTAAATCAACAATGCCCTGACACTGACTCCTCAGCCAAAGCAAATAGCCTTTACCAACTCATCCTAATAACCTTTTCTAATTTTAAATACATCTCTTAAATTTCTCCCTGTCTGTTCTGCTTCCACGGAAACAATTGGAGTGTTTCAAATCTTTCCTCATAACTATTGGTTACAGTCTGTGGCATCATCCTGACAAATCTACATTGTTTATACCTTTAGTGTCATTTCTCATTAGATTTCCTACAGTGTGGAAAACAGGCCCTTCGGCCCAACCAGCCCACAATGACCTCCGAAGAGTAACCCACCCCACTCTGACCAATGCACCTATCAACTGTGGATAATTTTAGCATGGCCCATTCACCTAACTTACACATCTTTGGAATGTGGGAGAAAACCGGAGTACCTGGAGGGAGCCCACACAGACATGGGGAGAATGTGCAAACTCCACACAGACAGTCACCCGAGGGGGGAAATCGAACCTGGGTCCTCTGGCGCTGTGAGGCAGCAGTGCTAACCACTGAGCCACCATGCCACCCTGTAATGAGCTGCCTAAAACTGTGTACTCCAATTAGCCTAAGCAGTATATTATCTAAATTCACGATCACTTCTTGCTGTGTAGATGGCAGTTCACCAGTGTCAAATAGGTGGTATTACATTGGCACCTGCTCTATGTGTCTCGTATTCTGTTGAAGTCAATGGAATATATTAAAGGGCATATAGCCTGCAGTTAATGGAGGGATGGGGGCTGTCTATTTGCATTTCATTCCATGATGATTTTCTTTACCCTGTGGCTCCATAAAATCTAAAATGCTCACTCGATGGAGTGGCATTGACCAAGCCTGTCTTTAGTCAGGGGTACTTGGAGGAATCAGTGGTGAAAGTGGGCACCTATGAAAGCATTTTTGGGACTTGCTTGCTCCATGTAGCTGGCAAACTCAGCATTGGTCATTAGGGGAGAGGTGGCCAGGGCCCAGTACTTGAAGCAATCAATCAACTTGCCTTCAGCAAAGGTGGAGCTTATCTGTTCACAATTTAAGAAGAACTTTTACTTTTTCCTAACAACATAGAGACAGCACAGGGCCATAAACAAATGGCCTCTTCAACTTTCATTGCTATTCAATGGCTGATCTTGCTTGAACAATCCTCTTGCCTGAACACATTGAAGTCCAGTTACACTACGTCTACCTCAATTGGCTTTCTGGTCCTTATATGTGCTTTTTGTGAGCTAGTGAATGGCACTCCCAGTGCAGTGCATCAGTTTCCATCCCAGGGTCAACCCTTAAGACGTTGCTATTTTAATAGATGGGAATCTTCATTATCATTTTCTGAATGATAACAGAATTGCCAGGATCAACAGGAACTCATTTGATTTTGCTGGTGTGAGTCCATCAGAAGTTCTGAGGAAATTGGTGGCTGCTTCTAATTTTAACCTTTCTGTTCTGGCCTTAAGCAACTGAGGGAATGGAAGACTTTTCATTTCAGGCACTCTGGTGTCTGTAGCAAATACTTCCTACCATGCACTGAGCTGTGCCATAAGGCTTTCTGTATCCATCCTGACAATGTGCCTCAATTGAAGTCCAGTCAAACATCTACTGTATCAATCTGACTTTCTCTTCCCACTCTCCATTAATATTTTGCCATGTTTAGGATATTTTTGTCCTGCGAGTATGTGCTATCAGGTGTTTTATTCCTCTGATTTAACTGATTCATCTGACCCTTCCAGCTTAGAACAAAGAGTTTAACTGACTTTGGGCTTGTTCTAGAGACCAATATCTAACCTAGCACGAGATGCACTTTTCCTAACATGCTGATACTTGTGAAGAATTTCTCCTATTGATTAAAGTTGTGGAAGCTTTTTGACGTTCTTAGAAAGGCAGTAAGACAATTCCCTGAGAGACCAATCTTACTGAGGACACCTACTCGGTAGAATAGCCTAAGTGATGTACTATGGCATATAACTCAAATTGCAAACTTCTGTCTTCATTTTAACAGGTGCCACTTTCCCTCTGATACCTTGCCTAAGTGGGCATTATTCAGAGCAAAGCTGGGATGCATTTCATGCGCTGTTTCCATTTCCGTGCACACTGGTCAAGAAACTTTAACTTTAGTTAATGATGCACATGTTGAATTTGTCAGGTATTATACACCAAGCCTGACTTCATTTTCACTGAAGTCAATGGAGGGGATTATGATAGCAACCAAATTAATAAGGCCAATTTTACACTGTTCCTCAATGTTAAAATTACGACCTAAATTTTCATGAAAGATTTTGAAATTAACTAAATGAAACAACAAAAGTTCTGAAAGCATTGCAAACTGTGAAGTGATTATGCTCATCAATTTAAAAAGAGTTGCTGACATTGAGTTAAACTTTACAAGGAGGAAGCAACAGTCTCAACAGAATGAGTGCCTGACTACATATGTTTTAAAAACCTGATGATAAATTCATGTCATTCATAAGAAGTGTCCAAAGCAAAAAGAATCAGGCTCCATTTTCCTAAAGAATGCATCCGTTCTTTATATATCAGATAACTTTGAAAATATTCCAGTTCCCAGACATATTGTGATGTCTTCAATACAACAATGATCTACTTTTCCTAGCCAGAAATCTGCTAGGTGTGTACATGGATGCCTGGCAGTATGTATCAACATTCTACGTTGAGGTATTTTAGACCCTTTTAAAGAAATTAATATAACAGGATGCGGGAGTAGATTCCATGATTTTAAAAGAAATTAACTTTGTACTATACAGCTCTGCGAAAGGTAGGATTTGACACAGACCTTCAAGAACTATAGATCGAGACATTACCATTGTATAACAAGACCCCTTGATTCCTTGACAAATGTTTGCTAAAGTGCATAAGGCTACTTAGATGTGGTTTGAAATGGCATATTGGATGGATAAATTTTAAAAATGCAATAAATTGAATTAAAAGATGAGGTTAGCTTGCATAGACCAGTCTTCTACTGTTTGACATGACCAATAATGATTTAGTTAACAAAAAGTCAAGAGGCCAATGGGAACTTACAAATTGAAATTGATTTTATCAAGATTTAAATCAAAACATTGAATAATGATGCACACCAGCACCCATAGAGCCCTACAGTCCCCTTAAAGGTCTCTGTCGTGTCAGTGGGCTCCATATGCTCCCTCTACATGGACACCCAAATATTAACATAACTAGTCCAGCTCTATCCTATTATCTATCATGACTGATCAGTAATCTAATTCAGCTGTTCCAGACAATAGCTTAGATACTAAGATATCATTTTTTTTTCTGGTGAGAGTTTTCTGGAAAACAGAGAAGTAGATTTAAAATCAAATCTAAGCTTTACAGGAACACAAAAGGTAGTGGAAATCTGGAACTTTGTCTCTCAAAAGGCAGCTGTTGCTGGGGGTCAGTTGAAAATTTGAAAACTAAGACTGTGATTTCTGTTAAGCAAGGGTATTAAGAGCTATGGGTGTTGAGTTGAGGTAGACAGAATTAAGATACAGACCAGCCATTATCTACTTGAGTGCTAGAATACACTTGAAGGGCTGAAGGGCTTGATTCTGTGATCATATTATATTTGCTTTACTAACCTAAATGAACAGTTAATGTGTGAGCAGCAGCGTAGTGACTTGAAGTTTTGAGGTGTATGGAGCAGCTTTCCATTGTTACACGGGTTTCAATAATCTGCACAGAAGAAATCCCTGCTTAGCTGATCAGGGATGCCAACAGACCAAAACTGGGCTCAGACATTTCCACAAACTTTATCTGATGCTACGTGGGCTGCCTTCCTGGGAGATTAGTGAGACAGAAAGAAGAGAAGAAATGACGAAGTGAAGTAAGTATGGAACAAATATGTCAGAGAGAGTGACCAGAAAGTCAAAGTGAGTCCAATCCACAGAAATCTCAGTCACGGAGCAATAATGAAACAAACAGCAGTGATTTGCAACTAGACTGGGTTGGGATATCTGGTCAGCATGGACAGTTTGGACCGAAGGGTCTGTTTCCATGCTGTACATCTCTATGACTCTATAATAATATAGGAAAGCATGCTCAGAGGCTTCACAGAAGAATAATCATACATAAATTGATATCAAATAAAAGAGAGGGGTTAGATTGATGATGCCATATGGTGGTAATATCAGTGGACTAAAAAGGTAAGAGACATGGAAAGTGGAGAGGTTTAGGGAAGGAATTCTGTAAAGAGCTTAAAGCTAGAGGGAAATTCTTATTGGTGTCAAGATTTTGATGCTGGTTGTCAAACATACTGTCTGTTCTATTTAAAGTGTCTTTTCCCCTCTGCCAATTCTTTAAATTCACTTGGTGGTCCTCATTTTGACCACTGCTTCAAACTGACAATGAGGATTGGTTTGGCAAATGATACCACTTTATTATCTGGGGTTCAGCTGGCTACAGGTGAGGTGTCCTGAGCCGTGGCTGCTAAGAATCAATTCAATTGTCCGGGAGTCACCTTTTTGAGGTTAAAGATTGTAGGATGTAAATGTTGTAACGTCAGTATGGACTTTAATATAAATTCAAAGGAGTTGAACATCTGAGGTGGAAATTTTTCCTTCCCATTGACATAGGCTGTGATGTAGTAGTAGTGAGTACATAGGATCATAGGACTGTGATGTATTGACAGTAAGTCATAGGGGCCATACTAGCCTCTGAGTTAGAAGATGCTGAAGGAACTCTATACAAACATATTAAACTATTAAGGGAACAGATTGGACAGAACTCGAGAGGATGTTTCTTTCCACTGGCGGGTATAACTAGGACAAAAGGGCAAAGCCTCAAACTTAGAGGAAGCAGATTTAGGACTGAATTGAGAAGGAACTTCTTCACCCAGAGGGTTGTGAATCTATGGAATTTCCTGCCCAGTGATATAGTTGAGGCTTCCTCAGTAAATGTTTTTAAAACTAAGATAAATAATTTTTTGAACAGTAAAGGAATTAAGGGTTACAATGAGAATGCGAGTAAGTGGATCTGAGACCACAAAAAGATCAACCATGATTTTATTGAATGGTGGAGCAGGTCGAGGGGCCAGCTGGCTTACTCTTGCTCCTCGTTCTTGTGTTATGTACATTGTCAGCGGTGCTAACTTTTGGATGAGATTTTAAACTGAGACCTTAACTCTCAACTTGAATGGACGTAAAAGGTCCTGCAACTTTATGGTTGTAGGAATCCTGACCAACATTAAACCCTCAACCAACAGCTATAAACAAAAGAGGTGATCCACACATTTATCTGTTGTGGGAACTTATTGTACATAAATTGATTACTCCTTACTTTACAACAGCAACTCCATTTCAGAAATACTATGAAAGGCACTGAATGAATTCTTTTCTTTTCTTCCTATGCATAATTCCCCAGAATTTTGCAAAACCTGCCAATTGCATAGCCCTCCCAGGCTGCTATTAGTTGACATATGGAAAGAGATGAAATTGTTTGCTTGAGTAAATAAGGCACCATCTACTTCATTTTACATCAATGAGCAGCTGTTTGGCTTTTGTTGCTTTGAGCTGGTTGGAATGAACCCAAAGTGTAAAGCTGCCGGGGGTAACTTTAACAGCCACAGTCATTGACATGCTGGTGGAATTTAGCTGCGATCAGCCTGGAACAAGTAGTGCAAGCATTCCCTCGAGCAGTACCTGATTCAGTGCTGTTCTCTTACAGAATCTGACTGTGGCTGATTCTGCTCCTGGGTAGCATTCAAAACCTAAGCCTGTTCTCAATGTCTGACCTCGTGGATTTGACCCAGACTGATTTAGCCAGCCATTCCCAATACAGCTGTCGTACAGAAAATTATCTGTCCCTATCCACCATTAGGCAACACCTCCCTGAGCCTAACTTAACTCCATCTCTCAAATAATGTCCATCACATCCTAACCCCAATGCAGGAGCAAATTACTTCAAATGCTGGAATCTGTACTGAAAACAAAAAATACTGGAGATCACAGTGGGTCAGGCAGTATCCATCGAGAGAGAGCAAGCTAACGTTTTGAGTCTAGCCGACTCTTCCTCGAGCTGACATGAAGCAATTTTGTTCAGAATCTGAATTGATTCTATTCTCAATAGGGTGGGGTCACACTCATTACTATCAGTTACTCACTCACTGTGATTCTGCCCTTAAACCTTACTTAACCTGACCCAACGGGGCTTGGGTGTGGAGGTTAGTGTGCAAATCTGGTCTCCCAACTATAGAAAGGATGTTGTTACATTTGAAAGGATTCACAAAGATTTACAAGGATGCTGCCAAGCTTGGAGGGTTTGAGCTAAAGAGAGATGCTGAATAGACTGGGGATATTTTCCCTGGAGCATCAGAGGCTGAGGGGTGACCTTACAGAAGTTTATAAAATCATGGAGAGGGAAATTAGCCATGGTCTTTTCCCCAACATGGGGAAAACTAAAGGGCATAGGTTTAGGTGAGAGGGGAAAGGATTAAAGGGGACCTAAGGGGCAGGTTTTTCACGCAGAGGATGGTGCATGTGTGGAATGAGCTGCCAGAGGAAGTGGTGAAGGCTGGGACAATTACAACATTTAAGAGGCATCTGGATAGGTATGTGAGTAGGAAGGGTTTAGAGGCTTATGGACCAAATGCTGGCAAATGGGACTAGATTAGGTTAGGATATCTGGTTGGCATGGATGAGTTGGACCAAAGTGTTTGGTTCCATGCAGTATACCTCTGTGACTCTTTATGACCTGCCAAAGGATTATTTGCCTTTTTTTTCTCAAGTAAGTTATTAATAATCTATTTATTTCAACAATCTCTATTTAGCCTGAGCAAGTTAGTGTACAGTAATTATAAAAGTGCACTTTAGAGAAAGCAGTTTTTTAAAAACAATAACTGATGTGTGAATTTACCCGCTTCAAATGATTTGACTTGAAAATGTGCTCTTGATTTTTTTCCACCCGGCTCAAAGCACCAAATACAATTGACCCAGAGTTGAGACTTACTCAGATCCCTCATTAACAGAGGCTCGATTATGCCAAAAGCTATAAACTTGGCAGACTGCGCCTAAACACCGTTTCTTATGGGGGCTGCTTTCCACAAACGGTTTTGTAAGTAATCAGTAAATATTATTCATCAACCTCCCACCCCACATGCCAGTTTATCCCTGGAGATTATTTTATGTCTGTTCTCTTCTGACCAGAGCGTAGGCGAGTTTTCAATGAATGCCAGATGCAGTCTGTTTGTGAGTGAGTGTGTGTGTGTGTGAATGTGTGCTCTATGTAGCACCCCAGTCCGTCATGTTAGGGCTGCAGACTCTTACACCTCCCCCCCACAAAAGGCGCTTTGACCCGTCGAGTAGGTAGCTGAACTCTTTTTGCAAATTGCTTGAAACTGTACGGACAATTTCGTGTCTGGCTGCAGGCCTCCGGTTGAATGGGAAGGGGGTCTCTCTCTCTGTGTGAAGGGGGAGGTTATACCATCAGCTTTGAAACTCCATGTTTGTGGAAGAGAGTCTTCCTGCGGCTCATGAGTACAGTTCAGGGGTTCAGACTGAACCAGTGACGCTGTGCACGGAGCTCTCTGACTGTGAGGGGTTACTTTGAACAACAACTACATTACCTCACGGATTTGGGGGGGGAGCGGCAACTCTAACCATCCGGTTAAAGGATTTCCTAAGTCGCTTTAAACAGCGCGCCCGTCCGGCCCGTCCCCCGGCACACACATGTCTTTCTTCAGCTAACACTGGCGGGGGCGTGGGTTCACTGTGAGTGGAAGAGGTTGAGTTGGCGGCGGAGTTCACTGGAATCCCCGCGATGAGGGAGTTATCAGGGCGCGGAATGAGGCCGTTCGGGCCATCGAGTTGGACCCCAGGCTGGAATCGAACCCCGGTCCCGAGCGCTGATTTGAGAGACAGTTGTGCTAATGCTCTGAAATGTTTCCACATGTTTCCCAATGAACTGAAGAAAAGGGAGAAATGTATGATTGCAGTTTTAACCCCCCCCCCCCCTTAGAACTTAAAAAAATCTCAATGTTTGAGATCTGTGGATCATTGACATTTGTTTTGCACTTTCCAGGAGTCCCTCCGTGCTGCAGCTGACTGTGGGACATGAGAGGAGCACAGCATGGCCCAGACGACACAGGTTAAGACTTCGTCCCTTTACGTTCGCCTACAGTCTCCGTCCGTTAAGGCAGCGGGGAACACCGACCGAAAGGTCAGCGGCGGGCAGACTCTCGCCGGGAATGGGCCGCTTTCTGCGCCGGGCAACCACCTGTGTCACAGTAAGGGGCACCATGTAATGCCAGGGAGCCGCCTCTGCCACAGGCTCAGCCCCCCCCACGCCAGGGGTGACGCCCCCCCAGTCGAATTGCCGGCCACTCGGCCCGGCTGCCTGCGCGATCCCGGGATGTCTCGCAGCGGGAGACCTCACTGTGCCCTCCGCTCCGCTTCCTGGAGACCCCTCGGCTCTCACGCCACCACCTCTGGGGTCCGGTGGAAAGTGGAGTTCAACAAACCCAACCTGGTGGAGGCGCCCGTCTTCTGTACACCTCTGTGCTCCGGGGATGGGAGGTATACCTCCAGATCCCCCAGTCTCTCCAGAACAACTACCTCTCCAGCAAGTCCACATCCCCTACAAAAGGTAAGAGATAAACTCCATTCTTAACATGAAGGATATTTTCTAACCAGTCTGTTCAGAGGTGCATGTTACCTCCTGTGGAGGTGGGATTTGAACCTGGGCCTCCTGGCTCAAAGTTGGAGACACTACCACTGTACCACAAGAGCCCTTTAAAGCATTTCCTAATCAACTTATTCAGTGATGTTATGTCATACATCCAGAGCAGGTGGGATTTGAACCAAGGCTTCTTGGCTCGGAGGTAGAGACACTACCACTGCGTCTAAACATTAAAGACTTGTGTAGATGACAGGATTGCGACCAATTTGTTTTAATGTATAACAAACACAGAGAATGCTGGAGAAATGTAGCAGCATCTGGCAGCGTTGTGGAGACCCAAACCAAGTTAACATGTTGAGTCAGGCATGACTGTAACGTCTGGAGAAGATCCGAAGTGGTGGACTCAAAGTGTTAATCAATGAGGCTGTAAAAGCACAGCAGGTCAAATAGCATCCGAGGAGCAGGAAAGTCAATGTTTTGTGCTGAAACTCCTCATCAGAACCTGAAACATTAACTTTCTTGCTCCTCGGATGCTGTTTCACCTGCTGTGCTTTTCCAGCTTCACATCTATTAACACCTGCTTCCAGCATCTGCAGTCCCTTCTGACTCCCAAGACTCGAAGTGTTAACTCTCCTGTTTCCACATATGCTGCCAGATCTAAGTGTCTTCTGCATTCTGTGTTAGTTTCAGATTTCCAGTATCCACAGTAATCTGCCTTTGTTCAACTGTTTTAAAGTGTATTGGAGAGTGACAATTTATGGCTCGCAAATTTCTAAAACCTCCAGTTCTGAGGAAGAGTCACCCAAATGTTAACTTCAATTTTTCACACAGATGCTGCCAGACCCGCTGAGCTTTTCCAGCAATTTCTGTTTCTGTTTCTGGAAAAAAATCAGCAGGTCTGACAGCGTCTGTGGAGAGAAATCAGAATTAACATTTTGGGTCCATCAACCCTTCTTCAGAATAGACAACATATGGTTGTTTGGTTTAATGTGCATTTGCCATGCAATTCTCTCGACCTTCGATTTTCCTGCACAGTTTAACATCAAGTTGTTTATATGAAGCATCTTATAGTGAGATTTTTTTCCAAAAACTGCTAGAAAGTTGCTCTTTTAATTAGCTAACTGTGGGTTTCATGCAATGAAGGTTAAGCAAGATGTAGAGAAACAGTCTGGCAATATTCTGTATAAAATAAATAACTAACAGGATTTTAATAAGAAAACTGAAGCCCCAATTTTACCTTTAGCCAGCAAAATTGACTCCCATGGTGCCAGCTAATCGGATCTTTTCTTCTGGGAAACACACCAGAGATGTGGAGGCAAGGGGAAAGATCAGTCTAAACTGATATTCAGAACAGTGTAAAAGAAAACAATAGAATTATGATTAACACCAGCTTCAAATATACAGTCTACATGCTGTGGTGTTCCATGTTCACAGAATGCTTCTGATCAACCAATAATCTGCTTGACAGCATCCATGTTAACTTGAGAATGCTCCCAAAGGTCAAAACACTCACAAGGGCTTTTCAGAGTGGTTCTTTCTTTGCAGTAGTAGGTGGGTTTAATTTTAAACTCACTCCATAAACTGCAGTGCAGTCTCACCCTGACACAGTTGGGTATGCTCTCACTTAGATGCATTGGAGTACATGAACAACCTGACACACTGAGATACCCTATTACACTGGAGTAGAGTTTTTCATTGATTCACTCTGGGGTGCAATTTCACCTGGATTCACATTGGGACTGTCCAGCCTTACTTCACTCTGGGATACAGTCACATCTTAACACATTCGGTGACAGTTTCACTCAGATATACTCTGGGGTGCAGTCTGATGCAAGTAAGAGTAATCACATCTTAATTGGGATAATATTTTTCCATCACTCAAGAATAGTTATTGATAATTAATCTGGGTAGAGAAATTGTGATGGGTAAAATCCAAAGAATGAGCAAATTCTGTCATCCTGTAATATGAATTATTTGAAGCAGGACCCCTCAGTGATGGCCTGATGCAGAAACTTTGGCTGATCTTTCCCCTCATTTAACTCTGCAGTGTTAAGATTGATCATACTGTTGTTGTTGCTGTAGCCATGACTTGTTAACTCACTGCAGATGTGTGTTTAAACTTTGGACTTTCTTCCTCAGTAAACCTTAGTTTCAACCTTACATGGGGAATAAATAATCTTTCTTATTATAATTGTTAACATTATCTTGTACTCTCACATTTAGATTAGACTCCCTACTGTGTGGAAACAGGCCCTTCAGCCCACACCTAACCTCCGAAGAATAACCCACCCAGACCCATTCCCCTCTGACTAATGCACCTGCTAAACTGCTATGGGCAGTTTAGCATGGCCAATTCACCTGACCTGCACATCTATGGAGGAAACCCACGCAGACTGAGGGAGAATGTGCAAATTCCACTCCGTTACCTTGAGGTTGGAATTGAGCCCAGGTCCCTGGTGCTCTGAGGCAGCAGTGCTAACCACCGAAACACCATGCTGTACTTTTTCCTTAAAAGTTCTAAATTGCGGTATTGGAATGAACTCCAAATTTAAGGTATTAATTAATCTATGAATGCTTGTAATATAATCAAAAACAAAATTCTGATACCATAAGTTCCAAATTATAAGGAACTTCGCCCTGATCTGGTGTTGCTTGATCTCAAGTCCATGAGCTGAAACTGTTGGAAAAAATTAGTAAAAATTAGCAACAACCTTTTAAATTCATGCTAGTTTTCAGCACCTCAACTCATCACCATCATGCAAACTGTAAATGTCAGCCTTTTCTGGTTTGTTAACATATTGCAAAAGCCTTGTAAAGACCAGAATTATACAGTAAGCGAAAATGCAGGCCAATTCGATATCTCAGTGCCACTAAATTTACCTACTGCCGTAGTCAGATGGTGAGTGAGAAATCTTTCAACCTTGACTCCTTCAGACAAGTATATCCAATGAAAAATTCTTCTCTCCCTTCTACCATATAATCTCCTCCCTGCTTCCAATCACTCTTTAGAAAACCTTTTCTCTCGTGTTTGAGTCAGTAAACGGTCAGTCAATTCGGACTGGGGAGAACTGAATTCATTCAGAAAACTGCAAATCTTTGAAATTTCAGACCACAGAGGCTTGTAGATGCCAATGTTCAATATATTAAAAGAAAGGAGTGACTATATTTCTGATGCTGTCATGAACAATACTTATGTGTTCCTTTTAATTGTTTGCAGTTAGTAAGTTTGTGTGTAAAAGTGTGTTTTCTTTTCATTGGAAAATTTTAATGGCCTCAGCTGCAACTTTTTTTTGTGAGTATTAAAATTAGGTAATTTATTATGATACAGCTGCCTTGGAATTTAAAATGCTAAATTACACTCAGTACAGACACGCACACATGCACACACACACACAGACCTTAGATGCAGATGATGCTTTAAAAAAATGATTATCATGTATCGTTACTAGCAGACCTGTAGTTCCTGAGATGAATTGATGCTTTCGTTGTAGTTGAAGGTCTTACTAAGAATCCACTGCTTTGTAAGTTTTAAGGCACTTTGTGGTTGCAGTTTCAAGTGTTGGTTCTCAGGTGAACTCAAGAAGGAACATATTTGGATGCAGTCCCTCTCCCATTTTTAGGGCATCGTCCCTGCTCTGAAGAAGGGTCATTGGAGCCAAAACATTAAATCTGCTTTTTCTTCACAGCTGCTGCTAGACCTGCTGAGTTTTTCCAGCAATTTCTGACTTTGTTTAAAGCATTGCTGCCTGTTACCCTGGCTACTTAGATGAACTGCAACTGATTTGTTGACCTTCTGGTAGAACTCTGTCTCTTCAGAGTAAATCCTTGTTGTTACTTTTGACAGCTGGCAAAAAAATGGCATCAACATCATCATCATGAAACTAATCAAAGTACTTTTTCCAAAAAAGAGGTTGGTTGGAGGAAAGTATTGGCCCTTGATTATATATTCTGCATTTTCATTTGACACGCTGAATACACCCAGCCTGGATTAGATGAGGAAGCTATCACCATGTAATGAATGGTCAACGGAATCCGTTCACATTTGATTAACACTCCTTGAATTTCAGTGTTTCATTTGTCTATGGTGAGGGTTCCCAGAGCAAAAGACACAGGGATTACTAATGGAGGCAAAAGAGTTGTTGAGACATACAGTTGGTGTAGATTGTAGGTATGAAAAGGATAAAATGAGTCTGTTCTACTTGCAGCCTACTCAACTATACAAGGAGTCGGGTAGCATAGTAATTAAAATGGAACACACAGGTTATGCGGTAAAGTTGTTGAATTCAAAGCTGAGTCCTAATTGATGTCTGTAAAGTGCCTAAGTGGAAAATGGGGTGCTGTTTCTCCACCTTGTGTTGAGCTTCATTTGAACATTGCAGCAGGTCCAGGATAGAAGAAATGGTTTATTGAAAATGGCAAGCAACTAGAAGGTTGGGGTTCCTTAGAGAACAGAGTGTTCTGCAAAGCAGTCACCAGTCTGTGATTTGTCTCATCAAGGAGACTGTGTTGTGAGCAGTGAATACAATGACTCGAATGAAAACAGTACAAATAAAATCCTCCTTCACCTGGAAGAGGTGTCTTGGGGCTTGGACAGTAAGGAAGGGGAGATGAAAGGGCAAATATTATGACAGATTATGTGGGAAGTGCCATGGGGGAGTGAGGAAGTGCTAGAAGTGGAACAATCATGGAGGGAATGTTGGCATTGTTGAGGAGGGTAATATGTGAGAGCTGGTGGAGATGTTGGAGGTGATGGAAAGGGTGGAGGATGATCCTGTGAATTTGGAGACTAGTGAGTGGAAAAGGAGGACAAGAGGAACCCTATTATTGTTCTTGTAAGAAAGGGAATGAATGAAGCCAAGAGTGTGGGAAATTTGTTGGATGTAACTGAGGGCCACATCAAACATGGTAGGATGCAATCCTCGGTTGGGGAAAAAGTAGGAAATATCAGAGGCACTGCTGTGAAAAGACCATCACAGAAACTGATGCCATAGGGATGATGAAACTGGGAGAATGGAATGGAATCCATGCAAGAAACAGTGTATGAGGAGGGGTGGTCAGCATTACCATGGGAGCCAGTCAGTCTGTCATGGATTTCGGTGGGCACTCTATCCTCATAAATGGAAAAGTGAAGACAGGGAAGGGAAGTCTCAGAGATGGACCAGTAAAGGTGAGAGAAGGATGGAAATTGGAAGCAAAATTGATTAATTTTTCCAGTTCCGGATGAGAGCAGAAAGCTGCACTGATGACATTATTGATACAGTGGAGAAAGAGTTCAGGATAGGGGCCCGGAACAAGAAGGATTGAGCATATCCCACCAGGAGACAGGTACGACTGGGATCTTTGTGAGCACCCGTAATCACACCTTTGGCGTGGTGAAATGGGACAAGCTAAATGAGAAGTTGTTCAAAATGAGAATGAGTTCAGCCAAGTGAAGAAGGATGGTGATGATGGGTGGAGACTATTGAGGCCTCTCTTCAAGCAAGAAAACAGAGACCATCCAGATGGAAAATGCACAGGTAGAGGGATTGAACATCCAAGGTGAAGAGGAGGTGGCTCGGGCCAGGCATCTGCAAGCTGTGGAGCCATTGTAAAGTGTCTGAAGAATCATGAATGGAAGTGGGATGAAGCTGAATAAGGGATTAATAAGGTAGAGTCAAACAAGGAAGAAATAGGTTTAGTGGGCCTGGAACAGGCTGAAACAATGGGTCTGCCAAGGATTGTGGATTTTGGGAAGGGAATCGGTGCAGGATTAGGGACTATAAGAGGGAAAGCTGTGGAGAGAGGATCTCCAGAGGAGATGAGATCTATTCCAATTCTGGAAACAATGGCTTGATGTTAGCTGGTGGGGTAGATAAGAAATGTTTGAGATGTGATGCTCAGCTTCTGCAAGGTATGATCAGTACAACAAATGACAACAGCCCCACCCTTGTCAGCAGGTTTGATAACAGTTAGTATTATACCTGAGCAAGTTCAGAATGAGACAGATTGGAGTGGATGGGGTTTGGGGTGAGGGTGTGGAGGAAGCAGAGAAATTAAAGTAGTTAATATCACATTGGCAGTTCTCGATGAAGTGTCAAGTGCAGATAAGAGGCCAGAGGGTGGTGTCCAGATGAAAAGGGTATATTGGATATGGGTGAGGGGCCTATGAACCAGTGAGAGGACTTCAGTCCAAAGAAGTGAAAACAGAAGCAAAGATGTGAGACGAGAACTTCAATGTCGCATGCCCAAAGTTCATTGAGTTACGGGGAGGGTTAAAGGGAATGCATGTTGTTCAGATTAGAGAGAGGAAGGTCAGAGGTTATAGTGAATACATGACTAGGAGATGGGGTTGAAAGAAGGAAGGGAGCGTCTGAAGGAAGGAAAGGAAAAGGAAGGAAGAATCCAGAGGGACATCAATACGTGGTGAGTCTTTGACAGCTTTGAGGGAGCATGATAAGGTGTTGATGAAGGAAGAGGTTGAGTGTGTGAATGTGGTGGGGTATGGCATTGAATGTTGATCTTAGTCTGCTGCAGGAAGACCTGGCTGAGGAGTGTTTTCTTAATGTGAAAACAGGCCCTTCAGCCCAATAGGTCCACCGACCCTCTGAAGAACATCCCACCCAAACCAATTCCCCTATCCTATTACTCTACATTTACCCCGAACTAACACATCTCTCTAGTCTGAGGCACAGATGGAAGTTTTGTGTGGCCAGCAGCGAAGAGTCAGAATAGTGTGTTACCTCCCAATGCCAGGATTAAGGATGTCTCAGAGAGGGTGCAGAATGTTCTCAAGGGGGAGAGGGCCCATCAGGAGGTCATTGGTTCCAATGTGTACAATGACATAGGAAGGGAAAAGGATGAGATTCTGAACAGAGAATATAGAGAGTTAGGCAGGAATTTAAAAAGGAGGTCTTCAAGAGTAGTAATATCTGGATTATTCCCGGTGCTTCGAGCTAGTGAGGGTAGAGCAGATGAATGCTATGGCTGAGGAGTTGGTGTATGAGAGAAGGATTCACATTCTTGAATCATTGGAATCTCTTTTGGGGTAGAAGTGACCTGTACAAGAAGGATGGATTGCACCTGAATTGGAAGGGGACTAATATACTGGCAGGGAGATTTACTAGAGATTCTCGGGAGGATTTAAACTAGTAAGGTTGGGGGTGGGGGGGTGGGGGATGGGTGGGATCCAGGGAGATAGTGAGGAAAGAGATCAATCTGTGACTGGTACAGTTGGGAAAAGGAGCAAGTCAAACAGTCAGGGCAGGCAGGGGCAAGGCAGAGACAAAGGTAAGACTGATAAATTAAACTGCATTTATTTCAATGCACGGGGCCTAACAGGGAAGGCAGATGAACTCAGGGCATGGTTAGGAACATGGGACTGGGATATCATAGCAATTACTGAAACATGGCTCAGGGATGGGCAGGACTAGCAGCTTAATGTTCCAGGATACAAATGCTACAGGAAGGATAGAAAGGGAGGCAAGAGAGGAGGGGGAGTGGCATTTTGATAAAGGATAGCATTACAGCTATGCTGAGGGAGGATATTCCTGGGAATACATCCAGGGAAGTTATTTGGGTGGAACTGAGAAATAAAAAAGGATGGGATTGCATTATAGACCCCCTAATAGTCAGTGGAAAATTGAGAAACAAGTTTGTCAGGAGATCTCAGATTGTGGATGTACCTACTAGAGAAGGTGCAAAACTTGACCAACTCTTGGGGGATTTAGGACTATTCGGCGCAGCCATTTTGGCGTAAGTGATTTGGCACGGCCTGTTTGGCGCAGTCTAATTTGCCGCAGTCCCATGTAGGCGCCGAACTATTTTGGTGCAGGTTTATGGTAGTCATCAACAAAAATCAACTTAATAGTAGAATTATTTAATGGGTAGTTTCCAGTAGTTTGTAGTTATTTGTGTATCAACTGCATTGAGTCTGTGATTCGTCCACACCTAACCGTGGTTCCTCAAAATTTCTAAAAAAGAAAATATAACCCATTAACTTCCCTGAATTTCTTTAATTTCAATGGAATATTGGCCCTGCTACGAGATGTACAAGTTCAAAGTCACAGTTGAAAATGTCAGGGCAGCATTCAGGCTATATTTCCAGAACCATTTCAAATAATTTATCATATGTTGTTCGTAACTTATTTGGGAGTAAAGCATACAACAGTGGGAACACACCTTTATGTATTTCCCCTAAAATAACGTAAAGTTGGGGAAATTTTGAATGTTCCATCAACATGTAACTTTTTTGATTGTTTCAGAAACTCAGCATTCCTTTTTCTTCCAAATATAAGAATTCTGCAGGTGGTGATACCGCTGTCGGCTAGTGAAAATTGTTCTTCATTATAATCATTAACTAAATATGTTTTAAAGCTATCTGCAATTACAAGTTCTTCTAAATTTCTTGGATTTACTGGGTACGCAGCAACTTCTTTCCTTGTCCTATAAACCTTTTTCTTCGGCGCTCTGTTGTTAGGCGTTGTTCCTTGGCAAGCTTCGACAAATTTTCTAGGCACTCGTTAATCACTTGTAAAGTTCCCTCTATAGTTGTTTTTCTTTGACTTGTTATTTTAATAATAACTACAAACTACTGGAAACTACCCATTTAATAATTCTACTATCATGTTGATTTTCGTTGATGACTACTGTATACCGGCGCTGAAATAGTTCTGCGCCTAAATGGGTCTGTGGCAAAATAGGCTGCGCCAAACAGGCCGCGCCAAATCACTCGTGCCAAAATGACTCCACCGAATGGTCCCACTCCAACTCTTGGGAAATAATGTAGGGCAGGTGACTGAGGTGTCAGCGGGGGAACACTTTGGGGCCACCAACCATAATTCTATTCGATTTAAAATAGTGATGGAAAAGGATAGACCAGATCTAAAAGTTGAATTTCTAAATTGGAAGAAGACTAATTTTGACAGTATTAGGCAAGAACTTTCAAAACCTGTTTGCTGGCAGATGTTTGCAGGTAAAGGGATGGTTGGAAAATGGGAAGCCTTCAGAAATGAGATAACGAGAGTCCTGAGACAGTATATTCCTGTTAGGGTGAAAGGAAAGTCTAGGGAATTGGTTTAGGGAATTGCAGGATGACTAAAGAAATTGAGGGTTTGGTTAAGAAAAAGAAGGTAGCATATGTCAGGTATAGACAGAATAGATCAAGTGAATCCTTAGAAAAATATAAAGGAAGTAGGAGTATACTTAGAGGGCAAAAAGGGGACATGAGATAGCTTTGGCAAATACTGTTAAGGAGAATCCAAGGGTTTTTACAAATATATTAAGGACAAAAGGGTAACTAGGGATAGAATAGGGCCCCTCAAAGATCAGCAAGGCGGCATTTGTATGGAGCCACAGGAGATGGAGGAGATAGTAAGCGAGTATTTTTCATCAGTGTTTATTGTGGAGAAGGACATGGAAGATATAGAATATGAGGAAATAGATGGTGACATCTTGAAAAATGTCCATATTACAGAGAAGGAAGTGCTGGATGTCCTAAAATGCATAAATCCCCAGCACCTGATCAGGTGTACCCTAGAACTCCGTGAGAAGCTAGGGGAGTGATTGCTGGGCCCCTTGCTGAGATATTTGTATCATCGATAGCCACAGGTGAGGTGCTGGAAGACTGGTGGTTGGCTAATGTGGTGCTGCTATTTAAGAAAGATGGTAAGGACAAGCCAGAGAATATAGACCAGTAAGCCTGACGTTGGGCAAGTTATTGGAGGGAAACGTGAGGGACAGGATTTACATGTATTTGGAAAGGTAGGGACTGATTAGGGATAGTCAACATGGTTTTGGGCATGGGAAATCATGTCTCTCAAACTTGATTGAGTTTTGTTTGAAGAAGTAACAGAGAATGGCTGAGAACAGAGTAGTAGATGTGATCTATATAGACTTCAGCAAGGCGTTTGACAAGGTTCCCCATGGGAGACTGGTTAGCAAGGTTAGATCTCATGGAATACAGGGAGAACTAGCCATTTGGATACAGAACTGGCTCAAAGGTGGAAGGCAGAGGGTGGTGGTGGAGGGTTGTTTTTCAGACTGGAGACCTGTGACCAGTGGAGTGCCACAAGGATCGGTGCTGGGCCCTCTACTTTTCACCATTTACATAAATGATTTAGATATGAACATGGGAGGTACAATTAGTAAGTTTGCAGATGACACCAAAATTGAACAAAGAAGGTTACCTCAGAGTACAACGGGATCTTGATGAGATGAGCCAATGTGCTGAGAGGTGGCAGATGGAGTTTAATTTAGACAAATGAGAGGTGCTGCATTTTGGGAAAGCAAATCTTAGCAGGACTTATACACTTAATGGTCAGGCCCTAGGGAGTGTTGCTGAGCAAGGAGACCTTGTTGTGCAGGCTCATAGTTCCTTGAAAGTAAAGTCACAGGTAGATAGGATAATGAAGAATGATTCCTGATAAAAGGTTTTTGCCCGAAACGTTGAGTTTTTTTTTTTCCTGCTATTTGGATGCTGCCTGATCTGCTGTGCTTTTCCAGCACTACTCGAATCTAAACTCTGGTTTCCAGCATCTGCAGTTCTCACTTTTGCCTAGTATACTAAGGAAGACATTTGGTATGCTTTCATTTATTGGTCAGAGTATTGAATACAGGAATTGGGAGGTCATGTTGCGACTGTACAGGACATTGGTTAGGCCACTTTTGGAATATTGCGTGCAATTCTGGTTTCCTTCCTATCGGAAAGATGTTGTGAAACTTGAAAGGGTTCAGAAAAGATTTACAAGGATGTTGCCAGGGTTGGAGGATTTGAGCTGTAGGGAGAGGCTGAATAGGCTGGGGCTGTTTTCCCTGGGCTGTTAGAGGCTGACCTTGTAGAGGTTTATAAAACCATGAGGGGCATGGATAGGATAAATAGACAAGGTCTTTTCCCAGGGAGGTGGAGTCCAGAACAAGAGGGCTTAGGTTTAGGGTGAGAGGGGGAAGATATAAAAGGGACCTAAGGGGCAACCTTTTCAAGCAGAGGGTGGTACATTTATGGAATGAATTATCAGAGGAAGTGGTGGAGGCTGGTACAATTGTAACATTTCAAAGGCATCTGGATGGGTATATGAATAGGAAGGGTTTGGAGGGATATGGGCTGGGTGTGATGAGATTAGGTTGGGATATTTGGTCAGCATGGATGAGTTGGACGAAGGGTCTGCTTCTGTGCTGTACATCTCTATGATATCCTGTGAACATGATGGGCAATTT
This sequence comes from Chiloscyllium punctatum, assembly GCF_047496795.1. Taxonomy (NCBI): domain Eukaryota; kingdom Metazoa; phylum Chordata; class Chondrichthyes; order Orectolobiformes; family Hemiscylliidae; genus Chiloscyllium; species Chiloscyllium punctatum. The sequence continues at coordinate 15,968,837 of NC_092752.1, read as the reverse complement.
GGCATGGCGAGTTCACCTAACTTGCATATCTTTGGACTCACCCAAGGCTGGAATTGAACACGAGTCCCTGGCATCGTTAGATAGCAGTATGAACCACTGAACCACCATGCTGCCGGAGATCCCTGTAATCCTGGGTGGATTTGAAACATGAGGGATAGAACTTTAGTTGGAATCAGTGTCGGCTGGATATAGTTGCTGAGGAAAGGATATATCTGTAAAAACCAGCTTTGTCAGACACTTCAACAAATAAAGCAATGAAGGTAAACAAGTTAAAAGATTCACTCAGAAATCCCATCAGCAGAAAGAGCAGGATTTCTTGAAGGTGTGCATAGCTGGAAGAGAAGTATCAAAAATTATATAATTTATCAGACCAAAGCAAAATATTGTGGATACTGGAAATCTGAAGAAAGAAGACAAAGTGCTGCAGAAACTCAACAGATCTGGCAACATCTGTGGACCTGCATGGGTCCCAGTCATGCCTGTCTTGTTGTGGGGAATGAGAAACATTCCTTATTCCAGTCCTACTTGGGGATCCTCTCCCATAACTCATTCTCCAATACATTGACAGTGTCATCAGTGCTGCTTCCTGCTGTCATCTGGAACTTGAAAAGTTGGTCAGTTTTGCTTCCAATTTTCACCCATCTCTCATCGTCACCTGCTTCATCTCTGATTCTTTTCCTCCCTTCATTGTAGCCATTTCTGGGCTCAGGCTGTCCACCAACACCCATTACAAGCCCATTGACTCCCTCGGTTACCTTGACTACACTTCCTTACATTCTGTTTTTTTTTCGCAAGAACTCCACTCCACTTTCCCAGTTCCCCTGTCTCCATTGCATCTGTCACAATGATGCCCCTTCCATAGCAATGCCTTTGACGTGGTCTCTTTTTCACCTCAATCAAGGACTCCATCACCCCCCCCTCCCTCACCACCACCACCACCACCACAACCAACACCAACACTACGGTGATGGGGCCCTCAGCTTTACCTGATCCATTTCTGCACTTCTGTCCTCCCTATTTCCCCTTCCACTCAGACCAGCACTCATGTTCCCTTTGTTGTCACTTCCCACCCACCAGTCCCTGTGTTGAAAATATCATTTTTCACCATTTTCACCACCTGCAATAGGGTGTGGTTGGTGTTTGTATTGAAATGGTAAAAATGTGACTGACAAATACATCATCTCCTCCCCTTTGATGTCTTCATTCTGCAGGGGATGTTCCCTGTCTATTTAGCTTGATGTACCCCACAATCAATGCTAAGATCTCTTGACCCCATACTTGCGCTTGCGCGTGCGCGCACACACACACACACACACAATTCTTCACACCTATCATTTCCACCTAATTTACATCGCATCCGTGTTCCAATCGCTCCTCCTCCCTCCCTCTACAGTATAGAAATTCCACTTTCCAGCCCTGTTAGTTCGTAAAAAGAGTCATACTGGATTCAAAACATTAGCTAATTTTTTTTGTGTTCTAGCGCTGCTGCCAGACCTGCTGAGTTTCTCCAGAATTTTCAGTTTACATTTCAAATTTCCAGTGCCCACAGTAGTTTGCTTCCATTTGACCAGTCTGTTGGTGTTAATGTATTGATAAATGCCTGATAATACGAAGGGAATCAAGGAATTAGTTCAGGAAAGTAAAGCTGAGGAAGGTAAGCCTTGATCTTCATGAATGGCTGGAGCAGACTGAAAAGGACTGAATTTTCTCTTTTTTTTAATTTGCTATGTTTTTCTGCTTGAGCTGCTGTGGTGCTTAACTCTGTGTGCATTCTGTGAAAGAAATCTGAAACCTTCGCTCTCTTTGCTGCACGTTCCCATTATTATATAAGAGTCCCTTCGACCATTTTTCAGGTTCTATTCAAGTGGTTCTAGGCACTGGGCAATACCTCAGGAGAATTCTCCCAATCCACTGATGTTTGCGTTTAAATGTATTTTATCTGCCAAACTTGTGATGGAGTGGGAGAAGATCCAAAAAGATTCTCAGCGAAAGATTCTTAAAAACAAAGTTGGCCTGCATTGACCTGCAGATACCAGGCAGACACTTTGACTGGCAGGAAACTCTGTAACACAGGGTCATCAGGTAACAATGAGAAACTGGAGCCTTGGCAGACTTCTGTTTCTGAGTCGGGGCCATTGAGACTGATTGTAATGAAGTCATTGCCACTAACAAATCAGACCAGCAATCCAAATCAGTCATGATTCAGACTTGCAATGAGTGCTGCATTTCCTCAGCTGGATATTGAAACATTCCATTTATTCCATAGGCAGAAGCTTGGACTGAGCTAGAGCCATAAAGATGTACAGCACGGAAACAGACCCTTTGGCCCAACTAGTCCATGTCGACCAGATATCCTAACCTAATCTAGTCCTATTTGCCAGGTCTTAGTTCATATCCCTCTAAACCCTTCCTATTCATATATATACCCATCCAGATGCCTTTTAAATGTTGCAATTGTACCAGCCTCCACCGCTTCCTCTGGCAGCTCATTCCACACAGGCAACATGTCCTGGATGAGAAAGTTGCCCCTTTGGTCCCTTTTATATCTTTCCCTTATCACCCTAAACACATGCCCTCTAGTTCTGGATTCCCTCACCACAGGGAAAAGACCTTTGTCTATTTATCCTAACCATGCCCCTCATGATTTTGTAAACCCCTATAAGGTCAACCCTTAGCCTCCGATGCTCCAGGGAAAACAGTCCCAGCCTAATCAACCTCTCCCTAACCAATGTCCTGTACAGCTGCAACATGACCTCCCAACTCCTCTACTCCTCTGACCAAGGAAAGCATACCAAATGCCTCCTTCACTATCCTATATACCTGTGACTCTACTTTCAAGGAACTATGAGCCTGCTGTCCAAAGTCTCTTTGCTCAGCCAACTCCCCAGGACCTTACCATTGAAGTATATATGTCCTGCCCTGATTTGCTTTTCCAAAATGCAGCACTTCTCATTTATCTAAATTAAACTCCATCTACCACTCCTCAGCCTATTGGCCCATCCTATCAAGATCCCATTGTAATCTACAGTAACCTTCTTTGCTGTCCACTACACCTCCAATTTGGGGGCATTTACACACTTACAAACTATACCTCCTGTGTTCACATTCATATTATTTATATAAATGCTAGGAATGTAAATCACAAATATAACTGCTGCTGTCATATTTTGGATCATAGCTTACAGGAAACCGTGCTGTCTTCCTCTACAGAAGTTAATTATTAAGCTGAATGAGTTGCTGAAAGGTCCACTTAAAAGTTCAGTGAAAACATTGAATATTTCTTATCTTTAGAAAGTAGCATGTTTGACATCATAGAATACCTATATGCAGATTGAAGTCATTTGGCCTTTCAAGTCTGCACAGCATTCCATCTTATCCCAGTACCCACACACTTACTGGAGTTAACCCATCTTGCCTGCACATCTGGGCAATTTAGCATGGCCAATCCATCTAACCTGCATATCTTTAGAGTGTGGGAGGAAACCAGAGCACCCAGAGGGAATCCACACAGACACTGGGAGAATGTGCAAACTTCACACCTGAGGCTGGAATTGAACCTGGGTATCTGGCGCTGTGAGGCAGTAGTGCCACTCCTAAATATCAACAGAAAAGCATTCCTGGAGCGTTTGCCCTGGAAATGATCATCCATGGAAATATATTGGTGGACAAATGCTTAATGCATTCTAGTGATCTTTCTCTCTTTTCTACTTGCTTGGGGTTTCTAATTTGTTTATTCATGAGTAAACAGAGGAATGTTCGACCAGGGTGTCGAGTAATCATCTACTAACATTGCCAACCTTAATCCAACAACTGCTTTATATAGGTATTTTTATCATATAGCATTATTTAATTGGCAGGTGAAACATGTGAGTAGTGCTTTGTGTTTCAATGCCAGTGTGATGCTAGATATTAAGGTTATATGTCTCAGCAAATAGCAGACCATATCGAACAACCAATCCCTCTGACTATTTGTAGCATACAGCAGGCAGATTGCACTGAATCAATCACGTTTTAAATATTAGCACAGTATGTCCAATATTAGGTGTGATGGTTACATGCCCTTCAGGGCAGGCAATCTGTCATTGTTACCTGGCCTGGTCGTCCTGTAGCTCCAGATCCACAGCAATTAAGTTGACTCTTAACTGCTGTCTGAGCAAGAGAGTGACTTCAAGGGCAAATGGGTACAGGGCAGGCATTTTGGCCTTCTCAATGACATCCACATCCCATGAAAGAATAAAGAAAATAAAAATCTATAAATGCCTGGTGGTGTCATTAGATTAGAGTGAGATTGGCTTGTCAGTTAAAGCCCCCATTGAGGAATGTTGCAGACCTAACACATGTAATTTGAGCAAAGTACTTGGGAGTGGTTGTTGGAAAAGTTTTACTAAATAATCCTAACTGTGCTAAAAGTTACACACAAAAAATTTTAAGATTATGAGTAAGGCTGTCAGGGAGTGTTCAGAGGAAGGGTCCTCAACCCTAAACATTAACTCTGATTTTTCTCCACAAATGTTGCCAGACCCAAGCTGTTCTAGCAATTTCTGTTTTTGTTTCCGACTTAGATCTGCAGTTCTTTCGGTTTATATTTAGACCCTCTGGGTCATTCATTTCCACACATTGATCAGAGTCATAGAGATGTACAGTATGGAAACAGACCCTTCGGTCCAACTCGTCCGTGATGACCAGATATCCCAATCTAATCTAGTCCCACCTGCCAGCACCCGGCCCATATCCCTCCAAATCCTTCCTATTCATATACCCATCCAGATGTTGCAATCATACCAGCCTCCACCACTTCCTCTGGCAGCTCATTGCATACATATACCAACCTCAGCGTGAAAAAGTTGCCCCTTAGGTCTCTCTTATATCTTTCCCCTCTCAACCCTAAACCTATACCCTCTAGTTCTGGTCTCCCCCACCCTGGAGAAAATACTTCGTCTATTTATCCTGTTCATGCCCGTCTTGATTTTATACTCGTCTATAAGGTCACCCCTCAGCCTTCGATGCTCCAGGAAAAACAGCCCCAGCCTGTTCAGCCTCCCCCTATTGCTCAAATCCTCCAACTCTGGCAACATCCTTGTAAATCCTTTTTGAACCCTTTCAAGTTTCACAACACCCTTCCGAAAGGAAGGAGACCAGAATCGCCCACAATATTCCACCAGATACTACATTTAATAGCGCCCTGCTTTTTTTTTTAAGCAAAAGGAATTTTTTCCATGAATGCCACCTTTTTCAAAGAAGAAAGATAGGAAAGTTTTCTGGCTGTAAGAGGCTGTTCCTTTTTTGGGAGGGGGAGGGGGTATTTTAGGTTTTGGAGGTGATTTCCTCAAATTCCAGAAGCAGGAATTACTGTTTTACATGCTGTTGCATTGTTTTGGGACTTTGGAGAAAAAAAATCAGTCAAACAACAGCACTTTTAAAAGGGAGAGGAACAGACAAAGATAGCACGTAGTCTGTGCGAGAGAGAGAGAGAGAGAGAGAGAGAAAGAAACCCATACTGCCTCCTGACACAGCAGTGAACCTGTGCAGTTAATGCCTTTGCTGTTTGAATTCATGTATCGCTGGACATTGGAGTACGTCTGGGAAAATTAACAAACAGTGAAGTTTTACAACTGTTCTTGGAGGAACCTGTTTGGGAAAGGTCACAGCACAAAAACACATAAGTGAATAGTTTTAAGGGTAGCCTTGCTGTAAATCTACAATAGTGAGTAAAGTGGGTCCTTTATTGATTATGTTTTATTGAGATATGTCTCTTAATTAACTTTAAAAATAGAAGCCATAAGTTTTAAGTTAGCCTGGAGCAGTGTTTTGTAGAGGAATAAGACAGTGCTACTTTCAGGGTCTGTAGATTGAAAAAAAGCAAAAATGGCCCTTGGTCGAGTGGATGTGGGAGTTTCACGAAAGTTTCTGTGTTACTGAGGATTATGTCTGCAATAAATGCCATTGGTTGCAAATCCTATCAGATCAAATGGCTTGGTTGGAGAGACAATTAGAGGCAATGAGGAATTTACAAGTGCAAAAGTGTATGATGGATGGCAGTTATAGGAAGGGAGAAAAGTTGCAGGTACAGTCAGGTAGATGGGTTAACCCCAGGAAAGGTAAGAGAGGTGAGCTGTAGTGCAGGACTCTTCTGTGGCTATCCCAATTTCAAGCAAGTATGCTGTTTTGGAAAATATAGGGGGTGATGGATTCTCAGGGGAACATAGTATGAACAGTCAAGTTTCTGGTGACAAGACTGGCTCTAATACAATGAGGGGTACGTCGGGTTCCAAGAGATCAGTTGTATCAGGGGATTCTCTAGTCTGAGGTACAGACAGATGTTTCTGTGGACAGCAGTGAAAAGTCAGAATGGTGTTGTCTCTCTGGTGCCAGGATCAAGGATGTCTCAGAGAGTGCAGAATGTTCTCAAAGGGGGAGACAGACCAGCAGGAGGTTATTGCACACATTGGAACTAACGGCAGAGGAAGAGAAAAGGATGAGGTTCTGAAGGCAGAATATAGAGAGTTAGGCAGGAATTTAAAAAGGAGGTCCTCAAGAGTAGTACTATCTGGATTACTCCTGGTGCTATGAGCTAGTGAGGACAGGAATAGGAGGATAGAGCAGATGATGCATGGCTGAGGAGCTGGTGTATGGGAGAAGGATTCGCGTTATTGGATCATTGGAATCTCTTTTGGGGTAGAAGTGATCTGTACAGGAAGGACGGATTGCATCTGAAGTGGAAGTGGACTAATATACTGGGAGGGAGATTTGCTAGAGCTGTTCAAGAGGATTTATACTAATAAGGTTGGGGGTGGCAGGGTGGTGGGACCCAGGGAGATAGTGAGGAAAGAGATCAATCTGAGACTTGTATATTTGAGAAAAAAAGTGAATCAATCAGTCAGGGCAGACAGGTACACACTAGTAAGAATGATAAATTAAACGGCAATTATTTCAATGCAAGGGGCCTATCAGGGAAGGCAGATGAACTCAGGGTATGGTTAGGAACATGGGACTGGGATATCATAGCAATTACAGAAACATGGCTCAGGGATGGGCAGGACTAGCAGCTTAATGTTCCAGGATACAAATGCTACAGGAAGGATAGAAAGGGAGGCAAGAGAGGAGGGGGGAGTGGTATTTTTGATAAGGGATAGCATTACAGATGTACTGAGGGAGTTTATTCCCAGAAATACATCTAGGGAAGTTATTTGGATGGAACTGAGAAATAAGAAAGGGATGATCACCTTATTGGGATTGTGTTATAGTCAGAGGGAAATTGAGAAACAAATTTGCAAGGAGATCTCAGTTATCTGTAAGAATAATAGGGTGGTTATGGTGGGGAATTTTCATTTTCCAAACATAGATTGGGACTGCCATAGTGTTAAAAGTTTAGATGGAGAGGAATTTGTTAAGCATGTACAAGACAATTTTCTGAATCAAGTTGTGGACGTACCTACTAGAGAAGGTGCAAAATGTGACCTGCTTTTGGGGAACAAGGCAGGGCAGGTGACTGTGGTTTCAGTGGGGGAGCACCTTGGGGCCAGCGACCATAATTCTATAGTGATGGAAAAGACTAGACCAGATCTAAAAGTTGAAGTTCTAAATTGGAGAAAGGCTAATTTTGACGGTACTGGGCCAAGAACTTTCAAAAGCTGATTGGGGGCAGATGTTCGCAGGTAAAGGGACGGATGGAAAATGGGAAGCCTTCCGAAATGAGATAGTGAGAGTCCAGAGACAGTATATTCCTGTTAGGGTGAAAGGAAAGGCTGATAGGTGTGGGGAATGCTGGATTACTAAAGAAATTGAGGGTTTGGTGAAGAAAAAGAAGGAAGCATATGTCAGGTATAGACAGGAGAGCGCGAGTGAATCCTTAGAAAAGTATAAAGGCAGTAGGAGTATACTTAAGAGGGAAATCAGGAGGGCAAAAAGGGAACATAAGATAGCTTTGGCAAATATTGTTAAGGAGAATCCAAAGGGTTTTTACAAATACATTAAGGACAAAAGGGTAACTATGGATAGAATAGGGTCCCTCAAAGATCAGCAAGGCGGCCTTTGTATGGAGCCGCAGGAGATGGGGGAGATACTAAATGAGTATTTTGCATCAATGTTTCCTGTGGAGAAGGACATGAAAGATATAGAATGTGAGGAAATAGATGGTGACATCTTGAAAAATGTCCATATTACAGATGTGGAAGTGCCGGATGTCTTGAAACACATAAAAGTGGATAAATCCCCAGCACCTGATCAGGTGTACCCTCGACTTCTGTGGGAAGCTAGAGAAGTGATTGCTGGGCCTCTTACTGAGCTATTTGTATCATCGATAGTCACAGGTGAGGTGCTGGAAGACTGGAGGTTGGCTAATGTGGTGCCACTATTTAAGAAATATGGTAAGGAAAAGCCAGGGAACTATAGACCGATCAGCCTGACTTCGTTGGTGGGCAAGTTATTGGAGGGAATTGTGAGGGACAGGATTTACATGTATTTGGAAAGGCAAGAACTGATTAGGAATAGTCAACATGGCTTTGTGCGTGGGAAATCATGTCTCACAAACTTGATTGAGTTTTTTGATGAAGTAACAAAGAAGATTGAGGGCAGAGCGGTGGACGTGATCTATATGGACTTCATTAAGGAGTTCGATAGGATTCCCCATGGGAGACTGGTTAGCAAGGTTAGATCTCATGGAATTCAGGGAGAACTAGCCACTTGGATACAGAACTGGCTCAAAGGTAGAACACAGAGGGTGGTGGTGGAGGGGTGTTTTTCAGACTGGAGGCCTGTAACCAGTGGAGTGCTACAAGGATCAGTGCTGGGTCCACTACTTTTTGTCATTTTATATAAATGATTTGGATGTGAGCATAAGAGGTACATTTAGTAAGTTTGCAGATGACACCAAAATTGGAAGTGGGCAGCAAAGAAGGTTACCTCTGATTACAATGGGATCTTAACCAGATGGGCTGAAGAGTGGCAGATGGAGTTTAATTTAGATAAATGTGAGGTGCTGCATTTTGGGAAAGCAACTCCTCGCAGGACTTATACACTTAATGGTAAGGTCCTAGGGAGTGTGGCTGAAAAAAGAGACCTTGGAGTCGCAGGTAGATAGGATAGTGAAGAAGGCTTCATTCCTGATGAAGGGCTTTTGTCTGAAACATTGATTTTCCTGCCTCTCGGAGGCTGCCTGACCTGCTGTGGTTTTCCAGCACCACTCTAATCTAGACTCTTATTGATGAGGGCAGAGCGGTAGATGTCATCTATATGGACTTAGTAAGGTGTTCGACAAGATTCCCCATGGGAGACTGGTTAACAAGGTTAGATCTCACAGAATACAGGGAGAATTAGCAATTTAGATACAGAACTGGCTCACAGGTAGAAGACAGAGGGTAGTGGTGGAGGGTTGTTTTTCAGACTGGAGACCTGTGACCAGTGGAGTGCCACAAAGATCTGTGCTGGGCTCTCTACTTTTTGTCATTTACATAAATGATTTGGATGCGAGCATAAGAGGTACAGTTAGTAAATTCGCTGAGACACCAAAATTGGAGGTGTAGTGGACAACGAAGAGGGTTACCTCAGATTACAACAGGATCTGCTCCAGATGGGCCAATGGGCTGAGAAGTGGCAGATGGAGTTTAATTTAGATAAATGCGAGGTGCTGCATTTTGGGAAAGCAAATCTTAGCAGGACTTATACACCTTAATGGTGTTGCTGAAGAAAGAGACCTTGGAGTGCAGGTTCATAGCTCCTTGAAAGTGGAGTCGCAGGTAGATAGGACAGTGAAGAAGGCGTTTGGTATGCTTTCTTTTATTGGTCAGAGTATTGAGTACAGGAGTTGGGAGGTCATGGTGCGGCTGTACGGGACATTGGTTAGGCCACTGTTGGAATATTGCGTGCAATTTTGGTCTCCTTCCTATTGAAAGGATGGTGTGAAACTTGAAAGGTTTCAGAAAAGATTTGCAAGAATGTTGCCAGGGTTGGATGATTTGAGTTATAGGGAGAAATTGAATAGGCTGGGGCTGTTTTCCCTGAAGCGTTGGAGGCTGAGGGGTGATCTTGTAGAGGTTTATAAAATCATGAGGGGCATGTATAGGATAAATAGACAAAGTCTTTTTCCCTAGGGTGGGAACTAGAGGGCATAGGTTTAGGGTGAGAGGGGAAAGATGTAAAAGAGACCTAAGTGGCAACCTTTTGATGCAGAGGGTGGTACGTGTATGGAATGAGCTGCCAGAGGAAGTGGTGGAGGCTGGTACAATTGCAACATTTAACAGGCATCTAGATGGGTATATGAATAGGAAGGGTTTGGAGCGATATGGGGTGAGTGCAGGTGGGACTAGATTAGTTTGGGATATCTGATCGGCATAGATGAATTGGACCGAAGCGTCTGTTTCTAAGCTATACATCTCAATGACTCTGTGACTCTAAAGGGTTCTGGAGATTGCTAATCCCTGCTGCTGGCACTGTCGTAACTCCCTGACCAAAGCCTACATGCCCAACCGTGTTCTTTTTTTCCTCTGCTAAAATGGACAGTTGACAGCTCCTTCTGCATCTTTCTGTTAACTATAGCACTGGCTGGATAGTAATCATGGGCCGGTACCGTGTTGCTTTATTCTGTTTTGTCTGGGGGTTACCAGGTCACATTTTAGCAGTTAGTCTGCTGCCCAAGGTGGGATCAGATATCTTCGTGTTGACCTGGTCCAGAACACTCAGCCACATGCTTGGTGGAGATACATCATGGTGGAGGGAGGGAATCTTCCCCTGCTTTTCACTTATTCAGGGTGCCTGTTCACAGGATCCTGTATGATCGAGTCCAGAATCTCAAAAGTGCCACAAATAGCAAGAGGTAAGAAGATGGGAAGGGAAGAAGGCCATTCAGCCCCTTCCGCCTGTTAGCCTAGTCCACCATGTAGTTAGATCATGTATGTGTAGCCTTACCTTCTCCTACCTTGGTTTGACTTCCCTTAACACCCTGACTGAACAAAGATCAATCAACCTCAGTTTGGAAATTTTCAATTGCTGCTTGCTCAATAGCTATTTTGCTGGAGAAAGCTTGTGATTTCCACTACCCCTTGCATGTCAAATGGCTTCCTGATATTATCCCAGAATGAGTCAAAAAGTGTGGCGCTGGAAAAGCACAACAGGTCAGGCAGCATCTGAGCAGCAGGAAAATCGACGTTCGGCCAAAAGCCCTTCAACATTCCTGAGCTGGCCTGGAAGTTGCCCTTCTAATTCAAACGTGGAATTATATCTGTTACACCTCCTTTGTGACCAGGGTAGCCTGGTTGAAATGCAGTGTTGAGGACTGAACTCAGTACTCCAGTGCTGGAAGGTTTATAAACAAAATTACTTGGGAGGAGAAAGTTCTGGAAGTGACAGTGGTAGTCAGGCACAGTCAGGATTGCCATAGTTGCCATCTTGGATATGGCTACATATGCGTTAAGTTGCTACCCACTGCTCACTTTTCAGAATTTCCCCCAACAATGTAAGTGAGGATCTGGTTAAAACCATCCAATCCTAACAAGCAACAAAGAGTTAACTGCAACCAAGAATAGCTAAGGAACATAAGCAATAATATCATTGTTAAATCAGCTCCCATGGAATTGAAACCAGAGTCTTAAGGTTGCCAGGATATTTATTGATTTTATTTATTGTCACTTGTACTGAAGAACAGTGAAAAGCTTTGTTTATGAGCAGTACAAGCAGATAAGCAAGTATGTCCAGAACAAAAGATTTAGACAGAGGCATACAGGTAATGTTGCACGGGGTATACAAGGGATGTGACCTCTCTGCTACCCTTTTCATATAGCTATGTTTCGAAAGCTTGTTTAATGTTCACTCTCATGAGTGTAGAGTGGCAACCGTATGGATAACTCCGAACTGAGTGACAAAAGCAGTAATTGTTGGAAAAGCTCAGCCAGTCTGACAGCAGCTGTGGAGAGAAGTCAGAGTGGGTCAAGTGAACCTTCCACAGAACTCAAAGATGTTAACTCTGATTTCTCAGATCAGAAATTTTTTTTTCCAGAAATTTCTGTTTTTGTTTCTGATTTACAGTACCCACGGTTCATGCAGTTATCATTCAGTTCTGAGTTATGTTGGTTTGACTCACTTGTGGGTCACCATGAGTGGTAAGAAGTCAGTATTAACAAATGGCTGCCACTACTGATAGCAAAACAACCTGAATGCAAAGTGATATGGAGGAGCTGGTGTTGGACTGGCGTGAACAAAGTTAAAAATCACATAACACTAGGGTCCAACAGGTTTATATCGAAACACTAGCTTTCGGAACACTGCTGTTTCATCAGGTAGCACAGCTACACGACGAAGCAGCACTCTGAAATAAACCTGTTGGACTATGATTTGGAGGTGTTGGTGTTGGACTAGGGTGTACCTCACACAGGGCACCTCAAACCTTCAATGCGCATTATCTGAGATGACATGGCACCTATTGTTAAAGTTCACTTGAGAAGGTAACTTTTTTAAAAAAAAGTTCTGGCATTTACATCTGAAAGAACTGAAACCAACATGGTCATTCTAAAAGATGAGAAACTTAACAAGCAATCCAGGTCTTTTTCAATATATCATTTCAGTTGCATCACACTGCTTGAGGTGGCATGGTGGTTCAGTGGCTAGCACTGCTGCCTCACGGTGCTGTGGACACAGGTTCGATTCCTGAACTGCCTGTGTGGAGTTTGCACGTTCTCCCTATGTTGGCATGGGTTTCTCTCTGGTTTCCTCCCACAATCCAAAGATGTAAAGGTCAGGTGAATTGACGACGTTAAATTGCCCATAGTGTTAGGCGTATTAGCGAGGGGTAAATGTAGGGTAGGGGAAAGGGTCTGCGTGCGTTGCAGCTTGGAGGGTCAGTCTGGACTTGCTGGGCCGAAGGGCTTGTTTCCATACTAAAGTTTTGCTATAAATTCTCTGTCTTATGATCTTACACTCCACAACCACCTGACGAAGGAGCAGTGCTCTGAAAGCTAGTGCTTCCAAATAAACCTGTTGGACTGTAACCTGGTGTTGTGTGATTTTTAACTGCATGCAGAGTGGTGGACACAGTGCTGGTTGTCCTGTAGTTCATAGTATACAGTTGGTGAATGCATTGAAGTTTGAAGTTGTGTGATCAGATACCTTGCATATGTGCAAGAATTTTCGACTTCAGGCTCCCAGTTTTAGGGGAGTGCCTGTCTGCTCATACTTAGACTGAGGATGCTGCTTGCAGTTTGTCGCCTTCCGTGACTAGCGGAACTCCATTGTGAGAGATAATGAGCCCCTCTCGCATTAATTGGTGCACTGCCCCATGTCACAGCACCATTCTGCATTCATCATGGGAAAGACATTGAAACGCGCCTGGCCCCTCGTGATTTTGTCTGTCTGGAAAGGAGGGGGTGGGGGGAACAAACAGAATTCAGCTTTTATAGACCAGGTGCAGGAACAATGTGAACACTCAGAGCTGAGTTACAGATTACGTTCAGAAATGTGCACGATCCCATGCAGTGCAGCCTTCCTGACTGAAAACACAAACAAAGAAAAAAAAAAGTGCTGAATCAAAAGTATCATTTCACCACAAAGTCTGTGAAACGACCACAATGTCAAGTTTTATTTAACGGTATATTTTCGTACATTTGGAACAAGTGCCTTGTAGTTCACTTCAGAGGGGATTCAGACTGAACCACTTCGTGTAGACTCACGTGTAGACCGAGAATGGATGAGAGATCGGCTGTTCGCAGAGAGGAAACTAGCGAACCAGTTGGGTTTTTACAATTATTTGAGACGTCCCACGGTCATTTTAACTGGTTTCAATCTACAAACGGCCAGATTTATCAGATTAACTTTTACTATGGTGCTGTGGTAGGATTTGAACTCAACCTCACCCTCTGTGCAAATATTTACAAAAAACACTCAGAGGGGCAAATCCACAAGGAGTTTTTTTTTGCACCAAAAAAGTTCCAATTTCAGTAAAAGAAAGGTTTTACTTAATGGAAGAGAACTCCAGTGATCACGAATCTGGGGATTTTGGAGACTTCTATGTACAGATCACCCTGGATTTTCTTACTTGACTTGTGTTTAGCGTTAGCTAAATTAACATTTCTGTTCAAAGAAAACACACAATGCCTTGTAGTTGATACTTGCTGAATTACAGTAGTGAAATAAAGCTTTTTTTTAAGATTGAGGGATTTTGCTTTACCCTGCTGCCTCCTAGTGTTCAAGCAAATATGATTTCAGAAATTGAGAGCGAACGTTTATCAGGTGGAAAAATACTCAGGATCAGTCTTTTGCCAGACCGGAAAACTAGCAGACTGTGGGAGGCCAAGTACTTTCAATTATACACACTTCAAAAGACCTCGCCTTGACTTGTATCAATCACAAGTGGAGTGACTTAAATGATTTTCCAATTGGACACCAAAAAGCAGGATTCAGGACATCCAAACAGGGCCAAATTATGATAAAAAGCACTATGAATAGAGCCGCAAGATGCCACTACAGGGAAACCAAAAGTACTTCCCCGACCATGGATATTGCTGAACCAGTGTGTCAGATCAGGAAGGCATAACATTATTCTCAATTAAAGCAACTCTCATTCTTACAGTCGAGCGTTTATATTGTTCCCATGTTCTGACATTTTTTACTATAGCACTGATCACCGTTAGATAATTGGTTTAATGAAAATTATTGTTTTTGAGTGTGTCAAATTGAGATGATACAAATAAAACAATAAATCATAATTCATAACAGAATCAATTAGTAAAACTAAAGCGATATATTGAATCGTAAAACATTTGCACAATTATCATGATTTCAGCACATAAATAATTACAATATGTTGCAAAATGCACGTCTCTTCAGTTTACAAAATAAAAGTTAAGATCTACTGCTCTCCACAATTATAATGCATTCCAAAGGCCTGATTACTGAGATGGTGGCTCTGACGTACAGGGACAGACTGGATTAGTTAAGAGTCGAAATTGTGTTGCTGGAATGGTACCTTTATAGATCTATTGGCCATGGGATTGTTTCCTTTTTGTCCCTGCCACATTCCACCCTGTAATGTCATCTGTTCTTTCTACATCTTCCTGAAGACTGGTACATGCTTTCCTTAACTCAATAAGGGCATGTAAACAGTGGACAAGAGTAGGCCACTGGGTCCTTTGACCCTGATCCACCATTCAATAAGATCACGGCTGAGCAGACTTTAACGTCAACAGTACATTTCTGCATACTCTTGATTTAGTTTTATTTTCATTCCTTTCTTAATTAACATCAATCTGCCTTAAAACAATTTGAACATTCTACATCCACTACCTTTTGAAAAGGGGCTTGCAAATCCTCTTAAATGGGCACCCCTTTATTTATAAACTATGACCCCCAGTTTTAGATTTTGTCACAAGAGGAAACATCCTTTCTTCATCCACCTGGTCAAGTGCCCACAGGATCTTTTTATGTTTCAGTTTAGTCAACTCTGACTCTTGTAAACTCCAGAGGATATAGGCCTAGCCTGTCCAGCCTTTCCTCATAAGGCAATCCATTCATTCCAGGTTTTTTTATTCAAACGTGGAACATGTGTGTCTTTGGCTGGGCCAGCATTTATTGTCTATCCTAGTTGCTCTTGAGGAGGTGGTGGTGAACTGCCTTCTTGAACCGCTGTAGTCTTTGTTTCTAGTCCATTGGTCTAGTAAACCTTCTCTGAATTGCTTCCAACTCACTAATATCCGTTTCTAACTATGGTGGCAAGTACTGCATGCAGTGCTCCAGATGTAGTCTCACTAGTGCCCTGTGTAATCGAAGCATACTGTTGCATTCAATTCCCATCACAATAAACAACAATATTCTAGCTGTTTTCCTTACTACTTGCTGCACCTGAATACTAACCTTCCTGTAATTCATACACTAGGGCACCCGGATCTTTTCCACATTGTATTTTCCACATTTGCCAGATCTTTGTCCCCTCACTTATTGTATCCTTATCTCTTTGAACATTCCTTATGTTCCCTTCACACCATGTTTCCCTGCCTACCTTTGTGTCGCCAGCAAATATCATTACCATATCTTCAATCCCTTCATCAAAATCATTGGCATAAGTTGTAATGAGTTAAGGGCCTGTACCAACCCCTGTGGTGCATCACTCATGGCATCCTGCCAACCTGAAAAAGGCCTGTTTATTCTGACTCTTGGCTTCATGTTAGCCAGCCAATCTTTTATCCATGCCAATATGTTACCCTCTGTACCATGAGCTTTTGTTTTCCACAATACCCTTTGATGGGGCATCTTCTGGAAGTCTAAATGTGATCCATCCACTGTTTCCCTTTATCTACTGTACACTTTTTCACATATTTCTGTAATTAGCCTATTTAGATTATTATTACACACCTTTGGAGCACGTGGGACTTGAACCTCAACCTCCTGGCCCAGGGATAGAGACACTACCACTTACCAGAACAGGACTCCAAATTACTTCCTCAAAGAACTCCAGTACACTAGTTAAGCATGATTTCCCTTTGACAGAACCACATTGGCTCTGCCTGATCACTTTGAACTTATCCAAGTGCCTCTTATAAAATTTAAGAATAGCTTCTAAGGTCTTCCCGATAACAGATGTTACACTAACTGGCCTGTAGATTCTTGCCTCATGCCTCTCTCCCTTTTTGAATAAAGGGATTACATTAGCTATTTTCCATCTAAAGGAACCTTCCCTGAATCTATCAAATGTTTATTTTCATGTGGTTTGGTAAGAGATGGAGGCAATTGGAGGTGGGATTCAAGAGTTTTGTAGTGAAGATGTGGTGCTGTTGGTAGTTGTAGGATTGCTTATCTTGCTCACGTCCTACAAATGCTGCTAGTCACATCCTTTGCTATATCTTCCCCGGGTTTCCATCGCATTTTTAGGTATTCCCCAACGCCACTCTGAGAAAGCACTGCTGTCATCTACATGTATTTTCCCCTTTATTACTGGAAAAAAAACTAGATACAACAACACAACAAACTTTAATCTGCACAGTTAGACGACATGTTGAAAGTTTATACTCGGAGCTACACTGCTCACTTCTGAGCAAAACGGTTAAACTCTGAATCACTCAGTTAAACCCGGAGCCACACGGTCAAATTCTGAACTTAAAAACTTCAACTCTGAGACAGACAGTTAAATCTGAGCCAAGCAGTTTAAACACTGAGAATCTAACTGGGAACTATTGCACAGTGAACTTATTAGCCTATGTGATTCCTTCCCTGAGGTCACAAGGTAGAATTACTAATCTTTTAAGAGGCTTGCTCTTGGCCAGGTTAAATGAATCTGCCACTTGAATCACCTTATACTTTCCCAAGTAACAGGGCCAAAAAGAAATGGCATTAACTGGTCCAACAGAATTCTCATCTTCAAAATATTTATGTTTTACTGCAGGTGCATTGATTATGTTACGGAAACTGTAAAATAGTAAGAAATAATTGAAAGGCATGTCAGGGTAATCACTTGGAAGTCTTAGGGTTGCTGCAAAACAGATCACAGCTAATGTGTCATCTTAAAGTGGGATTAATGAAAACGACAGCAGTGCTTTCTCGGAGTGGCGTTGGGGGATACCTAAAAATGCGATGGCGACCCGGGAAAGGTATAGCAAAGGATGTGACGAGCAGCATTTGTAGGATGTGATCGAGCTAAACAATCCTCCAACTACCAAATCAAATGTAATGAAAGCAAAATTCTGTGGATAGTGGAGATCTGACAGGAAGTGCTGGAGAAACTTAGTAGGTCTGTCAGCATCTGTTGGGAGAGAAAAGGAGTTGACATCCAATGACTTCTTAAGAAGACCTACTGTATGGGCACAGGCCATTTGGCCCAACAAGTCCACACCGACCTTCTGAAGTGTAACCCACTTCTCTATATTTACCCCTAACCTCCATATCCCTGAACACTATGGCCAATTCACTTAAACTGTACATCTTTAGGCTGTGGGAGGAAGCCCATGCAGAGAATGTGTAAACTTCACACAGACAGTCTCCCAAGGCTGGGTTTGAACCCAGGCCCCTGTCACTGTGAGGCAGCAGTGCAAACCATTGAGCCATCAAGCTGCCCACTCTGAAGAGCTCGTCAGAAAAGGGATGGAAGAAGTCATTATTAAGCAATAACCTACTCACTGACATTCAGTTTGGGTTTCATCTGGATCACTCAGCTCCTGACCTTATTGCAGCCTTGTCCAAACATGGACAAAAAGAGCAGAATTCCAGATGTGAGGTGGGAGTGACAGTCCTTGACATCAAACTGCATTCAACAATGTGTGGCATCAAGGAGCCCTTGAAAAACTAGAATCAACAGGGAGAACACTCATGCCTGGCACAATGATCATTTTAGTCACATTACATCTCTGCAGGAGTTCCTCAGTGATGTGTTCTAGGCGGAACCATCTCTAACTACTCATCTATGATGTACCTTCCATTCTAAGTTCAGAATCTGAGGATGTTGGCTGATGATTGCACAATATTCAACACTACTCTCACACAATGAAGTAATCCTTGTTCACATTCAGGCTCAGGCTGATAATTGGCAAATAGCTTTCATGCTACAAAGTGATAGGCAATGACCATCTCCAACAAAATAGAATCTCACTACCTCCCCTTGACAGTCAATGATATTGCTATCACTGAATCTGCCATTATCAACATACTGGGGATGACCAGAAACTGAGCTGGTCTAGCTATATCATTACAGTGGCTCCAAGTGTACATTCGGAGCCTGGGAACGCTGTGACAAGTAACTTACCTAATCACCATTCACAAGGCATACAACAGGAGTGTGATAGAATACTTTTCTTTTACCTGGACAAGTTCAGCTCCAATGACTCAAGATGTTTGAAACCATCTGGGCCAAGGCAGCCCATTTGATTGACATTCCAACCAGTTCTTGCAGCATTTGCTCCACCCACCAGGGATACACAGTGACAGTATTCACCATTTACAAGATGCATGGCAATATATACCATGACTCCTTCAATACCATCTTCTAAATCTGTAACCGGTAGATCTGGGGTAGCAGATGATTCGAAACACCACCACCTGCAAGTTTCTGTCCAAGTCATACAAGATCCTGACTATATTACTGTTTACTTGTGATGGGACAAACTCCTGTAACTCCCTATCCATCAGGACTGTGGATGCACTACCTTCTTCAGGGTAATTAGTGATGGGCAATAATTGCTGGCCTAACCAGTGACCTTCACATCCTTTGAAAGAATGAACAAGAATACCATCTCTTTATACACCAAATCCAGGTGTCAGTTTGCATACAAAGAAGTCGAGAGTGTGGTGCTGGAAAAGCACAACAGGTCAGGCAGCATCCGAGGAGCAGGAGAATCGACGTTTCGGGCAGAAGCCCTTTATCAGGAATCTTGCCCGAAATGTCGATTCTCCTGCTCCTTGGATGCTGCCTGACCTGTGCTTTTCCAGCACCTCACTCTCGACTCTGAGCTCCAGCATCTGCAGTCCTCACTTTCTCCTTGCATGCAAAAGAGTCCTACAAATACTAACAAGAGAAGTGACTAGTTAATCTGCATTGGAAGTTTTGGGAGAGGCATAAACTTTGGCTATGATATTGGGAAAACATCCTATGAAGCATTACAGTTTACAAGTAGTGGCCTATGAAGCATTACATTTGTTTAGATAGGCAGATTGGCCTTCATTTTAATGTGTCATCCAAAAAAAATCCCCTCCCAGCAAAGCAGCAGTATTGCACTATCGTGCTCATCTAGATTGTCAGCAGGTGGGTCTGGAGTGGAGAATTGAATCCATAGCATGCCGACTCAGGTGAGAGGGCTACCACTGAGCCAAGGCTGACAATATGGTTAGCTTCAGCAGTTCAGAAGGAGAAACAAGGTCGTTTCTGGGCGTGGGAATTGTTTCTTTATAAACAGCCACTGCCGTTAAGCCTGATCTCTTCCACCTTCACCTTCACGATCTACCATCATTTCACCGTTGGACTTTTACCTTCAGCGTGATATTTTTAGCTGATAGGTAGCTCCCACAACGAAAGAACTGGATGCAACTCCTGTCGTATCGAAAGATTTAATCAATGTTTATTACAGCTCCTGCTATTGAAATCACAGGCACTGTCATGTCTGGGCTAATACTAAGGTACTTGGCTCAATCAGTGGCACACTTCACTCGCCATGTCATGCTGCAAATTAGCCCCAGCAAGTTGGAGACTGAGAGCAATCAGGTCACGTGCCAGAAGACAGTGATGATACCATAAGCATGTCTCCTGTTGCTCTCTAGCTGTGAGATGTAACCCAAGAAGAGTTAGCCAGGGTATTCAGACTCAATCATCCAACCCCTGCTGGAAAGTGTGAGCTTGGTAAATCTCCAGTGTTAGCCAAGTATATTCCCGCAGCAACATTGAAGCATATGTCTCTCCATCTCCGTACGAGAGAGCAGACAGCAGATAAATAGGGAACTTGAAGGAAAGACAGAGTTGTCTTTGTGAGTTCTCAAAAAACATTTTTATAACGTCGCCCATACATCAGCTGACATTTTAGCATTTCATGTAAGACTAACGTAAGGCAAAAGGTATTGCAATACAGCAGTTACACTTATCTATTGGTGGTCAGAGTTTTTTTTACAGAAAATTGTGAAACAAGTTAAGTATTCCAATTATAATATTGCATGGAGAAAAATTGGCCCTTTACCTGTGTCATCTTCACTGATCTTGCATGGAATGTAAGCATCACTGGCAAGGCCAGTAGTTATTGCCCATCTGTGAAAAACATTCCCTCGAAAAGAGATCAGCCTCTCCTTTGTAGTGTGTGGTTCTGTTAGAATCAAGCACCCTCTAGCTCCTTACCTGTAATCATCCCAAACTCAGCTCATTTTAAGGTAAAGATCCTTCACTGCTCTAGGGAAACATGTTTGATTCCACCCTCTTTGTTTGCACATGCTACCTATGGCTGCATGGATTTCCTCTGGCTGCTCCAGTTTCCTCCCACAATCCAAAGATATGTAGGTTAGGTGAATTGGCCATTCTAAATTGCCCAGAGTATCCAGGGATGTGCAGGCCAGGTGGATTAGCCATAGGAAATGCAGGTTTCAGAGAATGAGTCTGGGTGGAATGCTCTTCAGAGTGACTGTGTGGACATGATTGGCCAAATAGCCTGCTTCCTCACTGTAGGGATTCTGTGATTCTATGTCAATAATATATAGTGATCTAGATAGTGATGAGGAGAAAGGAGCCTGGAGAATTTTCCCCTGCCTTATCCGAGACACTGTGGCCTTTTGAAGGACAGCAATTGTTGCCATCCCTGAGGCCTACCTTCGTGCAAACCTACAACTGAGCTTAAACCTTGTTCTCTCAATCAAAATTAGAAGGCATTTTGGAGAAAGTGAAAAGGAACTGTTCCAATTTAAAAGAGCAGCAGTAACAGTAAAGGAACTAAAGGAATAGTTTTACTCTGAATGTATCCAACAAGAGTTATGTCACGCTGGTGACAGATCACATGGAATTGGGTATGTGAGGCTCGAGATGTCTTCTCTTACTATCCTTTGTATATAGTTATGTTCAATAAACCCTGTTGTTCACATCAGTGTAGGTCTCATTTACAGTGAGCAGACACAAACCTCAGGCAAATAGCAAGAAGAGCAGAGGGAGAGGGTGATTTCACACAGCAACTTGTTATAATTTGGAGTGTGCTGAGTGGAAACACTGTAGAAGATTCAACAGTAACTTTCACAAGGGAACTAGATGTATAATTGAAGTGGAAACAAGTACAGGTCTCTGGGGAAAATATTGCTAATTGGATAATAACTGTAAAAATAATGATCTGTAGATTCAATAATGACTTCAGCATTTGTGTAAAATGATAACCTTTCTTTTGAAGACCTCTGCATTTTGTTTCCTCACAATTCTGCTCTCAACATCTATTGAGAGCTGAATGGCCTCCAGTGGGTGAGGTCACATGATTCCATGAGCTGAATGGCTCATCAATCACAGGCTAAACCCACTGAGAAGCTGACAAAATGATTAAACGATCCTTTGATTGTTTCATATTTAAGTACCGTGAATTAAATAAACAGACACACATTGCTTTTTACCTTAGCTATGACATTCCGATGGCACACCTGGACTTTAACCACGTCGACTGAGCACTTTCCATTAGATATTGTTCAGTGAGTCACAAGATTAAAGACAAGGGAACCATGTCTTCTTTATTCAGTCACGCGTTTCAGCTTTCAGCCTTCACTTCCTCCAGTGACAAATCAAATGCAATCAGGCCCGTTCCCTATGCAATTCAAGGCTTGGAATTCAGACTGAATTTAAAATCCCTGATGACAGCTGGAGACAGATAATGTGCTTTAGCACTTAGGCATTTCAATTTGGGTCATTCCTTCAGTAAAATGCTGCCAGCTTGTGCCACAACATTGTCAGCCATTGCAATGCATCAGTGACTTTTAAAAAATGCAATTTTCATGAACCTATTTTGTGTTTGAATATTCAGGACACGCACATATCAAGTATCATTAGTGCTGAGTTAGAGCTTCTGTAGGTGTTTTCATCTCCAAAGTGTTGTCCATGGCTGCAGGCATAATCATAGGGGTATGAAAAGAAATTTGTTGGTGTTATGCCAATTTTGTGGAGTGTAAAATGGGCAACACACTTTCAATATGGTGTCTGGCATGCAAGCATACATTCTGAACCTGAGCATATCATCTAAAATTTGCTCAGGAGCTGAAGGCCTGCATCTGATACAAGCCTGAGGCCTTGCAAATATGCTAGTACTGGACGTAATGGTTGTTTCAGGCCTCCTTTCCAAATTTTGTTTACAGCTTAGTGCAGAATGCACTGTGCACCACATGGTCAATATTCTCAGATACTCGACCATCTATGCAAAAGGTCCTTAAAGGATTTTGGTATGCAGTGTTTATATTTTTCACTAATTGCAGAACCATCAAGATTAAGAGTTCCCTCCAGCTCATTATGTGGCCACCAGTGTGAGTTCACTTCCTTTCCAGGACTCTGCTTCCTGCCTCAACATTTGTGTGTCTGCCTCAGGTTCATTCTGAGACCATTGAGCAGTCTCAGGAGCTGGGATTGGGTAGGACAAACAAATGGAGCCAATGAACCAATTATATGTGGTGCTTCATCTGGGGTCTGTTGATGCATGACCTTGGGGTCACGACCTGATTCAAGTCGCACCCAGGATTTTCATCCTGTGTTTTCCTTTGTATTCTTTAAACAACATTTTTGGTGAACGGTTATGTAATGATACATTATAAGAAAACTCAACTGGCACAAAATGAGAGTCAAGAATCTAATAGAGTCCCTACAGCATGGAAGCTGGCTAATCAGCCCACTGGCTACACACCAACCTTCTGAAGAGCATTCCACTCAGGTGTGCCCTAGTGCTGCATTTCCCATCACTAATCCACTTATAGCCAGCACATCCCTGGATACTATGGGTAATTTAGGATGGCCAACCCACCTAATCTGCACATTTTTGGACTGAGAGATGAAACCCATGCGCACACAAGGAGAATGTGCAAACTCTACACAGTCACCCGA
This sequence comes from Chiloscyllium punctatum, assembly GCF_047496795.1. NCBI lineage: Eukaryota > Metazoa > Chordata > Chondrichthyes > Orectolobiformes > Hemiscylliidae > Chiloscyllium > Chiloscyllium punctatum. Next base: position 15,945,340 of record NC_092752.1, on the reverse strand, counting down.
GGGTGGAATTGAACCCATATCCCTGGCGCTGTGAGGCAGCAGTGCTAACCACGAAGCCACCATGTCTGCCCAGTTTGGGAATGAAAAGGATGTTTATTGTTCATTTGGCATGACAAGGCACTGAGCAACTTTGATGAATATGGCAGGCAGTCTACAATGGGGGATTTGACATTAAACTGGAGAGCATATGATTAAACATATCTGCATATGTCTAACCACACTCACAAAGTCTTACCATTAGTATACCTTTAATGAGTATGTTCATGACATTATCACTGTGTCATAGCATGTGAGCTGAGGTCTCATACTTCATCTTAGCCAGGATCACTTGAAGCATATGATGGTACTGGAAGAATGTTACTTTGTGTAATATTAGCCCAGACACTTAAGTTCACAAAGAATGTAATGCTTTTACTTGATGATTAGCTGTATTAAATAATTGTTGGATTCTTCGATATCACAATATCTTCAGTTTCTTATGATACGTAAAATACCCTGCCAGGGGTAACCATTCCAGAGTTCGCAATGATTTCAGGTGTCTGCTGAGATCATGGGAACCAACTTTAATTTGTGTGTGTTGGCTGGATGTTAGCCACGTGACGATGGTGCAGCCAACCTGCCTGACACCCCCTTAATCTAGGCAGGGGAGAAGGGTCACTCAGGATTCCTGCTCCCTATCACTGTGCCTCCACAACGTTTATATTGAGGCAACACAAAATCAGTCTGGCAGCAGATGTATCTTCATAGGATTGTCAAAACAAAGTCACAGTCCACCTGTAATTGTCATCTAAAAATTGAGGAATGCCGGAGGTGAAAAACTTAAATAACATACAGTATTCAGTTTGTGTGCAGCTCGATGCAAAACTGCCAAAGTGGAATCATTTTAGTCATAATTTGTTTCCCATATGGACCAGCTAATGGTGTATACTGTAATTGATATCAGGGCCATACAATTCCACTCTGTTATTTCAGACTTGGTCATTGCATGTTGCTATTAAGGAATAGATTGTAATCTCCATTCATTGCAGAATACCTTAGGCTGGGGGCATTTCTGTGCACAAAATGTTATAAGAAACTAAATTTTTAATTCTGGAGAGGAATTGAAAGCAGCCTTTGTTTGTGACTTGTAATGTGTCTGTGGGAAAGCTTCTGTTGTTCACTGTTTGTTGAGCAATTGTAGGCATATACTTCGTCTTCATGTTTAACATTTCATGACAAATAGCTGAAGAAAGTTCTTTTCCCCACAAAAAGTAGCTTAATTATGTCCAACTAATGAAGAACATTGACACATATATGGAACTAAGTGGCATTTGTATTTGAGTGGTGAACGTCAGATATTTTGTTAGTAAGAATACTATCTTCATGAAGCAGGCGACATGTTTTGGAGGGGTCAGAAGAGTCAGATATGATGATCTAGGTCATTGAACAGATCCTGTGGATGCCATGACGGTGGAGAATGCTGCAGGGGGAATTAGGTCAGCGTAGATTAAAATATACAATTTGAAACCAGTAAAATCTTTCAAGGCAAGTCAGGAAGGGTGGGTTGAGGAAGGAATTGGCCAAAAATGTGATTTCCTCTCTGTCACCGCTTTACTTTCTTAGAACTGCAATAAGCCCAAGATCTGTAACCTTACCTGAATTCCTGGCACTCAGAATCGTCATCATTGCTCATGGCTACCTTTTCAAATACCATTGGAGAACCAGAACTGCACTTTCTGTCCCATTTAAGGATAGACAGCACAGGAACAGCACAACCTCTTTAGATGAGCTAGTTGCCCATGTCATGTGATTTTCAGGGGAATATGGATTTGAAGGCATTGCCATGACATTGCTACTCATGCCCATCTCACTCGTGGGTAAACATATTAAAAACAGTCTCAGTGAGCTGCTGTAAATACCTCAGCCACAGTACATCAGTTGTGAAAAGAGCAGCTATTAAGTTCAATAATTGACCTCATTCACAGATTCTAAAAATTGTTATTTGTTTCTGAGAAAGAAAGAAAACGTAAATCAAAACAAGTCTGTTGAGCCCAAATTCTTAAATAGACTTTGTCCAGTATTTATCATTGACTCCTTACAATAGACCTTGTACCACATACATTAACCTTTGACTCCTTGTAAGTCTTTTTCACTGGAGTATAGAAGGTTAAGAGGTGACCTTAGGGAGATTTATAAAATAATGAGTGGTCTAGTTAAGGTAAATGGCAGGTGTCTTTGCTCGGGTGGGAGATTTCAAGACTAGAAGGCATGTTTTTAAGGTGTGAGGAGATAGACTTTAAAAAGACACAGGGAGAAAGAAAGTGGTTTGTGTGTGGAATGAACTTTCAGAGGAAGTGGTAGATACGTGTAAAGTTACAACATTTAAAAGACATTTAGGTAGGTCCATGATTAAGAAATGTTTGGCGGGATATGGGCTAAACACAGGTAGGTGAGACTGGTTTGCTTTGGGATTATGGTTGGCATGGACTGGTTGGACCAAAGGGTTTGTTTCTGTGCTGCTCTGCGACTCTAAGTCATTTAACATCTGAGGAAGCTGTAGAATCACATATAAAAATTCAGTGAAGTAAATGTGTGCAGTTTCTCCATCCAATAAATAAGATTGATATTGAATATCTCAGTCGCTACTTCTCCAGTCTATCCATCCATTCTTCATAGTTGACATTCTCATGGTGTATCTGATTAACTATGTATTTATTCTTCCAACCTTCATCAACTTTGCACATAATCAGCTGCAGGTCAAGAGTTAAATATCAGACAATTGGATGCTTCCGCAGAGTCTACATAAGATATTGATTATTCTGTGAGGAGGGGGATTTCTGTAATCTGTAATCCTGTTGTCAGTTTTTTTTATTTGAGTTGAAATGGGTGGATATCTGCAGCATTTAGGTAATTCAGTATTTTAAAAACCTTAAACCCGGATTATTAATTATAAGTTGTATATTTATTTTTAAACATAGAAACATAGAAAATAGCAGCAGGAGGAGGCCATTCTGCCCTTCGCACCTGCTCTTCCATTCAATATGATCATGGGTGATTATTCAGATCAGTCACCTGCTCCTGCTTTTGCCCCTTTTTTCTTTGATCCTTTTAGCACTAAGAACATCTGTCTCCTTCTTGAAAACACTCAATAGTTTGTCCTCAACCATTCTCTGTGCAAGAGAATTTCACAGGCTCACCACTCTCTGGGTGAAGACATTTCTCCTCATCTCAGTCCTAATCTGCCTACCCTGTATCCTTAGACTGTGACCTCTGGTTGTGGGCAACCCAGTCATTAGGAACCTCCTTCCTGCTTTTACCCAGTCTAGTCCAATTGGAATCTTGTAGGTTTCTATGAGAGAAGTTCTCATTCTTCTGAACTCGCTTGAATATTATCCTACCTGAGTCAGTCTGTTTTCACACTTCAGTCCTGCCATCCCAGGATTCAGTCAGGTGAACATTGGATGCAGAGCTAGATAACCTTCCTCAGTTAAGGAGACCAAAACTGCACACAGTATTCCAGATGTACTCTCACCAAGGCCCAGTACAACTGCAGAAAGACTCCCTTGCTCCTGTACCCAAAACCTCTCACTATGAAGGCCAACATACTGTTTGCTTACTTTCAATGACTGGTGTGCAACACCCAGGTTTAATTGCCCAAACCCTTCCTTTCCAAATTTATCACCATTCAGATGATGATCTGCCTTCCTGTTCTTTGTACGATATTGGATAGCCTCACATTTATTCCCATTATACTTCATCCGCAATATATTTTCCCAATCACTCAATCTGTACAAATATTTCTATATCTACCTCACAGTTTACTTTCTAACTCAACTTTGTATCAGCTCCATACTTTGAGACGTTCCCGCTATCTCAATCAGTAATGTATATTGTGAATAACAGGAAGCACCACCAGCAGCTAAATGGGAAGGAGAGTAACTTATATCCAGGTTTCCATAAGACATAGCAGCAGAATTAGGTCTTTCTTCTCCATCACGGCAAATATGTTTCTCAACCTATTCTCCTACCTTCCCCTCATAACTTTTGATCGCTTTACTAATCAAGAACCTGTCTATCTCTGTCTTAAAGAGACTCAATGACTTGGCCTTTGCAGCCCTCTGCAGCAATGAATTCCACAGATTCATCGCCCTCTGGCTGAGGAAATTCCTCCTTCTCTCAGTTCGAAAAGGTCATCCTTTCACTCTGCGGCTGTGCCCTTGGACCCTGGTCTCTCTTATTGTTGAAAACATCTTCTCCACTTCCACTTTGTCCAGACCCCTCAGTATTCTGTAAGTTTCAATGATTCCCCCCTACAGCCTTTTAAACTCTATTAAAAACCGATTCAGAGTCCTCAACCATGTCCCATTCCCACTCATTCCCAGGACCATTCTTGTGAACCTCCTCTGGACCCCCCCAGCAAGGTCAGGTGAAAGTGAGGACTGCAGATGCCGGAGATTAGAGTCAAGATTAGAGTGGTGCTGGAAAAGCACAGCAGGTCAGGCAGCATCCGAGGAGCAGGAAAATCAACGTCATCTGCAAACTTTGCAAAAATGCCCTCAGTTCCTTCATCCACATCATTAATGTCTGACATGAATAGTTTGGTCCAAACATGGAGCCCTGATGAATTCCACTAGCCACTAGCTGCCATTCTGAAAAACACCCCTTTACTCATGATCTCTGCTTTCTGCTAGTGAGCATATCCTCTATCCATGGCAGTACCTTGCCTCTAATACCACCTTCCTTCTGTTAGCTTATTTAGCAGCCTCCTGTGCAGCACCTTGTCAAAAGTCTTCTGGAAATCCAAATAGATCATGTCCTCTGGCTCTCCTCCTTACCTCCTCAAAGAATGCTAACAGATTTGTCAGTCATGACCTCCCCCCTGACAATGCCGTGCTGACTCTGCCCTATTTTACTGTGGGTTCTAAGGAAGGGTCACTCGACCCGAAATGTTAACTCTGATTTCTCTCCACAGATACTGCCAGACCTGCTCAGCTTTTCCAGTAATTTCTGTTTTCGCTTCTGATTTACAACATCTGCAGTTCCTTCGGTTTTTATTAAAGTTTAGAGGGATATGGGCCAAACGCAGGCAAATAGGATTAGTTTAGTTTGGAAAACTTGGTCGGTGAGGAAGAGTTGGACCGAAGGGTCTGTTTCTGTGCTGTATGATTCTAAGACTCTAATTGGCCTTGCATCAGATTTCCTCAGTTGTATAGCTGTTTGTAACAGTGAATTCTCCAGCTTTCCAGACCATGCCAGAAAGACCCAGCTTCTATTCCTAGTTTACATTGATGTGATTCACTACAGAAGCCCTTACACTCTGTATTACAGAGATGAAAAACTGCAAGGGTTCTCGGTCCTAACAATTAGGAAAGGACTTTTGATGCATGTGAGAGGTAGGTGAGGATGGAACCAGACTCCAATATAATATTTCTCATTGTCTGCCAATACTAGACTGGCTTGTTAATTGTCCATGGCTAAGTTGTGTTTAGTACCTATAGAACCGCAAGACGTCAATGTCTTCAATGGCAGAGGAGGGAAGGAAAGCAAATCTTTATTTACCAATGACCTCTGTTGTTTTGTAAAACAATTTAAAGGCCATTTTAAAGACTTCTTTGCTGTGAAAGTGACTTGTTTCCCCAGAACTTATAGTTGTACAGTTACAATTGTGTTTTCACTGAGGCAGCTAGACAGTGTAGTCTTTAATGAAAAGCACAATGAACTAATTGTGTGAAGTTGCTTTTGGCAGACTACATAGTACTGGGCTGCAGTGTCTGAAGTTATGTCAGATAGTCAGAGGATTGGCAGTAAAAATGTTTGCGTAACAAAATCTTAATGCTAAGTAAATGTAGTTTTACTGAATATTCTCTTCTGTCCTGAAGGTGCTGATCATCAATGAGAAATTCTTCTCTTTTATGTTTAAGACAGGGCAGCTGAGTTTAATCCCACAGAGGGAAAAAAAAATAAGATGAACTCTTTTCTCTTCTATGAGATTAACGTATTCAGCTCCCTGTGTTTGGTCCCCATGAAAGAAAAGAAACCAAACAAGGCAAAACTGTGAGAGAGCCAGACTTGTGATCAAGCACATCTGTCACGTATCTGACCCAGGAGATCTCAGGTTTATCCCACTGTGGGAAAGGCATGCTGTGGATTTTTTTTTTCGATGGTCTCTGAAGATTTGTAAAGCTGGGAGGTTCATCTAACCATGAACTGTGCCCAGAAGCAAAGAAACAATATAGCCACAAAATGCTCATAAAATCTCCAACAAACATCTCCATTCCAAGTATTTTCCAGCAAGGAAGTCACTTATTTTTGCAAATTTGCTGATAGATTTGGAAATATGTACATTGATGAGACAACATCATATGCTTCACAAATGAAGGCATGCAACCTGTTATGTACAGAAAATGTTATATGTATTTTCACGGGCCTCTGCGCTTAGAAGATCAAGGAGTAACAGGAAGCCAATCATCTCTTCATGCCTTACTCCATTGGACATACCTTGCTGTTCCTAACAGCAGCATTGGATGTAATATTTCAAGAATAAGGATCTCTGCCGCGTATGAAGAATACTAAGAATCAACAATACAAGCACATATTAACATTTCTGCTGGGAAATCTTTTGTTATTTCATGACAAGCATTGATGTCCATTGAAATGCTGAAAGTGAATTGAGAAGAAAATGTTAATCCTTTCGCATCATTGATGGGTATTGACCAGCTGTTCGAGTCACAGAGATGTACAGCACAGAAACAGACCCTTCAGTCCAACTTATAGAAAGGGAGGACTGCAGATGCTGGAGCTCAGAGTTGAGAGTGTAGTGCTGGAAAAGCACAGCAGGTCAGGCAGCATCTGAGGAGCAGGAGAATCAACGTTTCGGGCATAAGAACTTCCTGATGAAGGGCTCCTTGGATTCTGCCTGATCTGCTGTGCTTTTCCAGCACTACACTCTCGACCCTTCAGTCCAACTTGTCCTTGCCGACCAGATATCCTAAACTAACCTAATCCCATTTGCCAGCATTTGGCCCATATCCCTCTAAGTCAAAAAGTGTGGCACTGCAAAAGCACAGCAAGTCAGGCAGCATCCGAGGAGCAGGAGGAATAATCTTTCTGATAAAGAGCTTATGCCCAAAATGTTGACTCTCCTGCTCCTTGGATGCTGCCTGACCTGCTGTGCTTTTCCAGCACCACACTCTTGACTCTGATTCTCCAGCATCTGCAGTCCTCACTTTCTGCATATCCCTCTGAACCCTTCCTATTCATACAAGATGCCTTTTAAATGCTGTAGTTGTACCAGCCTCCACCACTTCCTCTGGCAACTCAAATCCATACACACCCCACCCTCTGTGTGAAAATTGTATTAGGTTGTTTAGAGAATGTTTGCTACGCAAATACCTCCATACTAAGGGGTGAGGTGGGGGCTTATGAGGACAGGCGATGCATGTATCCATTGGAGTTCAGAGTATTAAGAAGTGATTTGATTGAAACAACTGAAATCCTGAGGGATCTTGGTAGGTTAGATGTTGACGACATGATGTTTCCTCTTATGAGAGAATTTAGAACGAGAGATTGTCCATTTAAAACAGATATGAGACATTTCTTTGGTCTCAGAGAATTATGTACCTTTGGAACCCTCTTCCCGCAAAGGCAGCGGAAGCTCAGTCTTCAAATATTTTTAACGCTGAAATACTTCTAGAGTCATAGAATCATACAGCATGGAAACAGACCCTTCGGTCCAACCTGTCCATGCTGACCAAGTTTTCCAAACTAAACTAGCCCCACTTGCCTACATTGGGCCCATTTCCCTTTAAACCTTTCTTATTCGTGTATCTGGCACTTGTTAAGTGAGATGCTGAGAGCTTCTAAGGAGTAGGTTGAATTGTGGATTTAACGTTACAGTCAGATCAGCCATGATCTTATTGGGTGGCTTGAGGGGCTGAATGGCCTACTGCTTCTAAATTGTACGGTCACAAATGTCTTTCATGAAGAGAAATCTGCCATCCTTAACTGGTCTGGCCTATGAGTGACTATGGATCTACAACAATGAGGCTGCTCTTTGAATTAAGGTGGCAAGCCATTAGATTCAAGGGAACAAATTTGGTGTTTTTCATATCCCAAAAATGAATTTAAAAAATTACAAGGTATCTGCACAAATAAGACCATAAGAAAAAGGAGTTGAAAATGTGTTGCTGGAAAAGCGCAGCAGGTCAGGCAGCATCCAAGGAGCAGGAGAATCGAAGTTTCGGGCATGAGCCCTTCTTCAGGAATGAGGAAAGTGTGTCCAGCAGGCTAAGATAAAAGGTAGGGAGGAGGGACTTGGGGGAGGGGCGTTGGAAATGCGATAGGTGGAAGGAGGTTAAGGTGAGGGTGATAGGCCGGAGTGGGGGTGGGAGCAGAGAGGTGAGGAAGGAGATTGCAGGTTAGGAAGGTGGTGCTGAGTTCGAGGGTTGGGACTGAGACAAGGTGGGGGGGGGGGGCGGAGGGGAAATGAGGAAACTGGAGAAATCGGAGTTCATCCCTTGTGGTTGGAGGGTTCCTAGGCGGAAGATGAGGTGCTCTTCCTCCAACCATCGTGTTGCTATGGTCTGGTGATGGAGGAGTCCAAGGATCTGCATGTCCTTGGTGGAGTGGGAGGGGGAGTTGAAGTGTTGAGCCACAGGGTGGTTGGGTTGGTTGTCCGGGTGTCCCAGAGGTGCTCTCTGAAATGTTCCTTAAGTAGGCGGCCTGTCTCCCCAATATAGAGGAGGCCACATCGGGTGCAGCGGATGCAATAGATGATGTGGGTGGAGGTGCAGGTGAATTTGTGGTGGATATGGAAGTATCCCTTGGGGCCTTGGAGGGAAGTAAGGGGGGAGGTGTGGGCGCAAGTTTTGCATTTCTTGCGGTTGCAGGGGAAGGTGCCGGGAGTGGAGGTTGGGTTGGTGGGGGGTGTGGACCTGACGAGGGAGTCACGGAGGGAGTGGTCTTTTAGGAACGCTGATAGGGGAGGGGAGGGAAATATATCCCTGGTGGTGGGGTCCGTTTGGAGGTGGCGGAAATGATGGCGGATGATATGCTGTATATTGAGGTTGGTGGGGTGGTAGGTGAGAACCAGTGGGGTTCTGTCCTGGTGGCGGTTGGAGGGGTGGGGCTCAAGGGCGGAGGAGCAGGAAGTGGAGGAGATGCGGTAGAGGGCATCGTCGATCACGTCTGGGGGGGAAATTGCGGTCTTTGAAGAAGGAGGCCATCTGGGTTGTCCGGTATTGGAACTGGTCCTCCTGGGAGCAGATGTGGCGGAGACGAAGAAATATGGGATGGCGTTTTTACAGGGGGCAGGGTGGGAGAAGGTGTAGTCTGGGAAGCGATGGGAGTCGGTCGGCTTACAATAAATGTCCGTGTTGATTCGGTCTCCCGAGATAGAAATGGAGAGGTCTAGGAAGGGGAGGGAGGAGTCTGAGACGGTCCAGGTGAATTTGAGGTCGGGGTGGAAGGTGTTGGTAAAGTGGATGAACTGTTTAACCTCCTCGTGGGAGCACGAGGCAGCGCCGATACAGTCATCGATGTAGCGGAGGGAAAGGTCGGGGGGTGGTGCCAGTGTAGCTGCGGAAGATGGACTGTTCCACATCTCCTACGAAGAGGCAGGCATAGCTGGGGCCCATGCGGGTGCCCATGGCTACTCCTTTGGTTTGGAGGAAGTGGGAGGATTGGAAAGAGAAGTTGTTAAGGGTGAGGACCAGTTCAGTCATGGACATCCAGTCCCTGTAAGCCTATTCCCATAAGAAAAAGGAGCAGAAATTAGGCCATTCAGCCCATTGAGTCTGCTCTGCCATTCAATCATGACTGATGGGTTTTTCAATTCCATTTTCCTGCTTTCTCCCCATGACCTTTGATCCCTTGCAATCAAGAGCTTATCTATCTCTGTTTTAAATATACTCGATGGCCTAGTCTCCACAACCATCTGTGGCAGTGAATTTCATAGATTCACCACTCTGACTAAAGAGGTTTCTCCTTATCTCTGTTCTAAAAAATGTCTTCCCTTTAATCTACTCTAAGGATGTGTCCTCTGGTCCTTGTCCCTACTGCCAATGGAAACATATTCCCAATGAAATCTCTGTCCAAGCATTTTAGTATTCTGTAAGTTTCAATCAGATTTCCTCCTCATTCTCTAAACTCCATTGAGTATAGGCCCAGAGTCGTCCTCTGGATCTCTTCAGGGCCAATGCATCTTTCCTGAGGAATGGAGCCCAAAGTTGCTCTCAATACTCTAAGTGTGGTCTGACCAGAGCCTTACAAAGCCTCAGAAGTACATCCCTGCTTTTATATTCTAGTCCTCTCGAGATCAATGACAACATTATATTTGCTTTCCTAACTACCGACTCAACCTGAAAGTTTACCTTAAGAGAAACCTGGAGGAGGGCGCCCAAATCCCTTTGCTCTTCAGATTTCTGAATTTTCTCCCCATTTAGAAAATAGGCCATGCCTACTAAAGTGAATGGCCTCTACTTTCCCATGTCATATTGCATCTGTCACTTCTTTGCCCACTCTCCTAACCTGTCCAAATCCTTCTGCAGCCTCCTGTCATTTGAGATGACTCTTTGTACTAAATTCCTCAAGATCAGTTCTTGTTTCTGGCCATTCCTCAGGTGAAAAGATTTATCTTATGGATAAATAGGTGAACTCCATCACTCCAGCAAACATTTAAACAATCTGAAGCTCGTGCTTCCACATAAACCAGTTGGACTATAACCTGGTGTTGTGTGATTTTTAACTTTGTACACCCCAGTCCAACACCCGCACCTCCAAATTCTGTTCCTTTCTCTGCTGGATTCACCTCTGAAACTGTTTTTGGTTCAGTTGCAGCCTTGAACTGGGTGAATATTTGAACTCAGTTGCCTTCTGTTTTGACTTCTGCAGGCTTCTGTTTTAGCCTGAAGTTCCCTTGGGGATATAAAGGTGACAGCTTGTCAATCCTGGAACAACCTGGATCTCGCTGACTAACTCGGTAGCATTAATGACCCGTGACACTCATTGTCCGAACAAAGGAGAGTGACTGGAAGCTGTCAAGGGAAAGGGAGAAAAATACATTCATTACTTATTAACTGTATCAAATATATATCTTTCCTTAGCACGATATGAATGGGTCCTCTTCTTTATTTGTTTCTTGTTTTCGTCTCCTGATCTTTCTTCTGTATAATGCAGCTCCATGAAAAGATGCAGCCACATCTCAGGCTGAGAAGGGTTGGTTGACTTTAACCTTGGGAACTCGCAGAGGTATCATGTGCTTCCATTAAGAGCAGTCCCAGAGGCTAGGCAACAGCACACACAGGCTGAGGCCTTTCAATGGGGTTTGAAATCCAGCTTGACACTACCATCAAGGACTGCTCCGTTGCTGATCACGTGGAGATCAGTGCTCCTAATGGGATTTTATATCATCTCAGCTGGCATGTTAAACCGCCCACCTCTTATAAACAGAGCTGACAGAAAGAAATTTCTGTTCAGGAAGCAAATAAAGGAGATTGTTAAGTCCGTTCGGCAAGGCCATGAGCAGCTAATTTGGTTTCTTTGCCATATTAGCTTACACACAGCAAGATCTCTTTAGAATGAATTAAATTTGCAAATACTAGCTTCTCCTTTTGGACCAGTTTCCTGTCAGTTCTGTTGTTGAGAGCTTCCACGTTAAGGCCATAAGAATAGGAATAGGAGTAGGCCATTCGGCCTCTGCAGCCTGCTTCACTATTCAAAAGGATGGTTTGACATTTCTCATGTCTACTTTCCTGCTCTTTCCCTGTAACCTTTGATTGTCCGACTGATCAAGAATTGATCTATCTTGGCCTCAGATGCAACAAGGGTGTGCTGCACAGCTCACTGTGCCAAGGAGTTCCAAAGACTCGGAACTCTCTGAGAGAAGAAATTCCTCCTTATCTCAGACTTTAGCATCCCTTTAATATGAGACTGTGCCCGCTGGTTCAAGACTGTCCCATGGGAGAAACATCCTCTCAACATTTACAAGCTTCTTAAGAACCTGTTTCTGGGAGGTTGGCAAATGGGGTCCACATCTATATGTTTGTTAATGGAGTCCATATTTCAGTGAGATCATCTCTCATTCTTCTTAATTCCAGTGGGGGTAGAGTCCCAACCTATTTAACCTTTGCTCATAAGACAATCCCTCCAAATCAGGCATCATCCTGCTGAATATTATCAGAACTGTCTCCAGTGAATTATACCTTTCTTTCAATAAAGGGACCACAGTTTCCCAGATGTGGTCCCACCAGCACCTGTCTATATTCAGTAAGACATCTCTACAATTATTCTCCAACCCCTTGAAATAAGGGCCAACATTTCATTAGCCTTCCTGATTACCTGGTGTATCTGTGTGCTAGCTTTCTGTTTTTCATGTACAAGTGCCCCCAGGTCCCTTTGTGTTGCAGTTTTTCTCCATTGGTGTAATATTTTGTTCTTTCATTTTCCCTTCCAAAATGAACAACTTCATATTTTCCCACATTATACTCCATTTGTCAATGTTTTGCCAGTTACTTAACCTATCAGTATCTCTCTGTTTCTATCCCGTTCACAACCTACCTTGTCACCTATTTAATGGTTTCTGCAAATTTGGGTACAGTACATTCACTTGCTTACAGGCCATTAATATATGTACTACAAACAGCTGCAGTCCCAATACTGACCTCTGTGGGACCCCACTGGTCACAGGCCACCAACCTGAAAAATAACTCCTTATCCTACCCGTTGTTTCCTGCCCATGAGCCAATTCTCTGTCCATGCCAAAAAACTACCTCCAACACTGTGGGCTCTTATGACTTAACCTTTAGTGAGGTATTTTTTTGAACATCTTCTGGAAGTCCAAACACTACATCTGGTGATTCCCTTTTATCACCCTGGTTGAGACTTCCTTGAATAACTCTCAGAAATTAAATGGTCATGATTTCCCTTTCATCAAACCACGCTAATTCAGTTTGACTAGCTTATGATTTCCTTCATAGTTGATTCCCATTTTAAATGTTGATGCTGTTTTCCTTTCATCAGCACCTCTGTTGCTACCCGTTCCCCCATCAAGAAGGTAATTTGTGAATCTGATGCTCATTCTAATGATCAGTGACCTGAGGCAGGGAGAGTGTCATTTTGCATGCAGCACCTTGTGTTCTGTTCATTTAGAACCACTGACAACATCAAATAAAGTTATTAGTAAACCAAATGAAAGGTTTTTGTACAATGAAAATAATTGGAGAAAATATTATGAATTTAAAAGGCTGTGTAACTTTAAAAATAAAAACAGTGACTGCTAGGTAACATCATCAGCGAGCCTCCAGTGAAGCATTGGTGTTCTGGTCTGCTTGCTGTTAATGTGTTTTAGTCTGTTGTGATGGGTGGCATCATTTCCAGTTCTGTTTCTGCGAAGTTGGTAAATGGGGTCCAAATCTATACATTTGGTAATGGAGTTCCGGTTTGAATGCCAGGCTTCTAGGAATTCCTGTCTGTGTCTTTGTGTAGCCTGTCCCAGGATGGATATATTGTCCCAGTCAAAGTGGTGTCCCTGTTCGTCTGTGTGTATGGATACCTGTGATAGTTGGTCACGTCTTTTAGTTGCTAGTTGGTGCTCATGCACCCTGCTGACGAGTTTCCTGCTGGTTTCCAATGTAATGTTTGTTGCAGTCCTTACAGGGTATTTTGTACATTACATTTGTTCTGCTGGCTGTGGGTATGGAGTCCTTTAACTTAATCAGCAGTAATTGTTCTAGTGTGGTGGTAGGTTTGTGGGCTACCGTGATGGCGAGAGATCGAAGTAGTCTCCGAAATGACTGATGTGTGGTTGGGTGACCAGAGTCTCTGGCCGTGTTGTGTCTTCCTGTTTAGGTCCATTGTGCAGGAATTAGCGGACTGCGCTAATCGGGCAAACATTGTTCCTGAATATGTTGTATAGGTGTTTCTCCTTGGCTTCTCGTAGTTCAAGACTGCTGCACTATGTAGTGGCTCATTTAAATAATGTCCTGATGCTGCTCTGTTTGTAGGTGTTAGGATGGTTGCTTCCATAATTGAGTATCTGGTCAGTGTATATAGCTTTCCTGTAAATGCTGGTCTGCAGTTCTCCATTGGCCTTTTGTTCTATTGTGACATCACAAAGGGGAGTCGATTATTGTTCTTCTCATCTTTGGTGAATCTTATATCGGTGAGGATGTTGTTTGTGTTTGTGGGTTTCTTCTAGTTTGTTACATTTTGTGATGACAGAGGTGTCATCCACATACTGGGCCAAAGCTGGATCATGGGAAGGGCTGTTCGTTCTAACCTATGTATAACTGCTTCTGCTGTAAGTCCTGATATTGGTGATCCCATTGGTGTCCCGTTGATTTGTTTGTATACGTTGTTGTTGAAGGTGAAGTGGATTGTGAGGCACATGTCTTGAGTGCTTTCCTTACTGATGGAGTTGATGCTGTTTATATTCCTGGTTTGTCTGGCAGTGAGGCCTGTGTTTCTTTGGCTAGGGTGATGTGTATTGATGTAAATAAGGCCGTTGCAGCAAAGGAGACTATGACCTCGTTGTCCTCTATCTTGATGTCTTTGATGTTGTTAAGGAATTCCTGGGCGGAGTGGATGGTGTGGGTTCAGTTTTAGTTTTCGCCACAGTTCTCTTGCTAGCCTGTATGTCGGTGTGCCAGAAAGTGGGACTACGACCTGTATCATATTGCTGAATTCCCCACTGTCAACATTCTGAGAGTTATAGTTGACAAGAAACTGAGCTAGAGAAGCCATATAAATACAATGGTTACAAAAGGAAGTCAGAGGCTAGACAAGAAATGCTTTTCCTGCCTACCATCTACAAGGCACAAGTCAGAAGTGTAATAGAATACTCTCCACATACCCTGGATGCATGCAGCTCCAACAACACTCAAGAGCTGGGCACCTTTTGTCATGACAAAGTTAAAATCACATGGCACTAGCTTATAGTCCAACAGATTTATTTGGCAGTATTAACTTTCAGAGTACTGTTCCTTCAGCGCTCCAAAAGCTTGTACTTCCAAATAAACCTGTTGGACTATAACCTGGTGTTATGTCATTTTTAATTTTGTCCATCCCAGCACCTCCACATCTCATCAAGACAAAGCAGTGCTCTGCTTTCTCATTCACCATTTTCAACATTCCTTCCCTCCACCACTGACGCACAGTATCACCATCTACAAGATACACTGCAACAACTCACGAAGGCTCCTGTGATAGCACCTCCCAAATTCATGTTCACCTAGAAGGACGAGAGCAGCTTGGGAGTATCTCCATGTGCAAGACCCTTCCCACTCTGATGTGGAAATATATTACTTGCTGCTTCAGTGTCACTGGGTCAACAGCCCAGAGGGCTCTCTCTCGACCAGCACTATCCCGAGGACTGCAGTGGTTCAAGAAGGCAAATCATCACCATTTTCTCCAGCATTGGACAATAAATGTTGCCCTAGCCAGCAATGCCCTCATCCCTGAATTAATAAAATAGGAACATAAAAGTGAATGAAAAAGAACATGGCTTCACAATTGCCTGTACGATTGTATAACCTGGAGCTCTAACAATAGTATCTTGGATCTCTAGAACCAGATATTCATATCTTTTGCATGTGTATTTTGTCTGTCTTTTTGAAGAGCTTATGGACAATTGTTTTGTTTGTCTTCCTTTGGCAAGGCTTCCTACAAATTGTTAAGCTTTTGTATTCCTCTGCGAATGAAAGTGTAGATCAGGTACATTTAATTAACCGGTACAACTTGTCTTTATGGAAAAAGATGGAAAAACAAACACACCTGTTATGTATATTCAATGAGCTTTCTTGCACAACTACTTATATTGTTAAAATATTCTCATCTATTTTTCCATCCCTTCATGACATTTGCCACCTGCCTCTTTTGCAGAACCCTGCTTCAAACAAAAAAATTAAGGAGAATAACATTTAGTTTTTATCTTGCATAAGGGTCATATACTTTATATTACAATAGGTATGATGCTTTTCTCTTGGACAAGGCTAATTAACAAATTGGTTATTGTGAAAGTCTATAATGCGTTATTGGCTAAAGAAGCAAGAATGTGATATGAGAAAAGCTTTTTTATTGCACAGTGAGTTGTTGCATTTCCTGAGAGGCAGGTTTAACAGATGCAGCTAAATGGGAGTTCAGGCTGTTATTTGAAAAGTAAGTGTGCAAGATTGTGAGGTGAAGGCTAAAAATTGGCATTAAGTGAAGCATTCACTTGGAAAACCATTGCAGATCTGATGGTCCTTTGGTGCTATAATAATTCCGTGACTGTGTGATTAAGGTCCAATCAATGTGAAGTCATCAGTATCTTCTTATTCCCTGTCATAGATTTTTTAAAAAAAAAAATGCCTAAATACTGTAAGCTTTTGAAACTCAAATGAGCTTTTCTCCCAAAATTCTTTCTGTGGTCATCTTTTTTAAGTTCCTGAAGTGTCCTCCAGAAGGATTCAGAGGATTAGCTCGCCAGGGAGCAGCGTATGCCATTTGGAGAAAGGCCTTGTGGAGCTGAGGATCTCTTCAGCATTTATTTATCAGGATAATGAAACAAACAATGTCAAAAATAAGCTGCCAGGTCTTGCAGGGATCAGACTCCGCAACACGTTGATAAGTTGATAAATCTTCAAATATTGACCAGCTCTGAAATGTTTGGCACCAATCAAGGACATGAATGCAAAGGGTTCCTTCAGAGTGATGCCCATCATAGGTAGAAGTCACTGATTCATGGAATAATCAGCTTCTATGATTTATTGATAATCAGCAACACCATGGAAATCACTCTGATGAGAAATTTGAATGTTAACTTAGCAATTTGTTTTCAGAATTATTTGAAAGAAGTTTCTTTGGTAGCATCTCTGTGAAAACCTTTTGAAATTTTGGTCTAAATGATATACATGAAATGAAGGCAGAATATTGTTGTTTGGTTCCAGCACTTCTCCCAGCAATCTTTACCCAAGATAAATGATTATCCATGACCCTCATTACAGTACCTGTTATCAAGGGATCAGTTTTATAGTGGGTAGAGTGCATTCTTTATCAAACCATGGCTTGGGATGGCATTAAATAAATTGCACAAAATGTATATTTACAAGTCTGCTTAGCTAAGCAACAAATGCAGTCCTTTCCTACATCATACAATGTTCACACTGGCTAACAGGACTGCCATATTCTGAACATACCAGTCTCAAAATGTTCACTGTGTTTATCTCTCCATAGATGCTGGGTTTCTATAGCACCTTCTGTTTTATTATGGCCATTACATTTTTTCCATTGCATCAGTGACTATATTTCAACAGTGTAGTGGAACACTTTGACGTGCCCTTCAGTTGGGAAAGGTGCTATATTAATGCAAGACTTTCTAGATTGTTTTCTTTTCAAGTCAAAGTAATGGCATCATTTTGTAATGAAACTGAAAATCATTGTGAAATTAATTTCTTGCCTACACCCAACAGTACAACAAAGACTCATGTCGATGACCCAGTGAATAGCTAGCTTCGCATTTTTCTTTAGTTAGGCCACCATTTCAAAATGGAGATCAGACAGCTGTAAATACTGCTATTATGCTCTTTCCTGACAGGAAGAGAAGAACTACCTTTAAGACCAAGAGCTGGAAGGAGCCTCATTGCTCAATGAAACAGAATCTTGTCTCAGTATTTGTTATTTTTTTTTGTTCAACATCAAAAAAGGAAAGAAAGCACCACTGCTTCAGTTTTTCACTGCTCCATCAAGATCCCACAGCTGCCAGGTCACAAGTGGAAGTCCGATAGAGAGGTATAAGGCAGTAATGTGTCTACTGAGGGTCACCAGTAAATGGAAGGTGGGCGGCCAACAGCTTCAAGCTGGATTTATTACCCGAAGCTAGATCCTCTAAAGACCTGAAGTCATTCTCCTGCACATAATATCAATTACTTGCAGCGATAAAGGAAGCTTTATCCAGACATTTGGTTGGTAGCCTAAAACCACCTTCTCAGTGATGATCTCACGTTTCATGTGGAATCACTCCTCCAACTTGGGGTGCTTTCTGTAAACAGATGTTCCAGATCATCCCTCCAAATGGATTGTTCATACATTTGGCACTAAAGCAGTAAATTTAATTCGCCTGAAAACTGTGCTCCGCAAGGTTAGGAAAAAGCAAATATGAATATAAAATAACAACAGAAATGTGCCCTCTCATGAAATGGTGTGTGTAATCTTTAATCATTCTTTCCATTCTCAAACCCATGCAAACTCTCTCACACATGTGCTCATTCCCAGCTTCCTGCCCTACCTCATTCATTCTCTCTCTGTTATCCATGCTCACTCTCCCCCTCTTTAATTCTCTCTGTCTGAGAGCCTGTAGCTCTTTCTGTCTGTCTACTTCTGTCCCTGTCTTTTCCATTTTATTGCTCTCTCTGTCTTTCTGCATTTCTCCCTGTTTTTCGTGCCAAAGATAGAATCTCCCGTTGCTCAGTCTGTTGGAACATTGTGGTCTACAGATTCAGAATTTTGATCACAGGATTTTTGTTTGATGGTTGCCCAGTAAACAGAGAAAGATGCCTTGTTCAATCCATCTGCTCTCTCAGAAGGAGGTAAATGGTCCTGTAGCACTATTAAAAAAGACAGGAAAATATTCCTGGTATTCTGGTCAATATTTATCCCTCAGATAACACCTAAAAGATCTGGCCATTGTCTCTTTGTTGATTCTGAGATCAACATACAGAGATTTTCTATCACCATTCCTTGCTGTATGCCTGCACTTCAACAGTAATTCATTGGATATTTGGGGACATCCCAAGGTTATGCAAGGTGCTCTAAAAATGCAAGTTTTCTTTTCTCATTCTGTCAGTGTGAAAGCTGCATTGTGTGAACTGGCTAAGCTTTTTTTCTCCCTGCTTCTCAAACTGAAAAATCCTTCAACAGTGCCCAGACATTGGGACTGAGGAGATGTTTACTGAGCATCTTCAGTGAGCCAAGTGCTTTATTCACCTTCTCTTAACTCCCTGATGCAAAAAGCAGGTGTAGGTTATGTGAGTAGCTGTCACAAAAGTGTCATCATTGGACATATCTTCGAAAGCGCTTTACCAAATGCTGCAAGCCAACTGTTCCAAGCATGAGTGATAGCTATTCAATATTTATTATGGCATCTTCACAACTGTTGATGTAACGGTTTACTGGGAATGAAAGAACAGAGTGCTGCTGAATTTTGGCTGGATTGGAACATGAATTGCTATCAAGAGGTTTTAATTCCATCTATCCACAACGCAAGTGGTAACATGTTTGCATTTCTACTTTATTAACAAATTTGTTAACCTCTGCATATGAATACGCAGATGGAATTCGTCCTCCTCAGCCCACCCCCAACTCCTTGGAGGAGTTAAAATCGAATTTCAGTTTAACTCAGTGTTAAAAAGGAAGACATTATAAAGCTCAAAGGCCAGAGGATGTTGGACTGTAGACTTGTTACAGGCACAGTGTCAACACTTTAATAAGGTCAGATACAGCACAGCCAACTGTAAAGGAAAGCTTCCTCCAGTTTCCTCCAAATATTTCCTTGGAATAACCTCCCTGTACTGATGTTTCCATTGAGCACACGAGTCTTGCTCTCAGAGTGTAACTTCTTACTGGACCCTTTGACTTGATCAGCAGCCTCTAGATTACCTGAATTGGCTTTAGATGAGGACTTTCATTAAGAATGGAGAGAGAACATTTTTTGGTTACATTCATTTCAACTGGATTAAACCCAAGTCCCAGATTTAATGAGGTGTGGAGTTAACACATTGTGCTAAACAGACTTAACTCTGATTTAATAACATGACAATTTATGTGGAAAGTCACAAATTGACTCTAACTTTACTTTCATTTGGAACATATTTTTCTAGCAGTACCAAACAGCACAATTCTAAAGAGCCGTTCTGACACGGCATCAATATTACATACTGGAGGGAGACTTTTCCACAGAGTTCTAATGGCGCAGAAAGAAGCCAGTCAGTATTCTGTGAGTGACTGACGGACTCTGAACATGTTAACTTAGTGCCAATTTCTGGCCTTTTCCCTGCAACTCTGCACATTGTTGTTATTTGAATATTATCTCATGTCTTCTTGAATGCCTCCGTTAAACCTGCATCCACCATGCTTCCAGGCAGTGCATTCCAGAGCTGACCACAGAGAGCTTACCACAGCTTCTATACCCAGGCAGTGTCCCATCCCAGTACTAAACAGCCCCCGAGTTTGCTTAGCTTCTGAAATCGAGCATTTTTAGGCGAGTATGGCCATATGACTGTCCAATGTATATACACTGTATGTTATTTAGATATGTAACAGGTAAGCATAACTCTTACAAAAATGCATTATATATAATTTTTATCATACAAGTTGTTGAAAAAAGACACATTTTTGTCAAAGTTTTCCATCTTGCACTCACCAGAACTATCTGAAAGAATGTTCCCCTAAATTGACAATGTTAATGCTGGTTGTTTGACAAGTAGACTCTGATTGCCATGGAGAATGTATGAGTTAGATGATGACTGACAGTTAATTGCTGAGCACTATTTATAGAATACCTACTGTGTGGAAACTGGCCATTCGGCCCAACAAGTCCACACTGACCCCTACCCTCTCCCTATAACCCAGCATTTCTCATGGCTAATGCACTTAACCTACACCCCCTTGAACACTATGGGTAATTTAGCATTCCATCTAACTTGCACAGTGGGAGGAGGCCAGAGCATCCAGTCAAAACCCACACAGACAGGGGGACAAACTCCACATAGACAGTCACCCAAGACAGGAATTAAACCCAGGTCCCTGCTGCTGTGAGGCAGCAGTGCTAACCACTGAGCCACTGTGCCTGATATGACCAACTGAAGTGTTGTAATATTTTATGTGATCAGCCAGTATTTGGAGTGTAGAGTATACATAACTAGCATTACACCAGCACTGAAAATCATATACCACATTGCTCATTTGTGCGGTAGAGATTTTCTTTCAGATTTGACAGCAGTTGTGTTAGATATGAAGCCCACTCATGTCACTACTGCATAGTAGCATTGATAAATGTACATTGTTTAAGTGTGTACATATGCTTTTAGAAGTGTCAGCTGTGCCTCTGAGCCAGAAGGTTGGGTGCTTAAGTTACACCTGAGTTACCTAATTACAAAAATGCGCTCCAGCGCATGACTGAGGAAATGCTGCATTGTTGCAGGAGCTATCTTTTGGAGGAAGCATTCATTTAGTTGAGATCCCATTTGTCTTCTCAGTTTAAAAAGTATAATTATTTTAAAGACGAGCAGGGGAATTATTCTTGCTGTTCTGGCCAACACCTGTCCCTTGATCAATATCACAAAAACATGTTATTGAGACATTATAACATTCCTATTTGGAGGAGTTTGCTGTGTGCAAATTGATTTCCCGCATTTAGTATGCCAGTGATTAGACTTCCAAAGTACTGAATTGGGCAGAGAGCTCGTCAAATCATGAGGAGGTGGCAGAAGGCACCATGTAAATGCAAACCTTTGCAGCAGATAAGAGACTGTCACTGCATTACGTTTGTCCCATGATCCTGAATGTTTATTTAGTTTTCTTCTAATATCCATCAAAATAGAATGTTAAAATGTACTTTCAAAAACCTTGAGGAAACGGACTTGAATAAATGAGACCACACAACTTCCATGAGAAAACTTCTCAGAAGGTGCAGTTAGTGAGTTTACCTTTGGTTCGTTGATCATGTCCATTTGGTATGTGAACAACATGATGCCATTCTTACAAATGAGTAGACTCCAGTCCTATTTAATTGTGTTTGTTAATGTCCAGACAGTGTATGTTATTTACTTGATGGTGCTGACTGCTAAACCACTGACAGAATTAAGACATTGTAATTTGAAATCTAATTGCTTTGCTATCTGCATTTTAAATTATGAAATGCCAGTAACGTAAAATAAAACAATTGTCTGAAGAACTAGAGAGGAGAGGAGGAGAACCTTTCTCACACAATAAGTTGTGATTTGGATTGTACTATGTGAAAGGAAAACTTTGCTGCTCCTTGCTGACTGCACACCATGCACCTTATCATTTATTCCACTTTAGAACATTCAGCCTTAACTCTGAACTCCTGCATGTTGCCTTCATCTATTTTTTATTTCACTATTTGCTTTCATGTAGCCTAATTCTGATACAATAAGACCTATATAACTTGTACTCCATGTATTCATATATGTGCACACATTGACTGCAGCTCCAGACGTAAGCCTATTGTTAATTTTCCACTTTGCCTTTTTCTTTTGAATTTCTTTCCACCTCACGTCTTTCTTATTTCTTGACTCTATTCCTTCTTTCTTTTCAAGAACTTAGCTCTCCCTGTCCCCTGTTCCAACCATTTAGTACTTCTTCCTGCTCTCTTGCCACTGTTGAGAGTGTGTTGCTGGGAAAGCACAGCAGGTCAGGCAGCATCCGAGGAGCAGGAGAGTTGATGTTTCGGGCAAAAGTCCTTCATCAGGAATGAGGCTTGTGGGCCGGGGGCCGAGAGATAAAAGGGAGGGGGTGGGTTGGGGGGAAGGTAGCTGATAAAGCGATAGGTGGATGAAGGTGAGGGAGAAGGTGATAGGTCAGAGGGGGAGTGATGGACAGGTCAGGAGGGCGGTGCTGAGTTGGAGGTTTGGGACTGGGATGATGTGGGAGGGAGGGAAAATGAGGAAGCTGTTGGAATCCTCCTTTATCTCATGTGGTTGCAGGGTCCTAAGGCGGAATATGAGGCGTTCTTCCTCCAGGCTTCGGGTGGTAACGTTTTGGCGGTAAAGGAGGCTGAAGACCTGTATGTACTTGACGGAGTGGGAGGGGGAGTTGAAGTGTTCAGCCATGGGGTGGTGGAGTTGGTGGGTGTTGGTGTCCCAGAGATATTCTCTGAAACAATCCGCACAAAGGCGTCTTGTCTCCCCGATGTAGAGGAGACCACATCGGGAGCAATGGATGCAGTAGATGACATTGGTAGAGGTACAGGTAAATTGATGGATGTAGAAGGATCTCTTGGGCCTGGGCAGAGGTGAGGGGAGTGGTGAGGGTGCAGGTTTTGCACTTCCTGGGGTGGTAGGGCAAGGTGCCAGGAGTGGGGTGTAGGCTGGTTGGGGGGTGGGGTGGACCTGACGAGGGAGTTGCGGAGGGAATGGTCTCTATGGAATGCTGATAAGGGTAGGGAGGGAATATATCTTTGGTGGTGGGGTCCATTTGGAGGTGGCGGAAGTGTAGGAGGATGACACGACGCATGCGGAGGTTGATGTGTTGGGAGATGAAGACCAGGGTGGTTCTGTCCTTGTTGCGATGGGATAGGTGGGGTTCAAGGGCAGTAGTGTGTGAAGTAGAGGAGATGCGCTGGAGGGTGTTATCAATCAGATGGGAAGGGAAGTTGCGATCTAGGAAGAAGGAGGCCATCTGGCACACCCGCACCCACCAACCCTACTGCCTTGTGGCTGAACACTTCAACTCCCCCTCCCACTTCATCAAGGACATGCAGGTCCTGGGCCTCCTCCACCGCCAAACTGTTACCACCCGAAGCCTGGATGAAGAACGCCTCATATTCTGCCTTGGGACCCAGCAACCACACTGGATAAACGTGGAGTTCAACAGCTTCTTCATTTCCACTCCCCCCACATTATCCCAGTCCCAAGCCTCCAACTCGGTACCACCCTCCTGACCTGTCCATCACTCCCCCTCTGACCTATCACCTTCTCCCTCACCTTCATCCACCTATTGCTTTCTCAGCTACCTTCTTCCCCAACCCCAACCCCCTCCCTTTTATCTCTCGGCCCACAAGCCTCATTCCTGGTGATGGGCTTTTGCCCGAAACTTCGATTCTCCTGCTCCTTGGATGCTGCCTGACCTGCTGTGCTTTCCCAGCGCCACACTCGCAATTCTGATCTCCAACATCTGCAGTCCTCACTTTCTCCCTCTTGCCACTGTGCCAGACCTGACCTTTATTAAATAAACTTACAGCCTTCTTTGATGCCTCTTTGGCATCCTCTCGCGGGCACTAGGTGATCCATCCTCCACTGTCTTGTTAGCCTTCCTGCCCAGAGCACTGTCCGGGGCCTAATCTTGCCAGTCTCCTTCCTGTTTAATATAACCTTCCCAATGATGATACTGAACTCTGTTTGTGGCTCCACACTCACTGGCCCTCTGCAATTCCGTAAAATTTACATGATCAATTTGTGAGCAAGGTCCATGCCACCCAGGAACTAATTTTAGCCCAAACAGAAACAGATGGCATCTTTCTTTTTAATGATGCTTCCTACCTGAATATACCTTCCATCATTTACCTCTGTCATGGTAGCAGTAAGATGATTTGATGCTATCTCTAGGTTATACTTTGCCTGTTCCCCTTACCCTTCTGCCACTTTCTCTTTCTTTGGGACTATCACTCTTTCTTTCTGTTTCATAATCCTTGTCCCCGTCACTTCTCTCCCAAGTATGATTAGGATGGTGTCATTACAATATCTTCACAGGTTCCCTCCCTTAGCTTATACACCGAATGACTATCCTTCGTGATTTCAACATCAATCTCAACTCACTATTTTTTTCTCTCCTCTAAGTTCACTGCCCCCTTGATCTCCTCAAATTTCTCTCCCCCCGTGTAAACTCCCCAACCCATTTTAATAGCCCCCCCTTTGGGACGTTATTATTGCATGTGTTTTTTTTTAGTCTCATCGTATCAATTATAGATAAGACCATTTCTGATCACTTCCTTGGATCACTTCCTCTTCCGAGCATAACCTTCCTTCCTCCTACATCTTACCCTGATAATCACTATCCCATTCACAACTGCACTTTCAAAATATTAACTGTTTCGTCTTTCTCCCAGTGTTTGCCACAATATTTCTGCAGCTACTGATTTGCTTAATTGTAATCTCATCACCACCTTGTTGAATATTCCCACATAAAACCATTACTTTCTCTCAGCCTGGCCATCTCCCCTTGTACTTCTCTCACCTCCACACCCCCTTTAATCTCAAGGAATGAAGACTTGAAATGGTATGGCTGACAACTGATTCAGCAATCTGTCACCAGATCTGGCAGGACAAAGCAGTCCACTTGAATGCCACCCTATCTAACTCCTTCATTGTTCAATCCCTCCACCACCAAACTGGCAGCAGTGTGTAACATTGACAAGATAGACTGCAACAACTCACCAAGGTTCCTATGACAGCACCTTCCAAGCTCTGTCTCCAGCATCTGGAAGGACAAGGCCAGTGGATATCTAAGATTTTCTACTTATTTTTGTCACCCAAATCCATTGAATTGTTCCAATCATGTTTCTGTATTTCCACGGTATCGAAATAGCTCTTATCAGAGTCACAGATAACATAGTTTGTGACTGTGATGAAAGATAAACTATCCCTTCTTGCTTTCCTTGACATGTCTACAGCTTTCGATCTAGTTAACTCCACCAAATGTGAGGGATCCTTCACTGATTTGGAGCTGTTCTGTCCTGATTCTATTCTTATCCAACCAGTTGTTTCATTTTCATTAACGTCTCTTCCTGTTTCTGCACCTTTACCCCTGCTTTCCCCCAGTGATCTATGTCTGGCTCTATCCTATTATCTACAGGGCTGTCCCTCAGCAACATTATCTGAAAGCACTGCATTAATCTTTGCAAATACTCTGATACCATCCAGGCCGAGGAAAAAGGGAGGACAGCAGATGCTGGAGATCAGAGTCAAAAGGTGTGGTGCTGGAAAAGCACAGCAGATCAGGCAGCATCCGAGGAGCAGGAGAGTCGACCTCTGGAGCATAATATCTTCAACCAGGTCTACGTCACCACCACCTCTGTCATTGCTCCTCTTGCTGAATAAGTGGACTATCCATCTAGTATCCAGGAAATTTTCTCTAATTACATATTGGATGATTGAAGCCATTGTTTTTAGTCCTTGCTCCAAACTTTGATTCCCCCTTCTTTCCTTTGGATTTAGCCAAGTATTTTAGTTTTACTTTGTTCACTTGTGAGATGTTGGCACCACTGGCTCAGACAGCATTTACTGCCTGTCCCTAGTTGTTCCTGAGAAGCTGGTGCTGGCGGTGAGCTGCCTTCTTGAACCGCTGCAGACCATGTGCTGAATGTAACAGTGCTGTTAGGGAGGGAATTCCAGGATTTTGACCCAGTGACACTGAAGAAAGAGTGATACCATCGCACGTCAGGATGGTGAGTGACTTGGAGTGGACCTTGCAGGTGGTTCCCATGTATCTACTGCCCTCGTCCTTCTAAATGGTTGTGGTCATGGATTTGGAAGATGTTAGCTAAGGATCATCAGTGAATTTCTGTAATGCATCTTGTATACTCCGCCACCACTGAGCATTGGTGGTGGAGGGGAGTGAATATTTATGGATGTGTTGCTAATCAAGAGGGTTACTTTGTCCTGGCTGGTGTCAAGTTTCTAGAGTGTTGTTGGGAGCTGTACCCATCCAGGCAAGTGGGGTATATTCCATCACGTTCCTGACTTGTGTCTTGTAGATGGGGGTCAGCAGGTGAGTTACTTGTTGCAGCATTCCGAGACTCTGACCTGCTCTTGTGGTCACTGTATGTATATGGCCAGTCCAGGTCAACTTGTAAGCTTTTTCATTCTCTATCTTGAGTTACATTCAATCCTGAGTTGAACTACTGTGCACATATACCATCGTCAAAAGTGTGTTTTCTACATTGCAAGTTAGTCCTGTTTCAGCTCATCTGCTGCAATCCTCATTCATGCCTTACTTACTTCTAGATCTCATTAAATCAATGAAATCTTGACTGGTTTCCTACATTCCTCCCTCCACAAACAAATGATCATCTGAAATTCTGGTTCTTATGTCTTTACTCACACCAAACACCATTCTCCTTCCATCTCTATGCCCACTGAACTACAGTACTTTCCAGTTGAGGGTGTATCAATTTTAAAACCGTTATTCTCATTTTCATATCACCCCATGGCTTGTAACATTCCTACCTCTGTAACATCCTCCAGCATTAAAACGCTTTGACATGTGGTTCTCTTACTCTGGTCTGTTATAGATCCCTGATTTTAATTACTCCACTATTGATGGTCATGCCTTCACTTACTTGGGCCTTAAATTCTGAAATATTCTTTCTATATTTCACTGCCTCTCTATCTCCATTGTCTCCTTTAAAAGAATCTTTAAAGCCTACATTTTTGAGTAACTTCTGGTCATCTGACGAAATATCTGTTGTATGTGGCTAGATGTCATAATTTGATTTGAATGCTTTTGTGAAGCATCATAGGACATCTTATTTCATTAAAGGTCTTACATCAATAAGTGGTTGCTAAAGTAAATAGAATTGATCAATTTGAAATAAAACAAATTACTGGAGGAACACAGCAAGTCTGGCAGCATAACTAAGAAGCAGTGGCCCAGTGGTAATGCAACTGGATTGGTCCTTCAGAAACCCAAGATAATATTTTGAGGGACTGGATTTAAATCACACCACAGCATCTAGTGAAATTTGAATTTAATTCAATCTGGACTCGAAAGCCAGTCCACTGGCATTGATTATTGGAAAAACCCATCAGATTCATTTTAGGGATGAGAACCTGCCAACATGGCTTGGAGAGGGTGGACATTAGGAAATTGTTTCCGTTAGGCGAGGAGACCAGGACCCGTAGACACAGCCTTAGAATTAGAGGGGGTAAATTCAGAACAGAAATGCGGAGACATTTCTTCAGTCAGAGAGTGGTGGGCCTGTGGAATTCATTGCCGCAGAGTGCAGTGGAGGCTGGGACGCTAAATGTCTTCAAGGCAGAAATTGATAAATTCTTGATGTCACAAGGAATTAAGGGCTACGGGGAGAATGCGGGTAAGTGGAGTTGAAATGCCCATCAGCCATGATTGAATGGCGGAGTGGACTTGATGGGCCAAATGGCCTTACTTCCGCTCCTATGTCTTATGGTCTTATCCTTACCTGGTGTGGTCTTGTCTATACATGACTCCAGACCAAGGGCTGGGCAGACATTGCTGTGGTTGACTCTTAACTACTTTTTGAAAAGGCTTCGAAAGCCAATTAGTTCAAGGGCAACTAAGGATGTGCAACAAATGCCAGCCTTACCAGCCATGCCTACATCTCCTACAAGAATGAAAAGCTCTGTGGAGTGTGAAACAGTTAACAGTGAAGTCCAATGAATGTTCAAAGGGTGGCTCAATGCCTTTGAAAAGAATGGAAAGGAGGGACGCAACAATGAGAATTAATTAAAACAGAAGGAGATTTGAGAGTATAAACTCCTGCATTGGGCTAAATAACCTGCTGCTACGCTGTATGCTTTAAGTGATTCTTTGCCCACATAATATCAGTGTAAAGCCTGTAATTCCATTAAACAGTTAATTGGGTGAAACTACAGCAACAGTGTTTGCAAAATAGTGGGTTTGTTTGTTTGCCAAACATAATGACACAATTTGTGCCATAATTACATTGCCAAAACATTGACAAAAAAATTTCCACTTTGGCTATTCCAGTTTGCATGTGCATTGTAGTTAAGGAGCTCCTTTCAAATAGAACAACTTTACTAACAGATAATTTGGAAAATCTTGATGAGTACTTCATGTTTAGCACATCCAGTGGAACCAATTAGAATCCATTTGACTTGGGTCACCATTTTCAGAATTGTCATTGGCAAAATATCGCTCTAATTTGTAGGTAGCTAATGATTCACAATGTTTATGTGGCCACTCAGAAGTGGCTTAAGGTATTCTATTTGGCTGTTACCCAGTTTAAGGACTTTGACTTCATCTGTGAGGCAAATATCAAATATGTATATATGTCTGGAATACTTGACTCACTTAGACAATTCCTGGCTTAAACAGCAGTGGGTTATTTAAAGTTTGCATTCAATGGAGCTCCAGAAAAATTTATGAAGTAGTGTATGAATGGGCTACGTTGTCCCTCGAGTCATTTCTACTATTCAAGTACCTTCCAAAACCCATGATCGCTACCATCTAGAAGAGAACACTGCCTCCTGCAACATCCTTTCCAAACCACTCACCATCCTGGAAGTATATCACCATTCTTTCAGTGTTTCTGGGTCAAAATCCTGAAACTCCCTCCCGAATGACAATGTACACCAAATGGACTGTAGTAGTTCAAGAAGGCAGCTCACCACCACCTTCTCAAGGGAAACTAGGGATGGGCAATAAATGCAGACCCAAGCAGCAATGCCCAGATCCAGTAAATGATTTTAAAAAATCATCGGGGGGATCTTTTGCAACGATTCGAGTTTCCTGCTCATAAGGTTTAAAATCTATTATTCTGTAGTCTTGGATATACTCAATGACCAAGTGTCTACATCCCTCTGTATGAAGGAACAAATCCTCACCAAAGTCCTAAATGGCCAACCTACTTATCGTAAGATTGTGACCCCCAATTCTGGATTCTCAAGCCCATGGAAACAATCTCTCTATTTCTTGGACTAGGACACTGCTGAAAAGATTGAAATAGTTAGGTGCTAAATTTAGAAAGCAGAATCTCCAAGGTGATAATCTTGGGATTACTATCTGGACCATGGGAAACATGGCATTAAGTAAATAAAGTCAAAGGATTAAATGTGTGGCGTAAAGGTTGATGTGGATGGAATGGGTTTCAGTTCATGGCCACCAATACTATGGTGGAAGCGAGCTGTTGCAGTCAGATACTGGCTTCACTTGAATTTAGAACTGTCCTGGTGAATTGAATAGTTAGGGCTGTAGACAGAGTAATTAGAGCAGGGAAAAATTTTGGAGAGGTGAAAAATAGGCTTACAAAACAAAAGATTAGAGATTAGAGTGGTGCTGGAAACGCACAGCAGATCAGGCAGCATCCGAGGAGCAGGAAAATCAACGTTTCGGGCAAAAGGATATGCGAACAATGCAGAGCAACTATTTGAATAACGATACACAGGATGAAAGATGATCTTATTGAAATATTTAAGATTCTTAAGGAGAAATGCTGAGAGGATGTTTCCCCTCAGGAGAGAGTCTAGGACCAAAGGGCATAGTCTCAGAATAAAGAGGCGCCAGTTTAAGACTGAGATGAGGAGGAATATCTTCTCTCAGAGGGTTGAGAGTCTTTGGAACTCCTTGCCACAGAGAGCAGTGGGGCAGAGTCCTTGTGTATTTTTAAGGCTGGGATAGATTTTTGATGAGTAGGGGAATCAAGATTTTACAGGGAAAGGGCAGGAAAGTGGACATGAGGAATGTTGAATCAACTGGATACATTGAATGGCAGAACAGGCTCGCGGGGCCGAACGGCCTATTCCTGTTCCTACTTATGGTCTTATGGTACATTAACATGGGTAGAAGATTGGCAAATTATTAGAAGGCACAGAAGTGTGATAAGGGAAGCATTTTCAGAATGGCGATCGATGTAACTATTGTAGTGCCACAAGGATCAGTGCTGGGGCCACAATTATTTATGGTTTATATATTGACCAATTAGATGTTAGAAATTAATATGCTATCACCAAGTTTATAGTTGACTCAAATGTAGATGGGAAAGAAAGTAATGAGGAGGACACAAGGAGTACGTACTGGGATAGACCGGCTAAGAGAGTGAGCAAAAACCTGGCAGATACAAAATAGTGTGGAAAATGTGAGGTTATGCACTTTGGCAAGAAGAATAGAGGAGCCAAGTATTATTTAAATTGAAAAGGACTGCTGAAATACTACAGAGGGATTTAGGGGTCATCATGTGTGAAGCCTATAGGTGTAGCAGGTTCCTATAGGAAAGGCAAATGGAATGTCAGCCTTTATTTCAAAGGAACTGCAACCTAACAGTAGGGAAGCCTTGCTAAAACTAGAAAGACCACAACTGCAGTATTATGAGCAAGGGTTTTGAATTCTTGCCTAGGCAAAAGTAAATTGGCATTTTGGCATTGATCCCTGATGTGCAGGGATTTTATTATTGATTAGATTACTTGCAGTGTGGAAACAGGCCCTTCGGCCCAACAAGTCCACACCGCCCCGCCGAAGTGCAACCAACCCATACCCTTACATCTACCCCTTACCTAACACTACGGGCAATTTAGCATGGCTAATTCACCTGGCCTGCACATCTTTGGACTGTGGGTGGAAACCGGAGCACCCGGAGGAAACCCACGCAGACACAGGGAGAACGTTCAAACTCCACACAGTCAGTCGCCTGAGGTGGGAATTGAACCCGGGTCTCTGGCACTGTGCCACTGTGCCGCCCATGGTGAGGAGAGGTGGATTAGGTTGGGCTTTATGGAGTTTAGAGGAATGAAGGGCAACCTTAGTGAAACATGTAAAATTCTTAAGAGGTTTGACAAGGTAGATATGGAAATATTGCTTCCTCTTCTGGGAGAATCTGGGACCAGAAGGAATAATCTCAGAATAAGGAGCCACACACTTACAATCCCTATCATGTGAAAGCAGGCCTTTCAGCCCATTGGGTATACACCAACCCTCCAAAGAACACCTCACCCAGACCCACTTCCCTACACTATGGTCCTGCATTCTCCATGGTTAATACACCTAGCCCGCAAATCCCTGGGCAATATGGGCAATGGCCAATACACCTAACCTGCACATCTTTGGACTGTGAGGAGAAACTGGACCCCCCAGAGGAAACCTACAAAGGTGTGGGGAAAATGTACAAACCTCAGACAGACAGTCACTCAAAGGTGGAATTGAACCTGGGGGTCCTTGGTGCTGTGACCATGCTCAGAGGTGAGGACCAATGTCTTCCGTAAGAGTTTTTTACCCGAGAGGATTGTAAAGGCTGGGTTGTTAGCAAGCCTGAGGTGGGCAGATTTCTAATCAAAAAATGAATCAAGGGTTAAGGGAGAAAAGGCAGGAGTTGAGGGTTATCACATTAGCCATGATCTCTTTGAATGGGGGGAGCAGACTCCATGGGCCAAGTTGCCAACTTCTGTTCCTATGTCTTAAAAGCTCCCTGAAAGTCCTGTGCATTTCAATGAGGTCATCTTTCAAAGTTTCTAAAGCTACAAAGCATACGCTAATTCTACTCACTCGCTTTGCAAAGGACGAGTTTTTAATCCCAGGAATCAATCTAATAAGCTTTTGTTTCACCCCGAAAGCAAACATATACTTCCTTATGTACTGTGACCAAAGCCATACATGGTACTCCAGATGTGGTCTCAATCATGCGTGCAGTATGTTGTTAGAACAGGAAAGTCCTTGTATCTGATTCATCGCAAACTGGATTCCTGATTATGCCAGTGCCACTGGGGAGATGCAGAGTGCAGGCCAAGTGCCTCTTGATAAACAGGAAGAGGAAATTGTTGGCAGCTTCTTCTGAGAGTTGCTCAGCGATGCTTCATGAGCAGGAGTGGCCTGGCTATCCTGGCATGGGTTTCTCATGGGTAAAGAGGTGGCCGCTATCCATGTTTGAGGGAGTTTTGTTTTTAAATCAACACATTATCATGCATCTCCCATTCAAAGTGGGACTTGAACTTCTGGCTCAGGGTGACAGAGACCAGACCCTTCATGATCGAAGGAAAATCAGCTTGATAACTGTTGACGCCAGATGCCTGCTGGAAATGCAGTTACTGATGGGGAATGGGATAGGGTCAGCTGAGGTGGTCAGGATGTATGCAAACACTGATTTCTCAGGCTCCTAAGAGGGGCAGCCCGGTTTTCCTGGAAACATGTGGAATCCTTACTGAGCCAGAATGTGGGGGAGGCGATAACGCAAGCATTAGGGGGCAAGTAATAGGAAGGGTTGCCCATAAGTGACCAGTTGGTGGAGTAACACATGACTGTGGACCAGTTGAGCAAAGACAATAATGTATCATTAAAGGTTGGGATAGGGCACACTCTTTGCATATGGATTAGTCTTCCTTTCTCTGAAACTATTGAGCTTGTCATCTTTAAACAAAGAAGGTCAAGGAATGAAAATCTCTAAATAGATCAACATTTAAAATTTTATTTTAATATTTCAGTAAATATGTTATTGAGATAGTTATAAAGAATAAAGCAACTGTAAGCAATCTTTCAGAAAGGCAGAATTGCTGTTGCTTGCCAAGTCTGTGGGTTTTGGTATCAATTCGTATGAAGGAAGGAATTCTAAGATGCCTGTCAGGAAATGACAGGAAGACATGGTTAAGCCTGAAGACATCCTTCCAGCTAGAGATCAGCTGATTGCAAAGCTCATTTGACAATTGAGTAATTATTTTAACTCCAATCCAAATTCTATCTCCAGCTTTTTCCATTCTGGTTCTGCTGTCATTTTTAATGTATTTGAGACTTCTCAATGTGGAATGCTGACAATATGGAAGGTCAAAAGGGGACAGAGAATGCTGGTGGTTTCTGCATTATTGGATATTAATGGCGGCTGTCTCAGTAATTCACTCCATCTGTTGGCAATGTTCATTGCAGTCTCTCATGTTCACTTTAGCCTAACTTACTCAGAACCTTGGAGTTCTGGGAGAATCCAATTTAATAACAGATTTTGAAAGTACAATCTGTGATCAGCTACAGCTAGCATTGCTTTTTCAGAATAAAGAATTGGATTTGAACAGTTTGCACATAATGAATGTACTTAGTCAATTGTTGTAAGTTTTCCTTCTGGCATAGGAGTGTCAATGTTAATTGGCTATCTTTCTGGAGATATTATCCTAGGAATTCTCTCCTCCAACTGCAAACTTTCATGCTTCCATTGTTGTCACACAACATGTCTCTGCTCATGTCGGCCATGTTCAGTTGACATGTATGCAGACTCTTCATTGGTTGATCCTTGACTCCCCCTGAGACATTCCGTTTTTCCCATGTCTGGCATTGTTATCACCAATAAAGAAGTATTCAAATAGTTACTTTAAAAAAAATAACGCTATAATTTCTCTGTGTACTGAAGTTGGATTAATGATTTCTTGCGACTCGTTGGAGACAATTGCTAAAGGTAGATTGGGTTGGCTTAAAAGAAGACAGCATTTTGCAGTCTGTAAGTGAAATGAATTTGGCAATCAATGTACTGTGCACAAGTCTTCAGTCGGAGAAATTTGGTCAATTCTTTAAGAGGTGATGGATGTACAGAAGGTGAGGGCAATGTGACAGTCCCTGCTGGTAGTGCTAGGAAACATGCTCCTGAGATTGAGGTCAGGATGTTTTTATTTGGGCAGTAGGAGTTTCACTCAGAGTTAACCTGGGCAATCCTGGTTCTGATATTGTGAAAAAGGTTCCTTTTTCTCAGGCTCTGCCAATGGCCAGCTTCATACCCACTGAGAATTGAAAAATAGAACCATTACAAGTTCTCAAGCCATCCAGATTTCCTCCACATTATCACCAATCACCAAACTGTCTGTGTGCTTGAATGGTCTGTGTGACAGACCTGCAAAATAAAAGCAGTCAAACATTGCAAGGGTGGGTAATTGAAGTCAACTATTCATCAGTATTGCTGTTAAACCTGTCGTTTTGAGAGTCTATGCACAAAATGCCTAATGGCTGAATTATTGTTCCTGTTCAGAATTATTAAAGAATTACATTATTATTAGAACACAAATCTTGTGGTACTTCTGCTGTCGTATTACAGCTCAAACATTTTACTTTGCAGTGTTGTATTCTGCTGCTTACACTCAGTGTTTAGTCAAACTTGTGCTTTTACAAACACATTGTTCAATTGTTGTAAACAGAGGGATCTTGAATATGTACAAGAGAATTTTACAGATTGGTGGGTGTATATACAGATTATTGGCTTTAAGTCAAAATAATGTTGGAAGTGACTGAGTTTTTGTGTCTCCTGTGAAGTATGATATCCAAATTGTAGTTGATAGAAAATTGATGGAATTGATTGCAGTCACAAAGAGATTGTCATTTTGCACCTAATGAGTATGAAGATGCGTTGCTTTATAACAGGGCTGTTAGTGTCATCTAGGGCACAACATCAATGACTAAGTAAATCTGGTCCCATTTTAAAATAAATTTTATTTTAGAACTGTAGTCGTGCTATGCTTCTGTCAACCATTCTGTTAAACTATAGAATTACTTTAAATATTGAGTCATAAAATTCTATAGCACCTTTCAGCTAATCATGCCTACCCTTTGAAAAAGCTGTGCAATTACATCCTTTCACTTGCTAATTCTCCACAGTGCGGTACCTTTTCCTTATCATAATATATATACCCAGTTCCTTTGTGTCTTCTTGGCTACTGGTCCTCCTACTAGTCCACATCCACATGAAGAGTCATTCTCATCCCATGTGCTATGTCCTGTTCCCAGACACAGCATCTAATTCCAATACAATGTACAAGGAACATTACAGCACAGGAACATACACTTTTGCACTCCAAGCCTGTGTCGACACATTTTGCCCTTCCAAACTGAAACGGTCTTCACTTACAAGATCCGTATCCCCCTATTCCTTTCCTATCCATGTATTCGTCCAGGTGCTTCTTGAATGCTGCTGTTGTGTCTGCTTCCACCACCACCTCTGGCAGCGCATTCCAGGCACTTACCACCCTTTGTGTGAAAAACCTGCCTCACACAAATCTTTTAAACTTCCTTCTTCTCACCTTCAATCTGTGTCCCCTAGCAACTGAGCTGTCCACCCTGGGAAAAAGTCTCATACTTTCCCCTCTATCCATGCCATTCATAATCTTATAAGCTTCTGTCAGGTCACCCTTCTATGTGTGATACAGGAGCCTCTCAGTGTTGGGGGAGGCTTTGATTTTCTTTAATCTACTTGTCTTCTGTAGAGAGAGAGATCAAGCTAAGCTAGTGCAGAGGACAGTGAGAGATCGTAGGGTAGAGCGACAGGGTGAGTCCAGCGTGGTGGGGAGTGAGTCCAGCGTGGTGGGGAGTGAGCCCAACGCGGTGGAGAGTGAGACTAATGCAATGAAGAGTGAGCTCAGTGCGGTGGCAACAGAGATCTCCCAGTATCTCTGGTGGCATGCACAAGGCGATTGAGTCCAATGTGAAGGAGATGGAACCCTTGTGGGGAGTGTCTTGGTACTTAAGAAGGACTGCAATGTTGACCTTTTAACTTTATTTCTTTATTTTTCTACTTTGTACTAAGGGCTTTAATGATGAACTTTTAACTATATTTCCTTATTTTTCTACTTTGTATTTAAGATTTTGTACCAAGGTACCTTTGTATCTAAGATGGTGCCCAGAATGGTGACATTACACACTTTTCATTGTACTGCTGTATCCCTGCACTTGAGTATATATGACGATAAGATGTAATTCTAATTCTAGTGTAATCAAATGCTCTCCATCTATTCTGTCAAAATTACTGCTAATATTGAATTCTTCGGTTAAATTTCATTGTAGCCTTTGCTGCTGTAAAGAGAACGACCCCAGATTCTCTAGTCTCTTCACATAGCTAAAAACTCTTACCCTGGTTATCTGCTTTCTGGTACATCCCC
This sequence comes from Chiloscyllium punctatum, assembly GCF_047496795.1. Lineage (NCBI taxonomy): Eukaryota > Metazoa > Chordata > Chondrichthyes > Orectolobiformes > Hemiscylliidae > Chiloscyllium > Chiloscyllium punctatum. The sequence goes on along the minus strand of NC_092752.1, from coordinate 15,909,047 downwards.
TTGATACATTATACAAGGCCTTGATAAGTTTTCTAAAGTGTAGTCTCTACAACTGGACACAGAGGTTGAGGGCTAACCAGTTATAAAGATCTTGCCCTCGCTCTTGTACTCTAGAACACTATGTAGAATATCAAGGATCTGGTTTCATTTTGTTTTCAATAGCATTATCAGTGTTTGATACCAGTTTCAAAGAATAATGTGAGTCCTCTAATGCTGAACTTCCTTTTAAAATTGTACCATCTGTAGTCCATTTTGTTGTTCGCCTTTCAAAGATGTATCACTGCAGTCTTCCCTGCATTGTATTTCATCTTCCTTGTGTCTGCCCATTTCACAAGTCTATATCCCACTGGAGGCTGCTCCCAACTCCAGCATTTCTATGCTTTGTCTCTTCTTCACACTTTGAGATAATGCACTGTACACCCAAGTATGGATATACAGCCAAATGGAATAGAAAGGGGAGAACATCGGCTGGGGGTTTGTGCTCCTGGTCCTTAGCCACAGATTTGGGATTTGCATGTATAGTTTTTGTTTCGTAGTTACTTGCACACCTGTTCTGGACAAGGTCGTCTGCAGATGAAGCAGAGTTAGATGTGAGGGGATAATTGAGCATGCCGATTTAATTAGTTTGAAGCCATATTAGTTCTATCTTAATCTTTTTGTAAGACTTTAATATTACATTCTTACTGTATATGTAATTAAATAGAATAAAGCGATTTGAAAACCATAAGGTTTATTTCAGCATAAGCGTTTCTTTTTAGTGTCGGGTGTGAAACTGGAAAATGTCATACCATGGTACTGTAGTGCTACCACTGATTGGAGGGTGTACTTTTTGCTCATTGCCTGAGGAACTGATGTTTGGGTATGATTGTTGACATGGGTATTTACATAAGTAACTTCCATTATAAAAATGAGCAAAGGCCGATGGCAGACGGTTGATGGAAACAAAAGAATTCAAGTATGTATACTTTTATTTTGTGGTAGAGAATACCTAACAAATCTGTTTGTAGGCATCTCAGTTTGAGGCAGATTTAATTTTTTTTACACAGAAGGCTGATGTTGATGAATTTCCTTTCACTGGTTGAGGCAAAAATTCTGAAATTAATGCTAACCTAATACCCTTATTGATAAATTGATGGGATTGAGAACAACACTGCTCTTACATCTTGTATGTGTTTATGTTCCGTTGAAATCAATTGAGAGTAACAATGGGTGTGCGGTAAAATAAGAATTCTGCTCAGACCTGTGGGCATTCCCCTGTAAAACATTTGTTAGAATGGCCTACTGTATCACCGTTTGAGGTTAGATTAGATGTGTGGATGCAAACCTTTGCCTAAAGTGGTGTAAAAGTGATTAGGACTATTTATTCATGCTGAGAGAGTGTATACCTACGTGGAATGGATTGGCTAGACTTCCCATATTGCTGTCACTTCAATATCTCCTTAAATCTAAGTAAGAGTAACATGTTTGCAAGTTAAATTGGTCCTATTTAAATAATTTATACAAAATATCAGCAACTTTAAATCTCTTACATCACTCAGGCTTACAGTTGGGAATACATTAACAGACTCACTGAAGGACATAGCTTTTCAACTCTCAAAAGGGATTGTCTGCTGGCACTCAAAAGACTGTGGAATAAGAAAGCTGACTTAATGGAAGCAGCGGTCTTATAAACAGGAAAAAATCTTCAGCTTATTTCTATCCTTTGAGATCTCAGTATTACAGGTTATTCAGTAGCACCCTCAGTGGCTCGGGGATTTCAATCAGTGAATAGCTAAACTATTCAAGATAGGATGGCCCAGTTGGAAGCCCTGGCCTGGTGTAGAATTAGCCGTGGAAGGGATTGGAGCATATATAATTGGGCCCAGTATCCCTGAGGTAGGAAGAGTAAAGTTCAGCTGGCTCTCTGATGATTTTGAGTCAACTAGTCCCTACTGTAGTCAAACAGGCTGCTTTGCCAATGTTCAGAATAAAGAACGTAAAGAGAATACTTGAGGTAGGCACTGGAGCACCTGGGACCCTCCACTCTACAACAGTTCAAGGCTTCAGAAAGATCGAGGGGAAAGAAATTGAAGTGAATGGCAGTAAAGCTGGTTTGCTGGAGCAATGCCACTTTGAAAGTAGCAGATTGATCTAGGGATAAGCAAATGGCTTCAGTTCACTGCTGGAAAGACAATGTTATGTAACTTTGTGGTTCTGTCTGGTGATATGCTCCTTTTCATGCTGTAGATATTTTCTAATCAACCTGTTCAGAGATGTTATTACACACCTCTTGGTGGGACTTGTTATATCATGTATATTTAGCATGAATTATGAGCATAATGGAATTATGCCAAAGGCTGGGCCGCTGGGGAGTGTCAGACTATAGCTTGTGCATTCTGCCATAGTTAATTACAGCAGAAGCATCTTGTGTCAGTGAGAGTGTGATTGCAGATATCACACTAACTCCAAAATTGGACTGCCAGCTGAATTGTGAAATCAGTCTAGCGATTTCTTGAAACGAATCCCAATTTCTCTCACATCTCTGCATTTGGTTTCTTTCCTTTGGTAAGAACACAGGAGGTTGTTTGCATTTAGTCATTATTTAGCAATCTCATTTCATCGTGACATAAGAGAATGTGGAGGTATAGTCAATCGTAACAACTAACCAAATCATTTCTGAAGCCCAGTCAATCTATGGGCACAAAGGACGTGACATTGGTCTTGGGAAGTAGTCACATCAGAAAGGGGTCACAGCCCCATTTCCATGAGATGAGAGGAGTGAGAGTTCTGCTCAGTGTATGCTCAGAAATAAGGTGCAAAAAGCCACAAGAGGTGTGCTTGTGAGAATGTGAGTGAAAATATAACCTCCTAAACATGAATTTAGGAGTTAATCTTAATAATCACCCTAATTATGATTTGAACATAACCAGTGAACCAGTTTCTATGGATGACTGCTCCTGAGTTGGTTAATAATTCAAACATTACTATCCCACACAACGTATATCATCTCTGCACTACCACTGAAGATGGGTGAAGGGTAGTTTGTTAATTTGTTTGGAAATAATAAATTTTCAAACTTAATTGGCAGATTTCAATTAAACTTGGCAATCTGTGGAAATAAATCATTAGTTTTTTTTGCTGAAAATGCAAATCTGGATCTCGGATTTCTTTAAAGGATACATTAACATTGGGATGTAGAGTAAATTTATTTCTTTTAAGAATAGTTTTGGTCATTTGATTTAGAATGTTATTGATGATTTTAAAATGTCATGGATTGTCTCAGCTACTATAATGGAATTAAGTCAGAGCTGTCAAAATATGAGCAGAATTTTCACAGCAAGTTGTGGAATTTCGCTGACCCTGAAGCTGCCTCGATGAGATGGAAGCTCTTCTTAAAAAAAATCTTTGTGTTGACATTATTAGTTAGGCAATGGAAAATCTCAAAGAAGAGCTGCACTCTTGTGATAGCATTGAATTAACACAGCGTGGTTGGGGTATGACATCTGATAAGCGTCCTCTTTATTGGTTGAATCGTGGAAGAGACTAGTTAAAAAGAGAAGTATTGGACAAGTTCTTTCTATCTATTTTCCTCATGGATAAAGTATCATTGATAGAAGGGAAACTAAAAACAAATCTATGGAAGCACTAATTGGACTAAAGATAATGGAGAAAATAATAGAACTTAAAGTATGTAAATGTGCCGTACTTAATGATTTACAATCCGGGGGCTAAAGTAAATAGGTCAAAGTGTTTGTCAAAGTCTTTCAACTCTTTCTTAATTTGGAAGTTGTGCTATTAGAGCAGCGATTTACTAATATCATTTCAAGATTGAAGAAGAGTTAAACACACAACCTGGTAATTACTGCTTAATGTTATTGCTGAGCAAGCTTTTATAATCTGCCTTTATAGATGGAATAACCGCACACTTATGGGTTGATCAGAAGGATGCAACATGGCTTGATCAGACAACTCATGTTTGACAAAGCGAGTTACGGTTTTTGAGGCAGTGTTTAATATCATTAAGATATTTCATTGATATGGTCATCCAGAAGGTGGGTATTGTATAAAGGAAATGTTCTCTGGGCCATGAGAAGTGACAGACCCCAGGAATCTACTGTGGGTCATTAGCATTTCATCATATTTATTGATAACTTATAAAGAGACTTTATATCAAAGACTGGAGATGAAATGTAAGAGAATGCAGCCAGTAGTACAGATGGAAGCATGAAGTTGCAAAGTGAGATGGGGGGAGACAGTGGTGTAATGGTAATGACATTACCAGGGTGGAATTTGAATTCAGTTAATTAATTAACCAATTAGCTAATTAAAATTCAATTATCATTGAATTATCATTATCAAATGGAATTAGTTTCAGTAATGGTGACCATGAAACTATCATTGATGAGTCCATATGTGACTCCAAACCCACAGCAATGTGGTTGACACCTAACTGCCCTCTGAAATGACCTCGAAAGTCACTGAATTGCAACAAATAGGAATGGACAACAAATTCTGGCCTTGCTAGTAATCAGCATATTGCGTGAAGAATTTTGAAGAAAATTCAAATTAAGAGAATAGGTACAATTGTGGCAAATAGACTTTGACAGAAAACTGTGTGAGGTCATCTATTTTGGACCCAAAGAAGACAAATCAAAGTGTTTTATAAATGGTTAGGGTCTATAAACTGTAGTGGCGCATATGCAAGTGGAAATTCAAGTACTCGAACCATTAAAAGCAAACAGTTATAATGCACAATTAAAGATGTGAATTGAATGTTAGTCTTTACCTGAAAGGTGCTGAAATACAATGCATGAAGGTAATATATAGAGAGAGCAAAGGTTATAATTCAGTTATTGTAAAGCCTTTGTCAGACTCCATTTTGAATACCACAGTTCAGGAAAGCTATATTGATCTTGAAGGGGGTGAAGATTACAGACTTGCCAGAACAATACTGGAGCTGACAGAGTTAAATTATGAGGACAGATTGTATTAAAATGGACTTGTATTCCCTTGAGAGAGGGAGATTGGGGGTGGTTGACTGAGTGAGGTATAATTAAATGTTAACAGGATCTGATAGGGAAAGTAATGAGGACTATTTCCTACGACAGGGCAGATCAGGGACAAAGAGATGTTACCCAAAAATTAGAACTAAAATTCAGATTTTAGTTAGGATACACTTTTGCATACAAAGAATGGTAAGGTTTGAGACTCTGAGCCTTCTCAGATATCTGTGGATTCTTTGGCAAATGAAATTTTTAACACTGAAATAGCCCATTTTGTTGGTTAACTGACTTTAAAATACAAGTAGACAAATGGAGCTGGGGTGCTGATCAGCCTGGAATTGCTTGAATTGTGGAATAGAGTTAAGAACCTAATGTTCTACCCCATTCCTAATTCTCAGTAAATATATTTATCAAAACTGTCAGCTTTTCACCACAATATTAAAGACAATGAATCAGAGCTACAGGGAGAGGCTGAACAGTCTGGGGCTGTTTTCCCTGGAGTGTCGGAGGCTGAGGGAGTGACCTTATAGAGGTCTACAAAAGTATGAGGGGCATGGATAGGGTAAATAGACAAAGTCTTTTCCCTGGGGTCAGGGAGTCCAGAACTAGAGGGCATAGGTTTAGTTTGAGAGGGGAAAAATATGAAAGAGGCCTAAGGGACAACTTTTTCTCGCAGAAGGTGGTACGTGTATGGAGTGAGCTGTCAGAGGAAGTGATGGAGGCTGGTACAATAGCAACATGTAAGAGGCATTTGGATGGGTATATGAATAGGAAGGGTTTGGAGGGATATGGGCTGTGTGCTGGCAGGTGGGACTAGATTGGGTTGGGATATCTGGTCGGCATGGACGGGTTGGACTGAAGGGTCTGTTTCCATGCTGTACATCTATTATGATTCTATGATAGCGAGTCCCTGTCCATTTACAGAAAGTTGTAGAATGGAAACTTAAATCTAAACTATTTTTATCTTGCATACAAGATAATGTCATCATAAAATCTCATGTTGGTGAAAGTGGGAGTAGGAACAGTGGGCTGTAATAGAACAAGTGCATTAATATCGTGTTCAGAAACCAGACATCCTAAGGTGATTCTCAAAAGTGGAAGGAAAGGGTCACTAAACCAATTTGGGATATGTTAGGATAGAGATGGAATACTTGCTTAAAATAGTGGATTTTAAAGGTGAAATTAAAGACCATAAGAGCACATGAATTAGGGAGCAGGAACAACCTCTGTACTGCACCATCCTTCAAAAGATCATGGCTGGAAGATCATAAGACAGTGAATGTAGGCCATTCAGTCCATCAAATCTGCTCTGCCGTTCAATGATATCATGGTTGACCTGCTAATCCTCAACTCCACTTTCCTGCCTTTTCCTTGTAACTCTCATTCCCTTATTGATTAAAAATCTGTCTATCTCAGCCTTGAATATACTTAATGATCCAGCCTCAGCAGCCCTCAGTAGTAAATAATTCCAGAGATTCACTACCATCTGAGAGATGAAGTGCTTCCTCATCTCCCTCTTAAATAGCCTCCTTGTAGGGATTGGAACTAGCTGGATCATGTTGACTATGAGACCCTTGATCAGGGTTGTTAACCTGGGCCAGCCATGAAAGCCTTAGCTGACCAATATAACCAGGAGACAGCACTGCTGCTGTTTGGCGGTAGTGTGTGGGTTTAGAAAAAAAAGAAATAAATCACCAGGAGATTTGAATCTCCTTAGTAAAAAAGAAGCAGGGGATAGCACTGCTGCTATTGGTGGTAGTGTCATGGTTTTGGAAATAAATCACCAGGAAATTCGAATCCCCATTTTAAAAAAAGTAAAAGAAAATAAAATATATGACCAGGTGATTTAGAAACTCCTCAGTTGAGGGGGGCTGACTCTGAGCTGGCTGGTCACAGCCAGTGTACTGTGCACAGGTAAATAAAAGGTGACTTCAAATGGGATACTGGCCACTGGGCAGTTCTTTCACTCTTCTTCTGAGATTATGTCCCTCTGAACCTACACTCTCCCACAAGGGGAAACAACTTTCCCACACCACCCTGTTGAGCCCACTCAGGATATCTCAATAAGATCAGCTCTCTTTTAAACTCCAGTCGATACAGATCTAGCTTGTTCAAAGTGTCTGCATTGGATAGAAGAGGGAAGTGGAAGGATTCAGAGGGAACTGCAGAGCATGAGGAAATTTTAAAAAATTCATTCAAAGGCCGTAGACATCGTTGATTCAGCCAGGTTTTATTGTTCATCCCTAATTGCCCCAGACAGCAGTTAAGAATCAACCACGTTGCTGTGGGTCTGAAGTCACATGTAGGCCAAACCAGGTAAGGATGGCAGTTTCCTTCTGAAAAGGATATTAGTGACCCAGATGGGTTTTTCCAACAATTTGAAAATGGTTTCACGGTCATCATTAGACTTTTAATTCAAGATTTTTTTTACTGAATTCATATTCCATGCTCTGCCATCTTTCCCAAAATCATGACCTGGAGGATGCCTGCCTTGAGGAAGTTTTCCTCCTCTCTCTACAAGAATCTCAGGGAGTCCCTCTCCCACTGCAACTCCCAGGTCATTTCCTCTGCTCTGAAGCTCTTCAACCATGTTGTGCCGACCTGCCTATCTTCTTTTCCACCTATCCACTCCACCCTCTCCTCCTTGACCTATCACCTTCATCTCTTCCCCCACTCACCCATTGTACTCTATGCTACTCTCTCCCCACCCCCACCCTCCTCTAGCTTATCTCTCCATGCTTCAGGCTCACTGCCTTTATTCCTGATGAAGGGCTTTTGCCCGAAACGTTGATTTCGCTGCTCCTTGGATGCTGCCTGAACTGCTGTACTCTTCCAGCACCACTAATCCAGTATTTGGTTTTCAGCATCTGCAGTCATTGTTTTTACCTCTCTAGATTAAGAGTCTAACGATAATACCACTTTCTGTATTGCAACCAATATGGTGGCTACCAGGGTCAATGAAGGGAATGGAAGTTGAGTTGGGTGTAAAAGCATGAAAGGGTGTAAATGGAAGGATGAAAATTTTTGAGTTATTGAGCGACTGGTAGAAGATGTAAATCAATAAGGATTGGATCGATGAGTTGGATTGGAAAAGGAGCAGAGCAGCCTCCTTTTGCTTTGCGTAAAGTTGATAATGTGGGAGTATGAAAGGCCAGCTACAAAAGGTATTATGGTAATTTAATCTGGAGGTGACGATGGCAGGTGGACTGGGGAAGGAATAGGGTTGGACCATGTTAGAGAGCTGGCCGTCTTTGTGGTGGAGAGGATAAATAATTGGAAACCCAGCTCAGGTTTGAGCAGGATGCCAAGCTTGCACAGTCTGATTCAGTCTCAGATAGTAGCCAGGGGAGAAGGTGGAGTTGGTGAAGAGGATCCAGAGTTTGTGCTGGGAGTCTTTCTTATGCTTATCTGGAGGAAATTCATAGCTCACTCAAGCTTTGATATTGGACCAGCATTGTGATAGCAAGCAACAATTGACTTTGCTCTTACTGACCTAATGGAGGGTTTGACACACAATTTCCATTTACAAGCCACCTCTGATCAGCAGTTTTAAAGTATTAAAACTTCGAAATGTGCAGTTAGCTTCACTTAGGAAGATTTGGAAATTATGAGGTAATTGGGAACGTTGCATTTACACATTTCAGCCCCTGTTGTGAAACAATGTGAGTTTTTTTATGGAGATGGTTGTTTTCACCCACTGTTTAATGGGATATATGATCCCATTAGCAAATGTTTCCTGGCAGAGAACTCTTGGGAAATTGGAACGCTGTGCTGTATTGAATTACTACACAAGCAGTAATATAAGCATGGTGACAAGAGAAGCTTATTTGTGTTTATTGTATTAGATTAGAGGTCAATATTAAATGCACATCTCTGGTGAAGGCTGCTATACAAACAGGACTGGGTGCAAAGCTGTCATCAGAGCAGTCCATGTTTTCATTCTTTATTCCCATTTACTCCTATGTGTACTGATACCTTTGAGAGTTCACTAATATTATCTTTATCTTTATACATATTCTACATTATCTTTGGGCAGCTCGTTGGCTCGCACTGCTGCCAGTGACCCAGGTTCATTTCTTCACTAGGGCGACTGTGTGGAGTTTGCACAATCTCCCCATGTCTGTGTGGGCTTTGTCCCACAGTCCAAAGATGTGCAGGTTGGGTGGATTGGCCATGTTAAATTGCCCCATAGTTCAATGATGTGCATACTAGGTGGATTGGCCAAGGAAATTGCAGGGTTACAGGAAAAAGGTGGGGGAGGGGAGGGGGGGTTGTGATGGGATGCTCTTTGGACAGTCACTGTGGTCTTGATGAGTTAAACAGCCAGCTTCCACACTGTCGGAATTGAATCATTATAATCTCTTGGTCCTGAACTCTTGGTGCTGTTCATCAAAAATCCTTATCTTCACAGATAAATCCTTTCCCAGCCTCCTTTCACTCACTCTGACATGTTCTGCATCCCAAGCGTCAGGCCTGGCTCTCAGCTCCAAATCAAAAGGTCAGGGTTCAAGTCCTACTCCAGAGATTTGAGCATATAGTTCAGGAGTTCTCCACTGCTGGTGCTGCCTATCTAGGAAGATTTTAAGCTGACTCAGTCAGGTGAAGATAAAATATGGCACTATTTAAACAGCAAATAGTATTCCCAGAGTACTCACTGACATTTCCCACCTCCAAAGTAATTATATGACAATTTATCATATTTCTATTTATGGGACAGTGCAGCATACAAATTGGGGTTGGTGTCTTTCCTTAAATTGCAACTGAAACAAAAACTTCAAAGGTATGTTGTTGACCCTGTGTCTCTTTGGGATTGCTGAGATTATGGAAAATGCTCCATCAGTGCAATTGCTGGTTTGAGGTTAGAGTTTTCACATGTTTAATTCCTAAACTTTAAAAGCATCCTTCTAAAGTTCTTAGCTTTGCTATTTCCCTTGTTTTATTTAAAAGCCTCAAAATCCTTTTGGTTATCACTCCTATTTCTCTCCATCTATTCTCTCACATGTGCTGCATTTTTGAATGTCTTGTGGCTTTTAAAGAAGGTATACCAGTCCAAGTCACTCTGGTTTTGAAACATACAGAGCTTGGGTAACCTCCCTTCACTGCACAATTTTTTTTTGGTAAGGATTTAAAGATCTTTTCCCCTCCCGTGTTTTAAGGCTTGTTATTGCCCCTCATGTCTTTCACTGCCTCTTTGACATTTGGAAATGGAAATTGCAACACGAAAATGACTTTGTTCAAGATTTTTTTTCAAATACTGGCTCATGTTTTAGGATGAAGTAAAACAAATGTAAAATAAATACACTGCAAAATCAATCCACCAAGTACTATACATTCCATATATGTAATAACCCTCGTATATATTACCCGTATTACACCTCGTTAATTCAATCAAGTATCAAGATATGGAGTTTATGATAATGTAAGTTTAAGGGATCAACACAATTACATGCAGCAATGATGGACAGGAAAAGTCAATGAAGCCTATCCCACACAATGGCAGTGCCTTTAGCTTTAGAGGATACACATACCCACCCTTGTCGGAAGCCATTTATCTCCCTTGATAGGTATAAAAAACATAAAAAGCCAGATGGTGAATTTTATCTGATTTTGGAGAGTTAATCCAATATGACTCTCACTGAATTGCTCTTTCATCATGATGTAGGACACCTTTATGCCTTTAATCTAACAGGATACCAATTCCGAAATGTTACTGAATCTGTCATTGAACCTAATGGTGTAATTAATCTAAGTGTTATTGAAACTGGTCCTGTGTCTCGGCATTATTAATTTAGCTGTTACTGAATGCATTGCTGAATCTCCTGATATTACTGAATCTCTCAGTATTCATCACTTTCCCAATGTTATCGAATCAGCCAGTGTTACTGATAGAGCTGTCCCTGCTTTGGGGACCCCTCCCTGGGCCAAATGACATTGCATGACTCTGTTCTCTTCAGCTGATCTCCAGCTTTTCCATCCATTCTGCATTTAATGATAATGGCACTTTACCACTTTCAGCTAAACCAAATTGCAAATAAGGAAAGGTTATATTGTGTCATCCTGACTCTGAGCTTGCAATTGCTCCCAAGTGCCTGTGATCTCAGTGAGGGGTTCCCCAAAGAGCAGGGCATTTACCCTAATTTAGGGACGGTTCTGGTTCCTGAACCACCCTCCATTACTGTATCGCTGTCTGTTGCTATCAGTCTTCTGAAGGCAGTGTTCTTGCTGAATATGAAAATGTGGCGGAGACTGGTTCCTGTTTGTCTGCCCATCATCTTGCAGGCAGAGGAGCTCATGGTCACTGGCAGAAGGTGGTGCCATCAGGAAGGAAGGGGTGGGGGTAGAGTGTGGGATGGCTTTAGGAGGGCGAAGACTGCTGACTGTTCTGTGAAGGAGATGAGAGCAAGCAGAGTTTGTCAGAGGAGTTGAGACATAACACTCCCCCTCCCAACGTGTGGTGAGTGGGGCCATCATGTAGGTAAGAACTGGATTCCTTCCATTCAATGGGTTGATCCAAGGGACTGAGCCCAAGACACACACACTCTCAACACACATGCACACAGACACAGTTATACACATACAGTCACACACACACACACACAGTTATACACATATAAACAGTTTCTCACACAGTTATACACATACAGTCACACATACACAGTTACACACACAGTCTCTCCCTCTCTCTCACACACACATACACACAGTTATACACACATAGACAGTCTCTCTCTCTCACACACACACATACACACAGTTATACACACAGACAGTCTCTCCCTCTCTCTCACACACACACATACACACAGTTATACACACAGACAGTCTCTCCCTCTCTCTCACACACACACATACACACAGTTATACACACATAGACAGTCTCTCTCACATACACAAACTCACAGACACACACACAGGCAAATCAAGGAGGGAATGAGTAAAATAAATAATCTACAATTAATCTGTTTTCACCAGGAAACACTGGATGTAAAGGAAGAAATATAAAAGACTTGAGCAACGAGATGCAGATATGACAAGAGATAAGACTACAGACGGAGTCGCGGGTTGGGGGGGAAACTAGTGAAACGGTTGGGTTGTGGAGGAGCAGGGCTGAGAAAAGATGCAGAGAGGGTGACATGCAGTCTGGGGTAAGAAGACTCGCACATTGCAGAAGCACTCTGAGACTGGCTGCCTCTGTATATGTGTGTGTGTGTGTGAGAGAGAGAGAGAGAGACACTCAGTGTACAGTTTGGGACACTGCAGACACAAGACTGGCTGCGTGCGCTTGGGGAGAAGGAAAGAAAGCGAGAGGAACTCAGTGTACTGAGCCGCGGTGTGTTAGAGAAAGAGAGAGAGAGAGAGGCGCAGACCCGAGAGGCAGCGCAGGCAAAGGGTGAGAACTCAGTGCTTTCTTAGCACTCAGCACCGAGCTGAAAGGGACGGGGACGATGATAGGGTAAGAGGCACTTGCTGTGTACTGCATTGATCTGTTTTAACACCTCCACTCCGGTAACTGTTCGGGCTGGTTAGCTTTGCTTGCCATTCCGAGCGAAGGAAAGCTATCGGCGGCTCTTTTGTTTCCCATTGCTACTGTTTTCGGGTCTTTAGGAAGTGCCCACCTTCTGCCAGAAACAGCCTGCCTCTGAACCGGGATTACACACGTCAGACGAATCCTAATTTTGTATTTCGGTCCCTTCTCAGCCTCAGTCCGTCTGGTAGACACTGATCTTTGTTTGCAGACCCCCCTGTCTGTCCAACAGCTTCATAGCACACATCAGCTGCATTTTAATATCCCTGGCTGGTTTAGTTTGGTTGCAGAATGTAGAGAGAGAGAGAGACAGAGTGGCTGGTTGTAGAAGGTGGGGAGCTGGGCATCGAACCCTACTGGCCTGGGATGTGAACTGTGTAGGTGCTACATGAATGTAGCTAACAGTCCAAGCTTCAGTTCCTGCTCTCTGTTGGACTGGGGGTTGAGGGTCTTGTTTTGGATGCCGACCTTTTGTTTATTTCCCACCGCCCCCGCCCGTTTGTGCGACTAATTGGGGTGGGGACAGCAATTCAGCGATGCCTCACGCAGTCGAATAGCCTGATGCCTCTGGCTCCGAGGTAGTTCAGTAGTTAGCCCATTGAGGTGAGTGACAGACAAACATTAAGGCTGACACCCTAATGTAGCCATGATGTGGAGGATCCCGTATTGGACTGGGGTGGACAAAGTTAAAAATCACACATCACCAGGTTATAGTCCAACAGGTTTATTTGGAAGCACTGGCTTTGGGAGCACTGCTCCTTCAGATCGCTCTGGAGCAGGACCATAAGACACAGAATTTATAGCAAAAGATTTCAGTTGCATGACACTAATATTTTACTATAAATTTTGTGTCTTAATGTACTACTCCACAGCTACCTGGTGAAGGAGCAGTGCTCCGAAAGCTAGTGCTTCCAAATAAACCTGTTGGACTATAACCTGGTGATGTGTGATTTTAACTTTGTCCACCCTATTGCAGCAGCTGAGGGAGCTTTGTGTGACCAAAGGTGAGATGTTTGACCCAGGTGTTACCTGTCTGCTCAGGTAGATATAACATTGAGTTTAATGAAGAGCATAGCGTTAAATCCTAACCAGTGAATGTTCATCAAATAATATTTCAAGAAGGGATTAGAAACATTGAATATTAGCAGACACTTCATCTTGAACTAGATAATTGTTGATCTTCTACATCAACAACATTTTCCTGCATTATCCTGTATCCCTTGGAATTACAAAAAAAATTGTTGATAGAATATTGGCTTCATTGAGTAGACCAACATTTATTGGCCATCCCTATATGTAATCCCTAGAGAAGACCATGTGCAAGTTCCTTCTTGAGCCTCTGCTGTTTGGTGGTGTAGGTGGACCTGCAGTGTTTTTCAGAAATGATTTCCAGATTTTTCGCCCAGCGACATTGAAAAAGTGCCACTTGTGTGCTACATGGAGGGGAACATGTAAGTGGTGGTGTTCCAACATATCTGCTTCTCTTCAAGGTGGGAAGAGGTTGTGGGTTTGGAAAGAGGCATTGGAGGAACTTTGGTAGATTACTGCAGTGCATGTTGGAGATGGTACACACTGAAGACACAGTGCGTTGTTAATGAAGGGTATGAATGTTGAAGGCGGTAGGTGCCAATCAATGGGCTGCTTTTTCTGGGATGGTGTCAAGTTCCTTGAGTATTGCTGGAGCTGCATTTGTCCAGGTGATGGTCATTTCTGTGACATGAATGTCATTTGCCACTTGTGAACCCAAGCCTGGATATTGTCCAAGTCTTGCTGCATTTTGATATGGTCTGCTTCAGCGTCTGAGGAGACATGAATGGTGCTGAACATTATGCAGTCATCAGTGAACATCCCTATCTCCAACCTTCATGGAGCAGGGAAGCTGATTGGTGAAGAAGCTGAAGATGTTTGGGCCTAGCATGTTATTCTGAGGAACTCCCACAGAGAGGTCCTCGAGCTGAAATAATTGACCGCCAATGACCACAACCATCTTCCTTTGTGTCAGGAAAAACATCAACTATTAAAGAGTTTTCCCTGGTTCCCATTTACTGCAGGATTGATAGGGCTCCTTGATGCTATACTTGGTCAAATGCTACCTTGGTGTTAAGGACAGCGATTCTTTACCTCACCTCCGGAGTTCAGGTCCTTGTCTATACTTGGACCCAGACTGTAGTGAGGCAGGAGCTGAATGTTGTCTTTAATATTTACAAAATAGGGTTTATTTGGCCATCATCATATTGCTGTTTGTGCAAGTTGGCTGAGCACAAATTAGCTGTGGCATTTCCTGCATCACAGGGTGGCACAGTAGTACCACTGTTGCTTTACAGTGCTAGGGACCCAGGTTCGATTTCACCCTCAGGTGACTGTCTGTGTGAGTTTGCGCATTCTCCCAGTGTCTGTGTGGGTTTCCTCCAGGTGCTCTGGTTTCCTCCCACAGTCTAAAGATATGCTGGTTAGGTGGATTGTTAAAGCTAAATTGCCTATAGTGTGCAGGGATGTGTAGATTAGGTGAATTAGCCATGGAAAATGCCAGGCCTGAGTGGGATGCTCCAGAGGGTCGGTGTGTACTCGATGGGCTGAATGGCCTGCTAGCACACTGTAGGGGTTCTGTGATTCTGCAACAGTGATGATACTTCAAAAAATACTTCTTTGTTCTAAAGTGCTCTAAGATTGTTGTGGAAAGGCAAGCCTTACTTTTTCAACATTATGAGCAATGCTTAAAGAGACTCTGTTGATAAGGCCAATAAAATGCATGCAGACAGAGAAGATGTCCTGTGTCTGGAGAGGCGGGAGAGAGATAAAGCTGGAGAAATGTCCGTTTTCCACAGCTTGTTTCTCCCAGAAACCAGAGGCCGCAATGTGATTGATGTCACTTTGCATGAAGCGTGACTGAACAGATGTCTCTCCCACTTCTGTTGCTGCCATTCGAAGGATTTAAATATTGAATGACAAACTGATGAACTGCATTAAGAATACACCTTTGTGGTCATTAAGTCCTGAGGTAGATCTCAAAATAGAAACTTCAGGCTCGGAGGTCGCAAGGCTGCTCCCTGCAATGGAAGACTTTCCTATCGGGTGAGGAGAAGGTGACAACATTGGGCAGAAGGAATCTGTAGTATTTGTTACAAAAACTGTCCATCTCAGATGCACAGCTTGTTAAAACTGTGGTTGATAATCTCTTTGCTATACATCAGTATGGGCTGTACTTTAACAACTACGGGGAGAATGTGGGTAAGTGGAGTTGAAATGCCCGTCAGCCATGATTGAATGGCAGAGTGGACTCGATGGGCCGAATGGCCTTCCTCCCGCTCCTATGTCTTATAGTCGAACTTTGCATCTGTCCTTTGCGCATTGTTAGACTGGCACCCAAAGTGGTCTTGCAGCCTCTCTATCTCCACAGAGGACATGATGGTCTACAGTTCTGTGAAATTTACAGAATATTAAATGGCCTGGTTTCACCCAACAGTCATCCTGTGGGCATGTACAGGAAGACGTTTACATACAAAGCACTAATAATCCTGAGCAAAGTAGTGCATAGGGAGAAAATAATAATTTTAAAATAATTCTAATATGAACCAGGAACAAGATTAGGCCTCTTGGCCTTTCTAGCCTGCTTCATCATTCAACAAGATGATGGCTGATCTGATTTTAAACTCAACTATACATTCCTGCATATCCCCATTCATCGTTTTATCCCCTTGATAATTAAGAATCTGTTTAACTTTGCTATAAAAGTTACAGATTGTTGGCATGTATCTTGAGGTGGAACTTTGGTACAGTTATGTAAGTCTCCAGTTAGGCTACATTTAGAGTGCTGGGGTCAGTCTGTGCATCCCATCTGAGGAAGGAGCAGTGGTTTTGGAAGTGTTTCTGAACGGTCCCACCAGAATGAAGCCACGGCTACAGCGTTGAGTTAAGAAAGCAGGTTGCGTAGACTATATTTGTATTCCCTTGAGTGTCAAAGATTAAGGGGTGTTCCAATTGAGGTATTTCAGACATTTAAATATTTTAAGCAAAATAAATGACTTCACAAGCACACAAGAATTGGGAGTATGAGTAGGCCATTTGGCCCCCCTGAGCTTATTCAATCATTCAAAGAGATCATGGTCGATCTGATTGTGACTTTAACTGCATTTTCCTGCACATTACCCTTGGCTGTCTTGTCAATCAAAAATATACTTTATGACACAGTCTCTGCTGCTTCAGTGGAAGATGAATGACTCCCTGAGAGAAAAAAAAGATTCTTGTCTCAATCTTAAATGGGAGACACCCAATGTTTGTATCCTGGCTTTAGATTCCCCCATAAGGGAAGACATCTTCTCAACATCGAACATGTGAAGTCCCTTCAGTGTCTTACATGCTTCAATAAGGTCACCTCTCATTCATCTAAACTTTATTGGGTATAGGACCAATCTTTCCTCAACTCCTTCCCTCCAGGAATCAGTCAAGTAAACCTTCTCTGAACTAACTTCTAATGCAACTATCCATTGCTTTAAGTGAGGACAGCAAAACCACGCTGTATTCCAGTTGTGGACTTGCTAAGCCTTGTACAATTATGGCAATACTTTCCTACTTTCATCTAGCGGTAAAACACCAAGATACTATTTGTTGTCTAATCACTTCCTATACTTGCTTACCAACTTTTAGTGATTCATGCACCACAATCCCCAGGTCCTTTGTATATGGTAGAGATCTGCAAAGTCTCTATATATCTATTTCAATTCTTCCTACCAAAATAGACAAGATCACATTTTTCAACATTGTACTCTATCTACCAATTTTTTTGCCCATTCATTTAACCTATCAAAATCTCCATGTAGATTCTTATGACAACCTACTTTCCTGTCATCAGCAAGCTTAGCCAATATGCTTTTTGTGGATGTACATTTGCTCACTGAGCTGGAAGGTTTGTTTTCAGATGTTTCATCATCATACTAGGTAACATCACCAGTGAGCCTCCAGTGAAGTGCTGGTGTTAGTGACCCACCTTCTATGCTTTTTGTCCCTCGATCATAGTTTTATGTATGTGGTCAACAAGCCAAATGAAGTGGGTTGGTTAGCTAATTGCTAAATGTCCAACTTTGATTATGCGTTGAATCTTTTAAATCACAAAAGGCTTTGAGAATTGAACAGTGATATCACCTGCTGTGTACGCTGCAAACACATTTCGGTATTACGTCAGGCAGGCAAATAATTCAGTCTTTGTTACAGATTTAGATCTATCTGCTTTTTGCTTAAGACTTGCAATCTCTTCTCTGAGTTCTGGAACTCTGATGAATCATAGTCTTTGGATTATTGGTCTCAAATGAGCTGCTGTCTAATGACCTACAACTATATACCTGGTATCAAGCAATGTACTGATGATTTCCAAATAGCAGATGATGTTTTGAGTTATAGATGACCCCCTTTGCCATTTGGCATGAATATTTGAAGATGGACAATGTTTTCGATCATGGGTTGTAGTGTTATCGGCTTAAGTGGTGCAGATCCTTTAGAAATAGTCTTTGTAGTGTTATTTTTGCCAGTACTTATAATTCTTTTTTAGTTTATTGATATCAGGTTGTGAGTCCGAGTTAGCAAGTTACATTTTCTTTTGTGAACCTTATGTAATTTACAATTTGTATAGGGAAAGTTATTTACTCATTTAACTGCCATGTTATGGTTGATGGATGTATGCGTGCGTGTATGAAGTGTGTGTTTATAAACCCTTTTATGAAAATTACATTTAAAACATCTGTTTTGAAATACCATATTTCACAGAGTTGGATGGATTATTTGCTTATTCTGCCTTTATTCCATTGTAATTACAGTCCATTGCTGGAAAATTTAAACCTTGGTCAGAGTAAATTGCTGTCAGCAGATTAATTGAAATCACTTACACACAAGGCCATGCTGAATAATCTTGAATTGTTGCCACAATATAATTGTTTTCATTTCCGATCACTCTAGTTCCCAGTCTTCCTCAACTGAAGGCACTCACTGATGCTGTTTCATGAATTTTGATTGCCTTCGGGAATTGAACTAAATGGTCACTCTGGGCCAAAGCATTCATATGCTTGGGTGGGGCAGAGGAACAAGGGCTGATTCTGTCCAACCTCGGTGGATTGAGGTGAGTTATAGCTGTGGTCATGGCTGAAATCTGTTTGAACTTGGAATCCTTCCAGTTGTGTAGTACTTTAAACAAAAAGCAGATATTGATGAAGAAACAATATCATTTTATTTATGTTGGCATTCACCAGAGATCCTCAGACAGCACCTTCCAAACCCACAACCACTTCCATCTAGAAGGGCAAGGGCAGCAGATACATGGGAACATCATCCCCTGCAAGTTTCCTTCCAAGCCATTCACCATCTTGACTTAGAATAATTATGGAAAGGGGGAGAGGCCTCCGCAGAGGTGATTAAAGTTTCTAGAGCAAGTGATTGGACAAAGAGTGTGAAAAGCCTCAGGAATCTAACTTCAGGCACAACAGACAAGAGGACACCTATGAGTAAGCAGGCAGGCAACGCAAGACTGTACTTAAATGCATGTGGTATATGAAACAAGGTAAATAACCTTGAAGCACAGATTGGAATTAGCAGGTAAGATGTTGTAAGTATTACAGTGCTGTGGCTGCAAGGTGATCAGGGAACTGAATATCCAAGGATACATATTCTGTTGAAAGGACAGGCAGATGGGCACGTGGGGCATAGCTGCCTTATTAGTTAGAAATGAAATCAAATAAATAGCAAGAAGAAATTCAGGGTCCAAAGGTGTAAAATCTGTGTGGATAATGTTGGGGAACCGCAAAGGTAAAGGAGACCCTGATGTACAGGCCTCCTAGCAGTAGCCAGGATGTGGGCAGAAAATAAATCAGGAAGTGGAAAAGGCATGCAATAAGACACCATTACAATCATTATGAATATTTTCAATATGCAGGTGGAGTAGGAAAATAAGGCTGGTAGTAGATCCCAAGAAAAGTAATTTGTGGAATGTCGATAAGATTTTTTTCAGAAAGCTTGTGGTCGAGCCCACTGGAAAAAGACAATACTGGATTTGGTGATGTGTAGTGAGGCAGAGTTGATTAGGGAGTCGAAGATGAAGGAACATCTCTGAGGCAGTGACCATAATTCACCCCGCAGTTTGAGAGGGAGAAGGTAAAATTGGATGTGATTGTATTACACTTGAATAAAGGTAACTACAAAGACATGAGGAAGGAGCTGGCTGGAATTGATTGGAAGGGCAGCCTAGATAGTGGAGCAACAATGGTAGGAGTTTCTTGTTATTTGGGAGACACAGCAAAAATTACTCCTAAAGAAGATGAAACACACTAAAGGGAGGATGAGGCAACCATGACTGTCAAGGGAAATCCGGGACAGCAGAAAAGCAAAAGAGAAAGCACATAATGTGATGAAAATTAGTGGGAAGCCAGAGGATTGTGAAGCCTTTTAAAAAGTCAGCAGAGAATAACTAAAAAAGCAATAAGCGGGGAGATGGTATATTGTGAGAGTAATCTAGCTAGTGATATAAAAGAAGATTGCAAATGTTTTAGATGTACAAAAGGTCAGAGAGAGGCAAGAGTGGATATTAGACCACTGGAAAATAAGGCTGGAGAAGTAGTAATGGGGAACAAAGAAATGATGGAGGAACTGAATAAGTTCTTTGGATCAGTCTTCTTGGTGGAAGACACCAGTAACACATCAGAACTTCAAGGGATTTAGGGGATAGAGGTGAGTGTAGTGGCCATCATTAAGGAGAAGGCTCTGAGCAAGTTAAAAGGTCTGGAAGTGAATACATCACCCAGACAAGATGGATTATGCCTCCGAGTTCTAAAGAAGATAGCTGAGGAGATTGTAGAGGCATCGGTCATGATTTGTCAGGAATCACTGGAGTTAGGAAGAATCCCAGAGGACTGGAAAATGGCTAATATTTAAGAAGACAGGAAGCGAGGCAGAAGATTAGTCACTGTAGGCCAGTCGGCCTGACCTCGGTCGTTGGTAAGATTTCAGAGCCCATTATTAAGGATGAGATTGCGGAGTTACTTGGAAATGCATGGTAAGAGAGGATGGAGTCAGCACGCCTTCTACAAGGGGAGGTCAGGACTGACAAATCTGTTAGAATTCCTTGAGGAGGTAAGAAGCAAGTTCGACAAAGGAGAGCTGGTGAATGCAATCTATTTGTGTTTCCAGAAGGCCTTTGACAAGATGCCACACAGGAAACAGCTAATAAGATAAGAGCCCAAGGTGCTAGTAGCGAGGTACTGGCATGAATAGAGGATTGGCTTGACTGACAGAAGGCAGGGAATAGGGATAAAGGGGTATTTTTCAGGATGGAAGTTGGTGACTAGCAGAGTTCCACAAGGATCAGTGCTGGGACCATGACAATTCATTTAAGACATTAGTGATGTGCATGAAGGAAATTAAGGTATTGTTAGTAAGTTTGCAGATGACACAAATCTAAGTGGAGCGGTAGGTAAAGTGGCGGAACTGGTGAGGCTGTAGGAGCACTTGGACAGGCTGGGAGATTGGGCAGAGAAGTGGCAGATGGAATACAATGTGGGTAAGCGTGAGGTAATGCACTTTGGTGCAAAGAATAGAGGCATAGTCTATTTTCTGACTGGGGAAAGACTTTGTAAATGTGAAGCACAAGGGGACTTAGGAGTCCCAGTTCAGGAGTCTCTTAAGGTTAACATGCAAGTTCATTTGGCAGTTAGGAAGGCAAATGCAATTCTAGTGTTCGTTTCCAGAGGTCTCGAATTCAAGAGCAGAGAGGTACTGCTGAGGCTGTGTAAGGCTCTGGTCAGTCTGCATAAGGACTATTGTGAGCAGTTTTGGATCCTGCATTTAAGGAAGGATGTGCTGTCATTGGAGGGGGTCCCATGGAGATTTACAAGAATGATCCCATGGATAAAGGGCTTGTCATATGAGGAGGAGCTGAGAACTGGGTCTGTACTTGATGGAATTTAGAAGAATTGGGGGGGATCTGACTGAAACTTACAGAATGCCGATAGGCCTGGATAGAGTGAATTTGCAGAAGTTGTTTCCACTATAGAAAAGACTAGGACCGAAGGCACAGCCTCAGAGTGAAGGGATGACCCTTTAGAACTGAGATGAGGAGGGAGTTCTTCAGCTCGAGGTTGGTGAAAATGATTAACTTATTACCACAGAAGGTTGTGGAGGCCAAGTCATTGATTGTAAGATAGAGATAGATAAGTTCTTGATTAGGAAAGGGATCACAGCTTATGGAGAGATGGTAGGACAATGGAATTGACTAGCATGTAACCTATGGCAGAGCAGAGCTGTTGGACTGATTGACCCAATGCTTTTCCTATATCTTATGGTCTTGTATATCACTGTTCCTTCACTGTCGCTGGTTCAAAATCCTGGAATTCCCTCCTTACTGGTATTGTGGGTCAACCTACAGCACATGGACGGCAGCGATTCAAGAAGGCAGCTCACTACTACCTTCTAAAGGGCAACTAGGGACGGGCAATAAATGCTGGACCAGCCAGTGACCCTCCGGTTCCATGAATGAATAAAAAAAGTCAACAACTTGAGCATTACACTAGGACATACACCACCACTATGGTAGTGCACATGATGTCTTTGCATAACTCATGAATAAACCTTGACCAAAGCTTTGTCTTAACAGCTCTTTAGAAATGACGTTTTTCCAAAGTCAGGCCTCTGGTCACCTTATCCCTGAGGATAGCGACCATTTTGAAACAGCTTTTTGGTTGTCTATTTATGAAATTGCATGATTTACATAAATATAACAAAGATTTACATCAGAAAAACCTAAAGCATGTTCAAGTCTCTTGAAGCATTCTTTCATTAAAAGAAACACATGCAGAGCAATAAGAAGGAAGAGAGGAGTGAGATTAATTGGGTTACTCTTTAAAAGAGCTGGTATAGACACATTGGGCTGAATGGCCTTCTTTGCTGTATAATTTGTTGATGCATAAAGTCTTTGTCAGATTGCGAGATTATGGGGTGACATTCCCATTTAAATAAACAGATTACAATATTCTGAACTGGCTAAACCAGTTCAGTAACTTCATATAATCACAATGTTTATTTCTTTTAAACTTTTAAGAAAGTTTTTATCATAGATCACAATTGAAATGTACTTGTAATGAAATGAGGGAGTGATACTTTAAAGAACATGTTGTCCTGTGACAGTTGTGGTAAAGACCAATAATGTTTTGTTTCTGTAAAGCACAAATTACAGGACAGTGCTGTGTGATTCTGTCAACCTGACAATATACCTGCTTTTGTGTGTCACTCTATAGTCATGCAAATTGTAACCTTCACATTTCTTTTTAAGTAGATAGTGTTCCTGGATTTAGGGCTGTTTTTCAGTCACTTTGAGAAAGTGAGGACTGCAGATGCTGGAGAGTCAAAGTTGAAAAGTGGCGCTGGAAAAGCACAGCAGGTCAGGCAGCATCCTAGGAGCTGGAGAATTGACATTTCAGGCATAAGCCCTTCATCAGGCAGGGCTTATGCCCAAAATGTCTACTCTCCTGCTGCTTGGATGCTGCCTGACTTTCTGATTTTTCCACTTTTCAGTTGGGAGAAAAGAAAGCTTGCATTTGTATCATACCTTCTATAATCTTGCAATGCTTTGAAATACTCCTGCCCAATGAAGTGATTTTGAAGTAAAGCCAAAATTGTAGGAAATGCAGCAGCCACAAACAATGTCGTGATAATGACAAGGTTATGCTTTTTTGGTGATATTGGTTGAGAGATAAGTATTGGTCAGAAGACTGAGATACCTTCCTGACTCTATTTGAACTGTGTTGTGGGATCGGAGAGTGCCAGGGACATATGAAAGTCACCTGTGACAATACTGTGCTCCCTCAATAATCTATTTGGATTGTCAGCCTAGTTTACATGCTACTCCAAATACAGTATTCAGGATGGTACTGAACTCACAACCAGGAGATGAGGCTGCTATCTATTGAGACACAGTTGAAGCAGTATTTGAAGGACTTTTATTTGCAAACTATCGCCATCACTTGCATTTTCAAACAGCTGCTAATGTAATTGGTCAACGAGGTAATAGCACTTTGGGATCAGTGCTGTAAATCTGAGCACTAAAGTGGAAATATTCCAGAACTCTGAGATAAAACAATTAACCTAGCATTTCAGATATGGCCCAACATCCATGTATCAGTGTTGTCAACACACCAACCAGTGTCTGCTTTAGACATTAGTGTTACCTTGTGCCAATATAACCTCATGTCATGACCAAGGTGTTGTCTCAGCTGAAGAGTTTTAGTTATGAAGAGAGATTGGACAGACTGGAGTTGTTTTCCATGGAATAGAGGAGATTGTGAGGCAACATGATTGAGATGTACAAAATTATGAGGGGCAAAGGCAGAAAGAAACTTTTTCCTTGGTTGAGGGATCAGTGACCAGGGGTATAGATTTAAAGAAAGGGGCAGAATGGTTCAAGGAAATATGAGGAAACTCTTTTCATCTAGATGGGGCTGGGAATTTGGAACTCACTGCCTGGAAAGCTGAGTGAGGCAGAAACCATCCTAACATTTAAGAAGTATTTCAATGTGAATTTGCAATCCCAAGGCATAGAATTAGGATTAGGTTTATTGTCACATGCATTCCAGTACAGGGATTACATGAGTACAATGGAAAGTGTACCAAGTTGCCATTTCTGGCTCCATCATAGGTACATAGATACCGAGGTACAAAATCTTGGGTATAAATTAGAAAAGTAATGAAATAAAGGTGAAAGTTTAGCATTACAGTCTTTCTAAGAGCAGGCAGTCAGCGCTGGCCTTCACTATTGGACCAGATGCTGGAAAAGGGTTTGGAAAAGTTAGCTGGTTGAGATTTTTGAGAAGATTTGTGTCTCAGGTTGAGGTTCTTGATGTAAGTTTACTCGCTGAGCTGGCAGGGTCGTTTTCCGAAGTTTCATCACCATACTTGGTGACATCATCAGTGAGCCTCCAGTGAAGCGCTGGTGTTCTGTCCTGCTTTCTGTTGATGTGTCTTGGTCTGTTTTGGTGGGTGATATCATTTTCAGTTCTTTTTCTCGGAGGTTGGTAAATGGAGTCCAAATCGATGTGTTTATTGATGGAGTTCTGGTTTGATTGCCAGGCCTCTAGGAATTCCCGTGCGTGTCTCTGTTTAGCCTATCCTAGGATGGATGTGTTGTCCCAGTCGAAGTGGTGTCCTTCGTCTGCATGTAAGGATACTAGTGACTAGTCTGTAATGTCTTTCGGTGGCTAGTTGGTGTTTGTGTATCCTGGCGTTTAGTTGTTTGTTTTTGACTGGCATGGGCGTGATGGGCCAAAGGGTCTTTTACTGTGCTGTAGATCTCTATGACTTGAAGCAAATTCAATTCTCAGTCTTTTCTCCGATGTTGCTTAAGATGCAGCAACACAGCTTCACATTGCTGTCAGTCCTTGAGTATACATTGGTAAATTCCTACATGACAAATAATGTGCTTGTTGAAATAAATGATGCACTGAGCAAATAACTTTGGTGCATTTAATGTGCGGTGCAGTGTTGACCCAAGCTGTATCCTTTGTAGCAGTTTCAAGCGAAACAACGGGAATGCAAAACTGTTACTGCTAGCAGAAACTTGGGGAATTAAACTCGCAATGAGATGACTGACTACTTGTTTCTGCAGAAATTTAAGCGTGCTGTTGCAACACATCCACTTGTGAAGTATGTGGAATTACAGAATCCCTACAGTATGGAAGCAAGCCATTCGGCCCATCAAGTCATCACCAAAGAGCATCCCACCTAGACCCACTCCCTTACCTTCTCCCTGCAATCCTGTATTTCCACCTAATCCACCTAGCAGCAAATCCCTGGACACTATGGGCAATTTAGCATGGCCAATCCACCCTAATCTGTACATCTTTAAACTGTGGGAAGAAACCAGAGCACCCAGAGGAAACCCGTGCAGATATGGCGTGAATGTGCAAACTCCATATAGACAGTTGCCCACGGCTGGAAATGAACCCAGGTCCTTGGCATTGTGAGGTAGCAGTGCTAACCATTGAGCCATAATGATGCTGGGTCTGTCCCAGCAGAGTTGGTCCTTACTCACAAAGAGCTATTCCAATTAGTGGTGTTTCATATTTAAATTATGCAAATAGTGTCTGCAAACCCTGGCAGTGCTCCCAAAAGCGGATGACGATTTTCCAAAGCAAGTTTCCTTTGCTGTTGACAATCTGGTCTTGAACTCCCTAAGAAGTGCTTGTGGAAAGTGCCGAGTGTTGTTTGAGCAGTTGCTATAAATGATGGCGTCAAGGGACTGTGCCATTAACAGAGGGGAGAATGCCTTACAACACTCCTCCAGTTCACTGCTGCTCCTTTAGTTCAAAGACTATAATGCTGCATTGCAAAGCTTTATAATTAATTATATTTAAACTTAGATTTAAAGCACTTCCGCGTAGAGCTGGTGCATGGCCAAATCTGAGTTGATTCTGGATTAGAGTGGTGTTGGAAAAGCACAGTTATTCAGGCAGCATCTGAGGAGCAGGAAAATCGACATTTCAGGCAAAAGCCCTTCATCAGGAATACCTGATGAAGGGCTTTTGCCTGAAACGTCGATTGTTCTATTCCGTGGATGCTGCCTGAACTGCTGTGCTTTTCCAACACCACTCTAATCCAGAACCTGGTTTCCAGCATCTGCAGTCATTGTTTTTACCAAATCTGAGTTGATGAATATCATTTCACTTTATACAGTGGTTTAGAAAAACCCTATACCTGTTACTGTGAGCCTGTGGTGCTAACGTAAAGATCCATTCCGATAAAATGTCTTGAATGACTTGGATGCCAGGGTAGAAGATACTACAGGTCGTTCTGTTATAACGTGCGTTTCATTATCACGAATTAGCTATAACATGATTGATTAGTGGACACTGTTTGGATAATGCAAACTGTCTCCTGAATGGGTGTAACAATCTTCTACAGCGAACTTCTGTAGTGCGATTTTCTATCGCGGTCCTCTATAGCACGGGGCTGCAGAGAAATGCCACTGCTGCATTATAGCAGAATGACCTGTATTGCCAAATTTGCAGATGACACTAAAGTAGATGCCATTAAAAAAAAGGAATTTACAGGTGGATAGGTTTGTTGAATGGGCCAAATTTGACAGATTAAATAAGTTTGGGGTTATCCATTCCGGTCAGTAGAATCAAAAAGCAACTTATTATTGAAATGTTGAGAAACATCAGAGTGCTTCATTGCCGAGGGATCTGGACGTTCTCATGTATGTATCACAGGAAAATAGTATGCAGGTACACAAGGTAATGAGGAAGGCAAAAGGAATTTTGTCGCTAAAGGAAAAGGGTATAAAAGTCGGGAAGTGTTGCTGCAACTGTACGCAGCATTAATGAGACCCCACCTGGAGTATTGTTTCCAGTTTTGGTCCCCTTATTTGAGGCGGGATGTAGTTGCATTGGAGACAATTCAGAGAAGATTGAGAAGACTGATTCCAGAGGTGAGGGGTGTGTCTGATGGGGAAAGAATGTACAGTTTAAGCCTAGAGATTTGAAGAATGAAAGGTGACCTAATTGAGGTCTTATGTAAGATACTAAAGGGGTACTGACAAAATAGATGTAGAATGGGTGTTTTTTCACCATTATTTTCGGTTACCGGATAGGAGATTTAAAACTGTGATGAGAAGAAATTACTTCTCCTAAAGGGTCATGAATCTGTGGAATTCACAATCCTAAAGAGCGATGGATATTAGGACATTGAGCAAATTAAAGAGGGATAGAGATAGATATTTAATTAGTAACAGGCTCAAGAGTTATGGGGAGTTATTAGGAAAGTGAAGTTGAGATAGATGAGAATTCCTCCTGTTTGTTTTGCATTCACGCAGTTTTGTCTGGAGGAATTTCACCCTCTTGGTATTCATTTAGAAAACACAATTAGAATAACATTGACAGTTCTAGTCTAAATAATAGGAACATTTTTGTTGTTCATTTCATGAATAATGCAACGATTTGGCAGCAGTGATGGAACTCTTTGTGAATACGCCTTTGAGTGAATATCTTGCCCGTGTGTGTCTTGACACAATGCCCGGAATGTCCAATCTTTTTATGTGAGGGACCACATTTCTACGTTTTTGTTACTCGGGGGCTGGGTGGGCAAATTTCAAAGATGAGGTATTAGGAAATTATCTTGCTGTTATTGAAACGCCATTATATGAACAACGTTCAAATGGGAAAAATAATTAATGCAGTGACACCAAAGGTGATAGTGACATACACTCTTTCACACACACTCTTAACTGTACACACACTGTCTCTTACAAACTTATGCACATGCTCTAACTTCCAGATATACTAGGACCTAGATGATTTGTGGATGAATATCACTGAGGATGCTATGAAGGCATCAAGATGTGTGTACTTGGTGCACTGTCTGACCATCCACCTGTTTCTACATCCTTACAGAAACCTCCACTTACCTGTATTTAGAACTATGCTCTGAGACTTGGTTGAAAGGCTTGGAAGCCCATGTACTGAATGTTGGATGAGCTAGTACAGGACGTCAACACACACACACCAAGCTGGATACTACAGTACAGCCCTGGCTAATATTAATCTTCAATGCACATCTCAGTTCTTCAGTCAATCGTTCAGTTGCCAGCACATTGTTTGTGGAGTTTCCTGTGTGCAAGGTTCTGTCTAAGACCTCTCTCTCTTCAGATGGTCTTTCGAGGCAAATGTTTTCTCTCATATTGCTATCAGAATTGTGTCATCAGATACATGATAATCTACACCATGACCACATAGAAAGTTTAAAATTACAATAGTTTGGATTACTGTTGGCTCTCAATCTGAAAGTTGAATTTGAATCCTTTTGCAGGCTTTCAGCTCATTAATCTAGGCCGTCACTTCCGAAAGAATGCCACACTGCTGCTGGTTGAGACTTTTGACTAATGTGGTAAACTTGACAATCTGAAGTGGACTTTGAAGATCCAAAGGTAGTATCTAGAGCAATGAAGAGTGTCCCGCCCCAGGTCTGGCCAATATTTCTCCCTCCGCTGTCACAGGCAACATAACACCAGTAAATTGATTCTCCACCCCATGCTGCTGGTAGAGGTCGGCAGACAATGCCCAAAAAACAGCAGTCTCAACATATCGCATAATGATTCAATGTCATTGTGATGTTTCAATATGATGATATAAAAATACAAGAATTGTTTCAGTCCCTGAGGAGGATTGCCAACTTGAAATCAATCAGATACCATTCCATTAAATCTCACTTGCACTTCTCTTTCTCCCTCACATGACATTCATTATTGTTTAAATGCCAAATTAAAACCGAGATAACCATAACATTTTTAACTTTCTGCACCATCTTGAACATGAACTAAAATTTAGATAATTGACATTGCCTCTTTCTTACCCAATTTTGTTCTGATCTTCATGTTTCGAATCCAGTGATCCTTCCTCACACTGGACCTGAAATGTTGACTTTCCTTTCTCTCCACAGATGCTGCCAGACCCGCTGAGTTTCTCCAGCAATTTCTGTTTTTGTTTCAGGTCTCCACAGCATCTTTGTTCTTTTTTGTTTTATGTCCTGACCTTGGTGCACTGTGCCACACGTTGCCAGGTGGAGGAATGGAAGAAGTTAATTATCAATCGGTCCTGACGTAAGAACAGAATAATGCGGTTGTAGGGAGCGGGGAGGGGGAGGAGGGGGTTGGGGACAGGGAGTTTGGTGTTGCGGGTTGGTGGAGTTGGAAATCATACATCAATTCTATATTCTAAGTTTCAATATTGGAAACTAGGAATGTACAGAAAGATCAGTTTTGCAGAAATGTGTTGGAATAGTGGTTTGGGTGATGGAGAACGCCATCTAAAACTCCGAATCAGGCAACACAGACTGAGCCCTTTAGCCCATCATGTCTCTGCTGGCTCTTTGAAAGAGTTATCCAGTTGGCTCCCGCCTTTTGCTCTTTACCCTGACCCCTGCACATTTTCTCTTTTTCTACAAAAAAAGGGCACGTTTTGACTGAACCCTGGTATTTCTGAAGTTGGAAACTAATTTTACTGGAAATTACGATGATTCTGAGCACACTGTGTTCTCTTCTTTTTACAAAAGGACATGATGTATCAGTTCTGATTTGAAATTCCATTATGTGAAACACAATTCCATTTCTTTCAATTAAAGAAAGTGGCTCCTCAGTGCCTCAGGATACTTATAATTACAGGTCATTTATGTACAATGTGCACATATCACGTCAATCTTGCTTTGCACAAAACTTGAGGGCATTCCCACAGGTTTCAGCTCCTCAGTATACAACAGTAGGAGGGCCTTACACTGTAGAGAGCGAACTGATCGAACATTATACATTTGGAGAATTACGCTGAATCATTGAAGGAGGTTATCCATTGTGTCTGCACTGACTTGCCGATGAACATTATGACTCCGTTCTATCCTCTTGCCCATTCCACATTTTGCTGCACATTGTTTTTAAATTACAGTTGAACCTGCTTTCTAAATTGATTAAAGAAAAACTTAGGTGCAAATTCAAGGTCCTTTAAGTAAAGACAACATCAAGGTCAAAGAGTGAAGCTGGGGGTGGGGGGGGGGATGGTGGGCAGGGTGGTGCATAAGTCAATAAGTAGTAGTGAGGCAGTGTCAAGCTTATTTCTAACCAACACAGAGTAGGCAGAGGTCTAATATTTCTTGTTATACTGTTCTAGTCTTTTGGATTATATCATCATCATGCTTTGCATGCAGTACTATACAGGACAGTTTATTTAAAGGCAGGAACACTGCACTGAAATCTAACTGCAAAAGGAGTGCAGTAGGGTGTCATCATTGCATCGGACATTCTCAAATGTTTGAACCTCCTGGTTGGCTGTTGCATTATCATTATCATTTTATTATCATTACCATCACTTTCACTGATTGTGCTGCACTTGCCTTTATTGGTCAGTGAGTGTAGGATTTGGGATGTCATTTTCCAGCTGTACGGGTCATTGGTTAGGCCACATTTATAAAATCATGAGGGGCATGGACAGAGTGAATTGCCAAGGTATTTCTTTCAGGGTAGGGGATCCTAAAGCTAGAGGGATATTGGTTTAAGATGAGAGGGGAAAGATATAAAGGAGACCTAAGGGGCAGCTTTTGTTGTGCAGAAGGAGCATGAATGAAATGAGCTGCATGAGGAATTAGTGGGAGAGGGTACAGTTACAGTGTCTAAAAGGCATCTGGATGGATATATGAATAGGAAGGGTTTAGAGGGAAATGGACCAAATGTTGGCAAATGGATTTAGAGTAAATTAGGGATATCTGGGAGCATGGACGAGTTCAACCAAAGGTTCTGTTTCCATGCTGTTCAACTCTAAGACTCTATATTTAATTTAGATTAATCCGGAGTGAGTAGTTGGGCTGCAACCAGAAATAGGGATTAAGTGGTAAACCGCTGGGCCTGCTTTGAGCTTTAAATGTATTCTTCTGACACCTCTCTAATTTTATAATTTGCCGGTAACAGAGCAAAATGGAAGTGCTGTTAATTACAGAGAGGAGTGTTTAAAATTGTGGTGTACCATGTTAAGGTTACTCACTCTGCTTGTTCCGAGCAAATTGGAGTGATTATGTTTAACATGGTGAAACTTGCATTTAATGCTGTTTAGATCCTGAAACATGACTGAGCTAGGCTTGATGGGAGGGACAACTTGGAGACGCGCAACAAGGTGTGGAATGTTCAGTAAAATGTAGAAATATTGCTGAGATCACGTGAGAGTTGCAAAACAAAAAATCGAACAAATAAGTGAAGTCAAATCTGACAAATAAAGTGAAGACAAGTTTAATCCCTTATGGCTTTGTCCATTGGGAGTCAAGATCAAATGTTGTCATGTGGCAAAGCTAGGTAAGAGGATTGAGGGCTAAGTCCATTGGGGTTTGATATAATTTAGTTTCCATTCCAATAATATCACATATTTCATCCTTATTTATTTTTCTATTATCACCTCCTCTGTCCACATTCATAATGAAACAGAAACATAACCAAGCGTTGCTGGTGAAACTCAGCTGAGAAGGCAGAGTTAATGTTTTGAGTCTGGTATCTCTTCATCAGAACCCACAGATGCTGCCAGACCTGCTGGGGTTTCTATTTTTGTTTCAAGTCTCCAGTGTCCACAGTCCTTTGCTTTATTTTGATAATAGAACTGCCCGTATAAGCTTGTCACGCAATCGCAACTTCCTCCTTACCAACAAGGGTAGGACTTCTACTGTTAATGGTCGGGCTTTGGGTCGTGTTGTATATCAGAGGGAGCTAGGGGTTGATCTACATAATTCTTCAAAGTTTGCATCACATATAGACAGGGTGGTTAAAATGGCATTCAGCGCACTTGCCTTCTTTGCCCAGTCCTCTGAGTGTAGGAATGGGGAAGCCACACTGAGGTTGTACTGGACATTGGTAAGGTCTCTTTTGGAATATTGCATCCAGTTCTGGTCGCCCTGTTATAGGAAGGATATTATTAAGCTGGAGATGGTTCAGAAGAAGTTTACCAGGATGTTGCCGGGTAGATTAGATTAGATTATTTACAGTGTGGATACAGGCCCTTTGGCCCAACAAGTCCACACCAACCCGCTGAAGCGCAACCCACCCATTCCCCTACATTTACCCCTTTACCTAACACTACGGGCAATTTAGCATGACCTGCACATCTTTGGACTGTGGGAGGAAACCGGAGCACCCGGAGGAGACCCACGCAGACACGGGGAGAATGTGCAAACTCCACACAGTCAGTCGCCTGAGTCGGGAATTGAACTCAGGTCTCTGGCACTGTGAGGCAGTAGTGCTAACCACTGTGCCACCCTGCCGCCTCTGGTTTAGTTTGGAATTATGTTTGACATAGACAGGTTGGACCAAAGGATCTGTTTCCGTCCTCAGTGACTCTGTAATAACACTCTAGCTCCTCCATTGGGGAAGAATGTACAGGGTGATCACAATGTGACAAGTTTATGTAACCAGTTTCAATTATAAATATGGACATGGAAATGTACAATGTAAGATATGGGGAATCCACATGTAGGCTGAGATTTGCACCTTTCATTCTTCTAAACTTTCGTGGAAACAGGGCTAATGTGTCTTCCCTTGCCTCATAAGACAGATGGCTCATTCCAGCTATCAGTCTAGCAAATTGAGTCTGAACCATCTCTGACACATTTCCATTGTCAAATAAGCAGAGGAGGCCATGGCCTGGTGTCACAGTCTTCCCTGCTGGCCCTGGGGGGAAGAGGACACTTGCCTCCCCACCATCCCTTGTAGCAAGACCTCCAAGCCATACCTGCAAAGCAGGGTGGCAATTTTCCCTTCTCTCCCACATGCAGGGCAAATACCCGGAGCTGTGCCAGGCAGCTCTGGCCTGCGGTGTTTGTCCGAATGCCCAATGGCCTTTTAAAGCTGGCGCCAGTATCTGGGATATCCAGCGAATTGCTCCAGGGACAATGAATGATGGAGTGGGGTTAGAATTGGATGAGGGGGTTGTCAGAGGGAACAGGGCGAATAGGTAATGAGGCCAGTTTAGTCAGATGCGGCGGGAAAAATCACTGGGCCTAATGAAGAGAAACTCTCCGTGAAATTTGACAAAACTGGCACTTAGCCAAAAACATTAAGATTTAACCCAACAGCTTTCCTTCAGAGAAGAAGCATTAACACCGTTTCTCTCTCCAGATGTTGCCTGACCCGCTGTGTTTTTCCCAGCTTTTCTTGTTCATTTCTATAACCCAGTTTCTCTTACCAACAGCAGCATATTTGTGACCAGCATATTGTGTGTGCTTTAAAAAGAGTCCAATGTTTAAGTGAAAAAAAATTGCATACCTTTTGAGAACTGAGCAGATGATTGGGACAAATTGCGTAGTTCTCTCAAAGAACTAGTAGTGGATTGAGGGGTCCACTGAGTGAATCACTTCCTTCTAACTACTGTCATTGCATGTGCAATCAGGTAAGGTAACCAAAACTGTTGGTTCCTTAGGCCTTTGGAAATTGCATCGTTGTAACCTTAATTTCCATTTAATTTCAAGACCAATGCACACTGGGGATAGCTGCTAACAAGATGCCCTTATACCCACATGAGTGTGGTCTCCCACTGGTAGCTATACGTGGTTGTATTAACAAACCTGTATCACCTGGCTGAAGTATCTTGCCAGTGAGATGTGAGCCAAACAGCGTAATGTAAATGTGCCTCTGGAGACCAGGTTTTCGAGCCACTGTATAATAGCAGGAGATCTCTCAGAACTGGATCAAATACTTTACACAGAAGATACATTGAACTTCGCCCGGCTTGACTCTTTATAATACTGATTCCAGGAGCGACACTTCTGCAGGCAATCCAGATATTGAAGTCATGACTCAACATTAGTAAACACCCTGAAGAAACTGCATCATTTATGAGAATTAAATCTTTTTTGAGCTAACAGCTATGAGTGGGAATGTGAACAAGAAAAGAAAAGTTTCATTTTCACTCTGGGGTAAGAGGAAGTATTGGGTATGTTTCTTTGTAGATCTTTGGTGGAGTAGATTGGGAGAAACTGTTTCTATTGATGGGAGAATCAGTAAGCTGAAGTCACAGTTTTCAGGTCATTGACTAAAGGGCCAAATTGGAGTTGATGAGAAAAATTGTTCACTGAGTTATAATAATCCGTAGTCCGTTCCCAGATAGCATTGGAGACGTAAACCTGAGGCACCCTTTGGAAAGCAAAGGGTCGTGGGAGAGGTGGAAGAGCTGTTGAAGGGCTAGCAGACAGGTGTGATGGACTGAATAGACTTTGTCAATGCTGCATTGATTCTGAGTACTGCTTTTGAAAGGCAAAAAAGCATTGAGCGCCCTTGGTGATTTCTGTCGGAATTAGGTCATCCAACCCCTCGGGCCTGCTCTGCTGTTTAATAAGCTCACGGCCGATATGTTTCATTTCCAATTCTACCCATGATCTCCTTTGATTTCCCTGCCGAACATGAATCCATTGACCAATTGGTCCCAAGGTTGCACAGCTGTCTGGGAGAAAAACCTTTCCCTCATCTCGCTCCTAAAAGAGCGACCTTCTAATTTTGAAACAGTGCCCCTTTGTTCTGGACTGACCCACAAGAGGAAACATCCTTTCCACATCCACCTTGGTTCAGGATATTATACATGTCAATTAAGTCACCCTTCACACTCCTAAACTCTAGTGAAAGCAGGTTAGTGTGTCTACCCTTGCTTCGTAAAACAAGCCGTTCATTCCAGAAATCCATCTGGTAAACTGAGTCTGAACCATCTCTGATGTATTTCCATCCTTAAATACGCAGACTCCAGCTGCACACAGTGTCCAAAGGTTAGAATGCCCTCTAACACTGAACTATTCCACCCCTTGGGATAGTAACTTCGGTACTGGAAATGTTCCATTAAAGATGCTCAGAAATGTAAAATACTACACAGCATGGTGGCTCAGTGGTTAGCACTCACAGTACCTGGACCCGGGTTTGATTCCAACCTTGAGCGACTGACTGTAGGGAGTTTGCACATTCTCCTGATGTCGGCATGGGTTTACTCCTGGTGATCTATTTTCCTCCTACAGTCCTAAAGATGTGCAGATTAGATGGATTGCCCATGCTAAATTGCCCATAGTGTCCAGCTGTGTGAAGGCTCGGTGGATCAGTCATGAGAAATGCAGGATTATAGGGATGGGATGGGTCTGGGTGGGATGCTGTTTGGAGGGTTGGTGATGACTTGATGGGCCGAATGTCCTCCTTCCACACTGCAGGGATTCAATGATTCTACATTGACCAGAGTATTGCATAAATTCATTTATTTAACATGTTTTATAATTATCTTGTGTATCTAATTGTCGCTGATTATTTGTTTGATTATTTTATTACTCAGGAGATTCCAACTCCTGTTAAAGAATAAGAACATAAAAAATTAGTTGGATTTTACTTCTGGTTGCTTCAGTACATGGCCTCCTGACTCCTCTTATTCTGTCTCATTTAGCATTCTTTTCCAGTCAGAATTATTATAACAAAGGAAAAATAAAATAAGTAAAAATAACAAAGAAGAAACAGTATTCGAAGAAAGCAATGTGAACGAAAACCTCTACGATGTTTATGCCAGGTTGCTCTGTGCAGGCTTGGAGGGATTACTTCCTGCTTCTTGGAAACTCGGGGACAGTCTCGGAAGATTAGTGTTCCTCAAGGACACTATGCTGGACAAAAACTAATACCCTGAGAAGGACACACTTTAACTGGATCTGATTTGCTAGTTTCCCCGAACTTGTTGGTGATCTTGTTCCCCACGAGAAAGATGCCGATCTGATTGCCACCTACAGAAAAGTAGCTCACGTTTCTCCACTTGGGCCTGGGACAGTGGGCCAGTCAGAGATCACTGAGGCCAGGAGAATGTGGTGATTTGAATTCTCGTAGAGTCATAGAGATGTACCTGAGCACAGAAACAGTTCCTTTAGTCCAACTTGTCCATGCTGACCAGATATCCTAAATTAATCTAGTCAATCCTGCCAGCACTTGGCCCATATCCCTGTAAATCCTTCCTAATCATATATGCATCCAGATGCCTTTTAAATGCTGCAGTTGTACCAGCCTCCACCACTTCCTCTGGCAGCTCATTCCATGCACGCACAACTTTCTGCATGAAAATGTTGCCCCTAGGTCCCTTTTATATCTTCCCCCTCTCGTCTTAAACCTATGCCCTCTAGTTCTGGACTCCCCCACCCTGGGGAAAAGACCTTGTCTATTTATCGTATCCATGTCCCTCATGATTTTGTAAGCCTCTATAAGGTCACCCCTCAGCCTCCAACGGTCCAGGGAAAACAGCCCAGCCTATTCAGTCTCTCCCTATAACTCAAATCCACAAACCCTGGCAACATCCTTGTAAATCTTTTTTGAACCCTTTCAAGTTTCACAACATCCTTCCGATAGGAAGGAGACCAGATTTGCACGCAGTATTCCAACAGTGGCCTAACCAATGTCCTGTACAGCCGCAACATGACCTCTTCTAGAACCTTTTAGTGTAAAACTGTTCATTTTGAGTCGGATTGGAATATGGGAACTAAACCTGATACTTTATTCCTATGTGCTGTTGAAGATGCAAATTTACACTGCAACATGAAAATGCACAACTGTTCATGTGACTTTAGATAGACCAGTGGCAGAAAGTTATTTGGGAAGCCGTGTGCAAACAAAAGGATCTCGATTGCAACCAGAAAAGGGTTGTTATTTCCGCGTGTAGCTTGGGAGGGAAAACTTTGTTTGTGGTTCTCCGCGTTCCAGAGGACTGTGTTACTTTATGTTCTTTTGCTCTTCATACCAACTAACGTCAGTCGCCTAGATTTCTCTTAACTAACGTTCATCAACAATAAGTACATGATGGTAAGAGTCAAATGTTCTGAGCTGTACAGGCTCCAACCTTCCATCAGAGTCTGAGCACATGCCTACCGAGATCAGAGCAAGATGACAGCTTGCCTTAGAGGCTTATCTGCATATTCGTTAAATCCTAATTCTAAATGCATCCTTTGGGTAGGGGTTGCCAACTCTCCAAGATTGGCCTGGAGTCTCCGGGAATTTGAACATTAATGTCCAAGACATGGCTTTGTTCAAACTTTGAGAAAAGTAACATTTTTTTTTGTCGATTTCTTTCAAGCTTTCTCTTTATTTTAAATCAGGTAAGGAAGCCCAGGGCAGGATCATAGATTAGCCAACAGTCAAGCATCATCCATTTGAGTGATTTTTTTTTGCTTTCCAAATAGTGTAGGTATTTTCACTCAACCTGTCCAGACATGCTATGATGCACCTCAGGAGGGGCTTGAACCTGTGACTCCTCATCCAGAGGGAAGGGCATTATCACTGTACAACAAGAGCCTCCTTTCACTTGGGGTAGAAGGCAGTTTGTCCCTCTGTCTGTCTGTCTCTCTCTCTCTCTCTCTGTCTCTGTCTCTCTCTCTCTCTCTCTCTCTCTCTCTCTCTCTCTCTCTCTCTGGTGGTTAGCCTCAGCTGTAGTGGTAATAGTTATCTGATACAGAAAACCTAAGCTAATCCTTTTGTCAGTTTTCTTCATGCTTGTCAACAATCGACTGGAGAAATAAGTCAAAGTGATTATGATTTCTGTGAAAATTATGTTGAGTGTTTGTATTTTCTCTTGTTTCAGCAGGACCTTGGCAGGTGTCTGCTTTAGTCATTTGTTAATTCTTGCCAGTTATCACTCTCGGTTTTGGAAATCCACTTATATATTTTGATTCATTTAATGTCTATGCTACTGTATGTGTTAAGATTGTGCTTCTATGTTTGTCTCTTGTAGCAATGTCCAACTCACTGCTGCGCACAGAAATAAAGACATCATTTTCTGGGTCAATCTCTGAAGGACCTTTAAGAGAGTGACCGTGGCGCGAGATGTTCAGAAATGGGGAGAATCATGTAACCTTGCACAGGAAGACCTGTCGTGTTTATTTGAATGAGAATGGTTACTGTTTCTCACATCTCATTCCGTGTGAAGGAAGTGATTCAGGATATTTCTGAGAGCAGTAGTGAGTCTTCCTTCCTCGCCTTTTCCATTCTCCTGGAGAGTGCTGATGTGTCTTACTGGCATTTTGCCAGAAGGGCCTTTGTTTAATTTTTAGTTTGTTTTTGGACAATGCATTACAGTTGTGGGACAATATTTATTATCTGTTTGGGTTTCCGTGAAGGCATTGAGTCAATCACAAGGGTAATGTTTGCCAGATTCCCTCCTCTGAATCAAATGGGTTTTTCCTGGCAGTTTTCATGCTGTTATCTGTTACTGGACTGCAGATTACCAGATTTAGAGTCATAGAGATGTACAGCACGGAAACAGACCCTTTGGTCCAACTCGTCCATGCCGACCAGATATCCCAACCCAATCTAGTCCCACCTGCCAGCACCCGGCCTGTATCCCTCCAAACCCTTCCTATTCATATACACATCCAAATGCCTTTTAAATGTTGCAATTGTACCAGCCTCTACCAAAGAGTCACCAACCTGAAACTATAGGACTCTTCTTCTCTCTCGAGATGCTGGCTGACCAGCTGAGTATTTTGTTTTGCTTGACAGCCTTTTCCTAGCTATGGTGAGATTTGAACTTGCACCTTCTTAGTTGCTATTTTGACACAGCTTTATTGTCAGGGTACAGTGCCCATGTGTTTGGGAGCTGTTTCTTCAATCTTGATAAGCATCTTTTCTGAGCCAAACCTGCTCGTGCCCTGAAGTTATATCAAACAGGTACCACAGGGTGTCAGCTGAAGTGGGATCCCAGGCACACTACGTAAGTGGTTATGGTATATTTCCTATGACTGGCTGTGTTCAACTGATAAATGGTAGATGAAGCAATGAAGTTAGAAAGTTTCTGGAAGAAGACCATTTGGTCCATGTTGTCTCATTGTTTGAAAGAACTATCCAATTAGTCTCACCCCCTTGCTGTTTGTCCATAGTCTTGCCATTTTTCCCCTGAAAGGTTTTCTTCAATTTCTCTTTCAAAGTTACTGTTTCCCAGTACCCTTCTCAGATCTTCATAACCTATCTCATTTTATCCCAATTTCTCTGGCTCTTGTGCCAAATTCCTTAAGTTTATGCTAGGGGAAAGTGACTGCAGATGCTGTAGATCAGAGTTGAGCGTGTGTGCTGGAAAACCACAGCCGGTCAGGCTGCATCCGAGGAACAGGAATGAGGATCCTGATGAAGAGCTTATCCTCGAAACATTGATTCTCCTGCTCCTCAGATGCTGCCTGACCTGCTGTGCTTTTCCAGCACCACACTTTCGACCCTTAAGTTTATGCTGTGTAGCTGCCGAAGAACGTTCAAAGAAAGAGGAGTGGCAGATGGAGTTTAATTTAGATAAATGAGAGGTGTTGCATTTTGGAAAGGCTAATCAAGGCAGGACTTATACACTTAATGGGAAGGTGCTGGGGAGTGTTGCTGAACAAAGAGACCTGGAAATGCAGGTTCGTAGTTCCTTGAAAGTAGAGATGCAGACAGACAGAATAGTGAAGAAGGCGTTGGGTATGCTTGCCTTCATTGGTCAGTGCATTGAGTATAGGAGTTGGGAGGTCGTGTTATAGCTGTACAGGACATTGGTTAGGCCACTATTGGAATACTGCATTCAATTCTGGTCTCCCTGTTATAGGAAGGAGGTTGTGAAACTTGAATGGGTTCAGAAAAGATTTACAAGGAGGTTGCCAGGGTTGGAGGGTTTGAGCTAGGGGGAGAGGCTGCATAGGCTGGGGCTAAATTCCCTAGAGAGTTAGAGGCTGAGGGGTGACCTTATAGAGGTTTATAAAATCATGAGGGGCATGGATAGGGTGAATAGTCAAGGTTCTTTCCCCAGTGCAGCAGGGTGCAAAACTAGAGGCATAGATTTAAGGTAAGAGGGGAAAGATTTAAAAGGGACCTGAGGGAAACCTTTTCGCGCAGAATATGGGCCGTTTATGGACGAAGTTGCCAGAGGAAGTAGTAGAGGTTGGTACAATAACAACATTTAAAAGACATCTGGATAGTTACATGAATTGGAAGGGTTCAGAGAGATATGGGCCAAATGTTGGCAAGTAGACAAACTTAATTTAGGATAATGGGGGAGTTAGACTGAAGGGTCAGTTTCAATGCTGCACATCTCCATGACTCTATGATCACTGTTGTGTCTGCTCTAGCTGTCATCGGAGAGGGAGCACCGAGTGTCTGTTGACATATCCCTCTGTGATCAGTACTTCTTTTCAAAGTCGAGATGCATTATCACACCTCAGAATGATATTTTAAATTCATCTTGATAAATTCCCATTAAATCTCTGCTCTTTTTGTTTAATTTAATTATTTTTGAAATGGTAGACAGAACTGACTGTCGAGCTAGGTTTTTTTAAAATCTCTACCTTGCATGTGATCTTTTCCAGGAATCACTGCAAAGTTGTGAAAGTTTTTATATTTATAACCATCTGTCACGCGCAACTTCACAAAGCTTTATATCTCTCATGGAAAGGAAGAATAAAATGTTTTTTTCTCTATTTGCAATTTACAAGTTCAGACACTTTAGATGCTGAAGGGATGTCTCCTCATGCGGGAAAGACTCGAACTAGGGGACATTGTTTAAAAATAAGGGCTGTCTCACATAAGGTGGAATGTTATCTTGTCTTGAGCGTTTGGAACTGTCTTCCTCAGAAACTGATGGAGTTGGGGTTACTGCATCTTTTTAAGGCAGATTCTTCGCTTACAAAGAACTCAAAGGGCATTGGGCTAGGGGATGGAAGTGGGGTTGAGGCCACAGTTGGATCAGTTATGATCTTATCAAATTGAAGCCCAGGTTTGAGGTGCTGAATGTCCTACTCCTGCTCCTAATTCCTATGTTAGTATGTTTTTATTAACTTAAAAGATTCTCCCTTGTAATGCATTGGTTGCCATGTGATAATTCCAACAGTAGAAGCCTCTTTATTGTAATTGTATTGGCTTTTAAATTGTGAAGGTTTCTCCATTAGACTGATGCAATAACGACACTTGCTATAAGTTAACCATTCACAAAAACAATATCGTTTATGTGAAATAACTCTGCGCCACATGTGTGTGACACAAAATCAGATCCAGATGGTGTTGTGGCTCTAAGTTGGAATGTGGTTTTGTTTCAAAGCAGCATGGGTTTGATGAAGATTACTTCCCATTTTAGAATTGGTCCTTCGAGTATCCGGCGATCCTTTCAGTTGTTTAGCCAACTTTTCTCCCCTCACTTCCTCAAAGCATGACTTTTGTTGGGGTGCTAATGCAAACCACCCTCTGGTATTTCCTCTAAGTGATCTTTGCACGTAGGAAAAGTGGACCATCCGTGCCAAGCTCAATCTTGTTCTCGCTTGGCTAATTTCCTCCTTTCCCTAACGACAGCTGCAGCATTCATTCCAACAGAGAGCAGACAAGGTATTGTATTTGGGGTTTTTCTGCTCTGTTAAACTCAACTCCTCTTTAATGTGCGCAGCCACTGGTTGATTGGGAAAACAAAACAAAACTTTACATCTACTAAAAATCTTGTTTGTTTTTCTAGTGGATGGCATATGTGACAATGTCCAACTCTGTGTATATCAGATTTTTCAAACAAGTTGCATTAAACATGCATTGCAAGAGAAGATTTTTTTTCATACTTAAAAAGAATTAGCATTGACTGTTGAACAAGATGCCTAAAGAGCTTTCAGTACTCACTCTTAATTTGGCATGAAGCACTAGGATTTTGAAATTATTTCCTTTGCTAATGTAATAGATTATCTTCTTTGGTAAATATGGGAACTAGTTTTCCTTTTCGGAGGTGCATTTGGGATGTAGGGGCTTTAGCATAATAAGTGGTGAGAGTCATACAAATTGAGAGAAAAATATGTTTCATACTCCTTTTGGAATTGCAGCCTGACAGTATTTAATAATCTGAAGCAATGATTCAAAGATGTGCAGCAATTAAAACAAAACTTTGAGTGCATGTCTGTGCTTGCAGTTTTAGCGAGTTGGTTAAAGTAGGAAGATTATCACTTCCTATGCTCTGTGTGATGGTGATAATTGAGATTTTGATAATTGTGTTGGAATCGTCAGTAATAATGTTGCTCCCTTCTCTCCCAGACTGAGACCTTTGTTTGGATCAACCGGGCATCTCCACATGCACAGAGTGTCGCCAAGGCTAAATATCAGTTCCTATTTGGCACGCCTGCAGAAGACAACTCTTTGGACAGGGGTAAGATTCAAACAAATGGTTGTTACAGTTATAGAAGGAAGCCATTCAGCCCATTGACTCCATGTGGGTTTTCCATAGATAACAATGCATTCATTTCCATTTCTCCACTTTACTGCTATTGCACTGAAGCGTTAGATCCATAAACCATGAGATTTAGAAGCACATGTAAGCTATTCAATGAGATCATGCCTGAACTAATAGTGTTTAACTGCACTTTTCCTCCTTTTCCCTATAACCCTTGATTAAAACTCTGACTACCTCAACCTTGATTATACTTAATGACCCAGCCTCAACAGTCTTTTGTGGTAAAGAATTCCACAGATTCACTACCCTCTTGGAGAAGAAATTCCTCCTCATTTCTGTCTTAAACAGGCCACTCCTTATTCTGAAATGATCCAGGACTCTTCCACCAGGGGCAACAACCTTTTTGCATCTACCTGACAAATCCACTCAGGATTTTATGTTTCACTAAGTTCTCCTCTTGTTATTCTAAATCCTAGTGAGTACAGGCCCAACCTACTCAACCTTCCCCCATAAGACAGTCCGTTCATACTCGAGATCAGCTTCGTGGACCTTCTCTGGACTGCCTTCAATACCAGTACATCTTCCCTTAGTTCTCAGTATTTCAGCTGTGGTTTGATGAATGTCTTGTATAGTTTTGCAAAACCTCCCTACTTTTATATTCTGTTCCCTTTGAAGTAAAGGACAACATTTCATTTCCCCTAAAGTCCTATCCAGTTTCCTTTTGAAATCATCATCATCACCCTCTAGGGTAGTGAAGTGAGTTCACTGACTGTGTATAAAAGTTCTCCCTTATATCTTCCTGCACCTCTTGCCCAATGCAAATAGTGAAGAACTTATTTGGTCATTCAGCACAAATATGTATTCTGTTAGATAATCTGGGAGGAAACCATATGCAACTCATGACCATTGTTGTTGTTGAACCAAAAGAAAGTGTTATTTTATTTTCAGAGTAGAGATATTATTGGTAATGTTGTTATCTATTGCCCATCCTTCGTGACCCTTGAGCTTCCTGACTGCAGTCTGTCTGATTTCAGTGCTTTAGGACCCATTCCTATACCTTTTCCCCAATGTCCTGCAAATCTTGTTCGATAATTATTCAGTTTGCTTTTCAGAGGCACGATTGAATCAGCCTCCAGTGCACTCTCAGGCAGTGCATTCCAGATCTTGACTGCTCATTGTGCAACAAACAAATTCTTCCTCGTGTTATCTCTGGTTGTTAGAAATTTAAGTCCAGCATTTTGACTCAGTGGTGATGAAGGAAAAATGCTATACAGGTGGTTTGCAAAGTTGGGGAACAGCATTCCCAAGCACTTTGAAAGCATCACTAATGTAAGCCCATCTTCTGTACAACTATCAGGCATAGAATGTGTTGATTTCCACTGAAAGTTGTAGAGTACTTTTAAGCTTGAAAATTGCAAACTGGCTGAGAAATACTGTACTCTGAACTGTCTGATTTAAGCTGAAGTATGTGTTTGAACCACCTTTATCTCAGTTTAATGGTTTACTCAGCAATTCAGTCTAAACAGAGACAGAACTCCGCACAAAACATAAGCTATTTGTTTCGAGTGTGTCGACTTATACAATGCCATTGTGGTCTTCACAAGATAGTTCACAAGGAATAATAAACAATGAGATTAACCAGGATTTGGGAAGTGATACAGGGAGTGACTATAGAAAGTGAGATTTTCTGTTTGTGTGATTCTGAACCTAAAAGGAATGATTTTCTACCTTCCACAGTTTTCAAGTCAGTTATTACCTTAATGTTAACATTGAAAAGATTCATTTTTAGTTATTAAGGTTTTTGGTGGATATAACCTGTTTAGGGGGATGCTGCTTTATTTAGTGGAATGGAACTGCAGAATGGTTACAATACAGAAGGAGGCCATTTGATCAGTCATGTCTGTGCTGACTCTCTGCAAGGGCAGCTCAGCTGGTCCCACTTTTTCCCGATGCCACATAAATCTTATTAAATAATTATTCAGTTTGCTTTTCAGAGACATGACTGATTCTGCCACTAACACTCTCTCAGGCAGTGCATTCCAGACTCTGCCACCCATTGGGTAAAAGAAATCTTCCTGATGTCGCCTCTGGTTGTTTTGACAGTTACTTTAAGTTGGTACCCTCTTGTTCTCAACTGTTCTGTCAGTTTTTTTTTGTTAGCATTTCCCAAGATGCTGGCATCGTTGTCAAGGTCATTATTTATTGCCCACCCGTAATTATGCTGGAGAAAGACAGTGGAAACAGTTTTTCCCTGTGTGTTCGATCCGGACTCCTCACGGTTTTGAACATAGCTATCAAATCTCCACTCAGCGTTCTCTTCTCTGAGGAGAATATTCCCAGAATGGCCAGGCTGTCTGCGTTACTGAAGTCTGTCATCCCAGGGACAACTCCTCGTAAATCTTTTCTGACCTCTCTCTGATGTCTTCCTAAAGTGTGGTGCCCAGAATTGGAC
Organism: Chiloscyllium punctatum; assembly: GCF_047496795.1. Taxonomy (NCBI): domain Eukaryota; kingdom Metazoa; phylum Chordata; class Chondrichthyes; order Orectolobiformes; family Hemiscylliidae; genus Chiloscyllium; species Chiloscyllium punctatum. Next base: position 15,864,398 of record NC_092752.1, on the reverse strand, counting down.
ACAGTGCCCCTGTTGCTTCAGTATTTTTTTCTAAGACTATAGTAATCCAGGAGTGATGCAATGGTAGTGTCCCTGCCCCAAGACCAGGAGCTCTGGGTTCAGTTGCCATCTGCTCCAGAGGTGTGTAACCTTGAACAGGTTGATTAGAAAAATAGGAATGTTTTGTCACTTCAATTAGAAATTAATTCTGACTGTTACTTTCCCAAATAAGCACCTTTGACCGACATGCTCTCGTTCTCCTTTAGAAAGAATGTACCCCATTACAGCATTTCTATTGTTGACTGATTTTGTTTTTGACAATTGAGCAGAATTGTTAAAGACTGCTTAACGTAATTAAAATTGAACAGGTTAAATTGAAAGCAAATTACTGAGTATATCAGAAAGCTGAAATTAAAATGGAAAGTGCTGGAGAAACTCAGCAGCATCAGAGTTTTTAACTTTTCCCGTCTGATATGACTCTCCTTCAGAACTGGACTTCACTCTCTTTCTCTCTCCACAGTTGCTTTCAGAGCTACTGAGTTTCTCCAGCATAGAGTCATAGAGATGAACAGCATGGGTTCAGCAAAGATTTACAAGGATGTTGCCAGGATTGGATGATTTGAGCTATAGGGAGAGGCTGAGCAGGCTGGTCTGTTTTCCTGGAGCATCGGAGATGTGACCTTGTAGAGGTTTATAAAATCACGAGGATCATGGATAGGATTAATAAACAAGGTATTTTCCCTGGGGTGGGGTAATCTAGACCTAGAGAGCATAGGTTTAGGGTGAGAGGGAAAAGGTATAACAGGGACCTCAGGGGCAACCTTTTCACACAGAGGGTGGTCTGTGTATGGAATGAATTGCCGGAGGAAGTGGTGGAGGCTGGTTGAATTGCAACATTTAAGAGGTATCTGGATGGGTATATGAATAGGAATGGTTTAGAGGGATATGGGCCAAGTGCTGAAAAATGGGACTAGATTGGGTTAGGATATCTGGTTGGCATGGACGAATTGGACTGAGGGGTCTGTTTCCACTTTATTCTGGATTAGTGTTGCTGGAAGAGCACAGCAGTTCAGGCAGCATCTGAGGATCAGTAAAATCGACGTTTCGGACAAGAGCCGTTTCCACTTTATGTTCATTTTAAACCAAAGTCTGAAATAGAAGCAATTAATTGTGAAAATACTCAGGCAGTGTTGGTGGGGAGAGGAACTGAGTTAACATTTCCAGTTGATGATTTATCAGTCTTTATTTTGATGTGGAGGGGTACCTGATGTCTCTCCTATGGGGAACCAAAGGTGCCTGTTGTGCTGTTCCCTCTGGTTACTGATGGCTGGGATCCAGGTTGAGCTGAAACTGCCTGCCAGAATGCTCAAGCATGTTTACTGTGTGAACCCGAAGATGAACAGATGGAAACGGCCGGTTGCATTAGGCAAGGTGCACAGCAGTCGCTCCCGTCAAATTAACACCATATAGAGTTTGTGTGTGATGTCTCCAAGGTGGTGAGCTAATTAACTGTATGAAGTATAGATCTTTTTATATAGATGTCTCGTGCAGCTGATGTGAATGATGTATGCAGTCACATGTCAGTGATGTCAGTGCGTGTCTCAGTGGGTCATGCTCATTTGTGAGCTTAACTTCCACTCCTAACAATTTGAGGTCAAAAATCACTTCCGTGTGGTACTGAGGGAGTGTTGCACAGTCTGAAGTGCCGTCTTTCAGATGAGAAATTAAACCCGATGCTGTGACTGCTCTTTCAGAGGGATGGAAATAATCTAGAAACATATAATATAAGGCCCTTCAGGTCTGCACCACCATTCGATATGATTATAGTATCCCATTCCCGTGTGCCCTCCATACTGCTTTGTTCCTTTAGTTGCAAGTGCCACGTCCAGCTCCTTCTTGAATATATCTATTGAAATGGCCCTAACAGCTTCCTGCAGGAGAGAATTTCACAGGTTCACAACTCTCTGAGTAAAGAAATTCATCCTCATCTCAGTCCTGAATGGCTTACCCCCTATTATTCGACTGTGACCCGCCCCTATTTCTGGACTTCGCCAACATCAGGAACATTGCTCTCAAATCTAGCCTGTCCAGTCCCATCAGTATTTTATATGTTTCTATCAGATTCCCCCTCCATTCTTCTAAATTTGAAAAAGAATCGGGGAGTTCTACCATTCTCTTGGCCAATATTTATTCCTGAATCAACATTTACAACAAGATTATTTGACTATTAATTTAATGCTGTTTGGTGAGAGCTTGCTGTGCCCAGGTCAGTTGAAACTCATCCAAAAATAGTGCCGACATGCGCAAACTACTTAGTTGGTTGAAAATAGCTTTTGGGTAGTCTTGAGGTCAGTAAAGGTGCTAGGTGAAGCAGCCTTTCTCATCACAAGAATGCATACTCCCACGATGCTGATGTCTTTCAGGACCAGCCCTGAAACGTTATCGGGTGTGTTGTGTGTGGGAGGCAGCGATGGGGAAGGCATTCGAAGCTGAGCCAAGGAGACTGTGGAGTGCTTGTGACATGTATTTGGCCCAGTTTATTTAGCCATGGGCCCACAACAAGTTCGATTTTGGAAAGAGCAGCCCTCTTAAAATTGAATACATTGGAAGTGATCCTTTTTGAGGAATGCTTGAGTATTAAACTCAAGCGTTGCCATGGAAGCACAGCTCACTGATTACTGCTTTTCAAGTTCTTTCCTCCAGAGCGATTGAGGAAAAACATTATTTTTGAAAAACTGCTGAGAATTTACTTGCTCGTGGGAGAGGCCGTGAGTAAGTCACCCTGTGGCAATTTAAAGCAGAGGGAGGAAGGGGCTGATGTGGGATCCCTGGTTGCTCCTGGTGGGATGTCCATTAGAACTTTCAAGAGCTAATTAGCCCCCATCATCTCAGACCCCACTGCGGTTCAGTGGCTGCTCAGGAATTTAATGGGGGCCACAGATTTCCTGCACTTTTTGAGGGGAGTTGTCTCATTACCAGGCACTCACTGCTTGATTGAGGAATCAAGAAGGGGTGAAATGTTGAAAGCCATGCCTCTACAATTGCCTCTGACATCCCTCTTGCCACCCCCTCACCATACAATATAAATTCTGGCCTAACTCATCAACAGGTGGGGGTTCCTTGCTATTCTTGGGTCTCTCTGAGGTGCATTACCAGCAGCTGCCATCTCTCCTGATGAGCACTGTTGAGCAACAAGTGGTCACATAAATGCCTAAAGGATCTCAGCCCATAAAGACTGGCATGGATGTATTTAGCCAAGTGCCTGTTTCCATGCTGTACATTCTGTTCTGTATAAATACTCTGCTCTAAATTTGCAGTCAGTTTTCATCTATTAATTGGTTTGGAGATGCCGGTGTTGGACTGGGATGTACATTGTTAAAAATCACACAACACCAGGTGAAAGTCCAACAGGTCTATTTGGAAGCACTAGCTTTCGGAGCACCGCTCCTTCATCAGGTGGTTGTCAATTCCTTCATCAATGAAATGTGTGTAAAGTAATTCAATCATATAATTAAAATGGCCTTTGAATTCTCTATGCTTGAGAAAGGATTTTGGGGCCAGACTATGCTGTTTTCAGATCAGCCAGAAATGAATAGTACATTTGATGCTTCCCATTATCAAGTGACTTGCCAGAAAGTGGATTTGTGTGGGAAAAGCAGGATTGTGTGTGTGTGTGTGTGTGTGTGTGTGTGTGTGTGGTTCCAGTCAATGAAGTTGCTGTTGTCTTTGGCAAACATGACAACCAATTAGTGCACAGCAAGATCCTGCGAACAAGAATGAGATAATTATCTATTTTGGTTACATTTGTTAAGGAATTAATGTCAGCTGCTTGAATAAGGTACACCATCCTTGTTACTTCCATGGAGGTCTGACCCATCGTATAGTCAGTATACTCAGGAATAAAGGGAGAAAGCTAATAGGCAATGGAAAAAAAAACAATTTCTCAATGCTTCAAAGGGGAAGGGGGTGGGGTTTTGTCACTGGCCAAACATCAAAAGACCCAGGCAAATGCTCTCAGGACATAGATTTGAATCCTGCCGTGGCAGATGGTGAAATTTTAATTCACTTAATAAACCTGAAATTTAAAAAAAATGATCTAATGGTAACTGTGACTGCGAAATTGTAAAGCCACCTGTTTCCACCACGTTCTTTCGGGAAGGACAATCTGCCATCCTTACCTGATCTGGCCGACAGGTGATTCCAGACCCACAGCAATGTGCTTGACTCTTAGCTGCCCTCTGAAGTTGCCCAGCAAGTCTCACAGTTCATGAGCAATGAGGGATGAATGACCAAGGTAGTGAAGAAGGCATTTGGTCTGCTTTCCTTTATTGGTCAGAGCATTGAGCAGAGGAGTTGGGAGGTCATGTTGTAGCTGTACAGGACATTGGGGTTTGGCCATTTTTGGAATATTGTGTACAATTCTGGTCTCCCTCTTATAGGAAGGATGTTATGAAACTTGAAAGGGTTCAGAAAAGATTTGCAAGGATGTTGCTAGGATTGGAGGATTTGAGCTATCGGGAGAGGCTGAATTGGCTGGGGCTGTTTTCCTTGGAGTGTTAGAGGCTGAAGGGCGACCTTCTAGAGGTTTATCAAATCATGAGGGCCATGGATAGGGTAAATGGACAAGGTCTTTTCCCTGAAGTGGGGAAGTCCAGAACTAGAGGGCATAGGTTTAGGGTGAGAGGAGAAAGATATAAAAGGGACCTAAGGGGCAACTTTTTCATGCAGAGGGTGGTGCATGTTTGAAATGAGCTGCCAGAGGAAGTGGTGGAGGTTGGTATAATTACAATATTTAAAAGGCATCTGGATGGGTATATGAATAGGAAGGGTTTAGAGGGATATGGCACAAGATTGATTTAAGGTATTTGGTCGGCATAGACAAGTTGGATCGAAGGGTCTGTTTCGTGCTGTACATTTCTATGACTGAATGACCGGCCTTGCTGCTGATGCCCACAACCCATGAAAGAATAAAGCACAATGAAAAGCACCTGTCCTAAAATGGGCTAAAGCTCTGTCTGAAGTCTGTAGGTGACAGATGTGGTCTGCTTCTCTCCCTCATGCTGGGCAGTGAGATGCTGCCCAGAGTATTTTCATGTCTCTGGATACTGATGAATCTCTGAGTAATGCCAAGTTTTCCAGCATCAGAGATGGTATAAAAGACAGAATTTAAGCTTGTCAAAAGTTACAGATTGTTTTTCTGGTTGGCTGTCCTTGTGAACTTTGGCTGTGACCATGAGAAGTTCACATTCTAGAATGGACCTGTCAGGTTATCGTGGACAGTTTGTGCTTCTGGCATTTATCCAAAGGAATTTTAGATAAGTGCTTTATGTCCTACTTAAACTGCCACTGTAAGACAGGCAGTTGGAGACTCCATTGTATTGGTTTGAAAATTAACAGGACATGAGGGAGAGAGACACTTGGAGGAAAGGTACTTTACTTCATGGAGGGACCTGTCTTCTCAAAAAACTCGAACCAATTCAAGACGCTGACTCATGTTTGCGTACATTTGAATGGTCCCTTTTTTTTGCCCATTTTGATACCTGGTCTACGTGGGTTTTTTTAATCTGAGCCAAAACTTTACCACCATAGTTTGCCATTTTTGTTTGCCTATGACCACACCCACTCAGCTTTGAAACAGGGGACACCTGTTAATTCAGCAAACGTCAAGGGTCAAACCCACGTGCAGTTTGACATAATTAGTTCAGTTTTTAGATTGGACGGTGTACTCGCCCACTAAGATCTGCATTTTGATCAATAGATTTCAAACAAGTCTGGATGCCTAAATGAATTGCATAGTGGCTGAGTAGAACCCTTGTTTTGGTTGCACCTATACTTGTCATAATAGCACACACCATTATAACACTGCAGGCAATGAATCTTAAAAACAATCCATTATTTTGTCCCCTAGAGGCAGTGATCTTTCTGACCCGCGCTGACTATTTCTCGTAAAGAACTGGCATTGGTAGAAAATGTAAACTATGGATGGTGTATCGATCAGATGGCCAGTTTAACATTTGGCTGTGGTTGAGTGGTTATCTAAGTTCAGAACCTGCCCATATGTAATGCTGGCATCTGTCTCTGTAACTGTAAGGAAATTCAAAAATACACAATACAGTAGCGCCTCGACATATGAACGACCCAGTTCACGAACAAATTGGTTTACGAACAGGATTGTACGTAAAATTTTGCTTCAATGTACGTACAAAATTCGAGGTACGAACGAAGGTACGAACACAAAAAGCCCATGAGTGACCACATGGTTTCATTGTTCTGCTTTCCTATGCACTTGTTGAACACAAAAGTTCTCAGGCCCCGCGTGATCTCATTCAGTTCGTCTTTGGCGCGGGCGCTGTGAACAGCCGTTTAAGCATTCTTACGCTATCCGAACAATGGGAAAAATTGATTCAGTTCGCGAATTGAACCGTGATTTGATGCCATGAGGGCACCTTCCTTTGCTTTGGACTGTAAAACACAAGTCCTCAGCCAGCCACTAAGCATGTTAATAATGAATGTCCTCATGGTTTCACCATGTACTGGACATCATGCCACTGTTGTTTTAATGGTTTCAGTATGATACGAAACAGAATCTCAAGATAGATCCCAGGCACGTGTCAGGAATTTGACCAGTTTTTTTTTTATTGGGAAAACGAATTCATCAAATCATTGCAGCATGCAAAAAGGCCATTTGGTCCATCATTTCTATGTGAGTTCTTTAGTGAAACCTACCACAATAGATCTATTTTGTCCCTCTCTTGCCCATAATGTTGCACCTTTTCAAATGGATTTCCAATTCCATGTTGAAAGATACAATTGAATCTGCTTCCTATGCCACTTAAGGCACCACAACAACTCATGTGGTGAAAGATAGCTCTCCTCATCTTGAATGTGAAGACAAATGGAAACGGTGTGGTCAGCTTTGAAGGGAAACACCAAACTGCTCCAGCTGTGAACAGCTTATGGCTCATGAGAAGGGAGGTTATTTGGCAAAGGTACAAACAATCCTACTGCGACTCCAAGAGCAGGTCAGAAGTGGGAATTTTTGCAGTGGGTAAATCACCCCCTGACCCCTCAAAGCCTGTCCACTCTTTATAACGCACACAAAAGAACTGTAATAGAATACCATTCATTTGCTTGGATGAGTGCAGCAACACTCAGGTAGCTCAACACCATCCAAAGCAAAGTAACCCACTTATTGATACCTCATCTGCCACCAGGGGTGGCATGGTGGCTCAGTGGTTAGCACTGAGCACTGCTGCCTCACAGCGCCAGGGACCCAGGTTCAATTCCTGCATCAGGCGACTGTGTGGAATTTGCACATTCTCCCCGTGTTTGCGTGGGTTTCCTTTGGGTGCTGTGGTTTTCTCCCACAATCCAAAGATGTGCAGGTCAGATGAATCAGCCATGCTAAATTGCCAATAGTGTTAGGTGCATTAGTTTGGGTGGGTTACTCTTTGGAAGGTCGGTGTGGACTTGTTGGCCCTAAGGGCCTGTTTCCATACTTTAGGGAATCTAATCTAATTAAACCACATTGCAGGTGAGTCAATGGCCCAGCAATGGCTAGACTATTAATCCAGAACCTCAGCTAATGTTCAGGGGACCTGGGTTCAATCTTGATGGTGGAAATTGAATTCAATAAAAAATCCGGAGTTAAGTATCTAACAATGACATTGAAACCATTGTCAATTGCCAGAAAAATCCATCTGGTTTACTAATGTCCTTTTGGGAAGACAACTGCCATCCTTACTTGGTCTTGATTGCCTGTTACTCCAGACCCACAGCAATGGGGTTGACTCTTAACTGCCCTCTGGGCAATTAGGGATGGGTAATAAATGCTGGCCTGGCCAGTACTACCCACATCCTGGGAGTGTGTTAAAAAATAAACACTCAGTCTCTCTTGCATTGATGCACAATGGCAGCAGTGGGCACTATCTACAAGATAAAGTGTATCTACAAGATACTCTGTATCAACTCATCAAGAATCCTTAGGCAGCATCTTCCAAATCCAATATTTGGGCATTTAATGCCTGGGAGCGCCACCCTCTGCAAGTGCCTCTCCAAGCCACTCACCATCCTGAGTGGAACCAAATTGCTAATCTTTCACCCAAAATCCTAGGCTTCCCTTCCCAACAGCACCATGGGTGGACCTACTGCAGTAGTTCAAGAAAGCATCTCACCACATCCTTCTTAAAGCCAATGTGAAATGAGTAACAAACGCTGACCCAGCCAGCAACATCTACATTCTTGCAGAAAAAAACCCAATGAGGGTGTAGTCAGTGAACAGATTGAAGTTGCTAAAGAATTAATTGAACGTATTGCTGAGAGTAGAGATCCATATTGTAATCCCAAGAAAGGGTTTAGAGATGAGAATTAGGACTTTAATTGCGGCTACCTTTGTCTGGTATGGGAAGCAGCAAAGCCATGGTGGGAGGTTGATTTTCTCTGAGATATTTCTAGTTCAATAATACACTGGTAGCAGCACAGAAAGGCTTTTTGTAAGTTAGTGTCTGCAGCGGCAATAGACCGTTTCTATTTTAATCAGCATTTGCATGATTTTCAGTCACCACTGAGGTAGCCTTGTTTCAAGTAACTGGAGTTGACATTAAGCACATGATGGATGGATAATATGCAGGAGGAAGTGCATCAGTTATTTTAGTTCAAGATCTGAAAGGATTGAGGAGGAAGAAAAGTTGGGTAATTTCTCTTCAATGTGCAATTTCCATTCTGTCTTGGAGAAAGGAGAACTGAAGTTGGATTGGTAGCTAGCTAGCTGTTTGGAAAATATCATTTCTGCAGAGCTCTGTGATTTTAGGACAGCTTACCCCAAAACTCTTGCAGTGACGTTTGTTTTCGTTCACCTCATCGAGGCCTGTGACTTGGAATCATTCTGGCAGCTAGCCCTCAACAACCTGACCCAGGAGAAAGAGGGCCTGTGTGTTGTTGCAATTGTGGTGAACACTTTGCAAGGTGCACAATTGTCTCTTTGTGCATCTGAGCCAATGTTAATAATGACTGATTTCTTTTTTTAGCTGGTAAGCAAAATAATGCTTTTGTCATTGCTTGGGAGAACCGAACATGTTCAGATAAAGCTGGTAGTTCATTTTATACTCTGGCTATCATTAGAGCATGTTGGTTGACTGGTGTTAAATTGCAATGAAAAACTCTTCGAGTAAATATCCCATTGTTGTTTCACATGATAAATGGAATGCAGAATTGTATATGCAAATAGGAAAATACCCAATAGTCCTGCACTGGCCTCTTTTCCAAGTGGGGTTCCAATTCACCAATTCAATCTGCTTCCTTTGCCCTATCAGACATCCAAGATGTGGAGGTGCCAGTGTTGGACTGAGGTGGACAAAGTAAAAAGGTAAAAACAATGACTGCAGATGCTGAAAATCAAATACTGGATTAGTGGTGCTGGAAGAGCACAGCAGTTCAGGCAGCATCCAACGAGCAGCGAAATCAACGTTTCGGGCAAAAGCCCTTCATCAGGAATAAAGGCAGTGAGCCTGAAGCATGGAGAGATAAGCTAGAGGAGGGTGGGGGTGGGGAGAGAGTAGCATAGAGTACAATGGGTGAGTGGGGGAGGAGATGAAGGTGATAGGTCAAGGAGGAGAGGGTGGAGTGGATAGGTGGAAAAGAAGATAGGCAGGTCGGACAAGTCAAGGAGGCAGTAACTGAGCTGGAAGTTTGAAACTAGGATGAGGTGGGGGAAGGGGAAATGAGGAAGCTGTTGAAGTCCACATTGATGCCCTGGGGTTGAAGTGTTCCGAGGCGGAAGATGAGGCGTTCTTCCTCCAGGCGTCTGGTGGTGAGGGAGCGGCGGTGAAGGAGGCCCAGGACCTCCATGTCCTTGGCAGAGTGGGAGGGGGAGTTGAAATGTTGGGCCACGGGGCGGTTTGGTTGATTGGTACGGGTGTCTCGGAGATGTTCCCTAAAGCGCTCTGCTAGGAGGCGCCCAGTCTCCCCAATGTAGAGGAGACCGCATCGGGAGCAACGGATACAATAAATGATATTGGTGGATGTGCAGGTGAAACTTTGATGGATGTGGAAGGCTCCTTTAGGGCCTTGGATAGAGGTGAGGGAGGAGGTGTGGGCACAGGTTTTACAGTTCCTGCGGTGGCAGGGGAAAGTGCCAGAATGGGAGGGTGGGTCGTAGTGGGGTGTGGACCTGACCAGGTAGTCACGGAGGGAACGGTCTTTGCGGAAGGGGGAAAGGGGTGGGGAGGGAAATATATCCCTGGTGGTGGGGCCTTTTTGGAGGTGGCGGAAATGTCGGTGGATGATTTGGTTGATGCGAAGGTTTGTAGGGTGGAAGGTGAGCACCAGGGGCGTTCTGTCCTTGTTACGGTTGGAGGGGTGGGGTCTGAGGGCGGAGGTGCGGGATGTGGACGAGATGCGTTGGAGGGCATCTTTAACCATGTGGGAAGGGAAATTGCGGTCTCTAAAGAAGGAGGCCATCTGGTGTGTCCTATGGTGGAACTGGTCCTCCTGGGAGCAGATACGGCGGAGGCGGAGTAATTGGGAATACGGGATGGCATTTTTGCAAGAGATAGGGTGGGAAGAGGTGTAATCCAGGTAGCTATGGGAGTCAGTGGGTTTGTAAAAAATGTCAGTGTCAAGTCGGTCGTCACTAATGGAGATGGAGAGGTCCAGGAAGGGGAGCGAGGTGTCAGAGATAGTCCAGGTAAATTTAAGGTCAGGGTGGAATGTGTTGGTGAAGTTGATGAATTGCTCAACCTCCTCGCGGGAGCACGAGGTGGCGCCAATGCAGTCATCAATGTAGCGGAGGAAGAGGTGGGGAGTGGTGCCGGTGTAATTACGGAAGATCAACTGTTCTACATAGCCAACAAAGAGACAGGCATAGCTGGGGCCCATACGTGTGCCCATGGCTACGCCTTTGGTCTGGAGGAAGTGGGAGGATTCAAAGGATAAATTGTTAAGGGTGAGGACCAGTTCGGCCAAACGAATGAGTGTGTCAGTGGAAGGGTACTGTTGGGGACGTCTGGAGAGGAAAAAACGGAGGGCTTGGAGGCCCTGCTCATGGCGAATGGAGGTGTAGAGGGATTGGATATCCATGGTGAAGATAAGGCGTTGGGGGCCAGGGAAACGGAAGTCTTGGAGGAGGTGGAGGGCGTGGGTGGTGTCTCGAACGTATGTGGGGAGTTCCTGGACGAGGGGGGATAGGACAGTGTCAAGGTAGGTAGAGATGAGTTCAGTGGGGCAGGAGCATGCTGAGACAATGGGTCGGCCAGGGTGGTCAGGCTTGTGGATCTTGGGAAGGAGGTAGAACCGGGCAGTGCGGGGTTACCGGACTATGAGGTTGGAAGCTGTGGGTGGGAGATCTCCTGAGGTGATGAGGTTCTGTATGGTCTGGGAGATGATGGTTTGGTGATGGGGGGTGGGGTCATGGTCGAGGGAGCAGTAGGAAGAGGTGTCCTCGAGTTGGCGTTTAGCTTCAGCGGTGTAGAGGTCAGTGCGCCAGACTACCACTGTGCCCCCTTTATCCGCTGGCTTGATGGTGAGGTTGGGATTGGAGCAGAGGGATTGGTGGGCTGCGCGTTGTGAGGGTGAGAGGTTGGAGTGGGGGAGGGGGGACGACAGGTTGAGGCGGTTAATGTCCCGGCGGCAGTTGGAAATGAAGAGGTCGAGGGCAGGTAATAGGCCAGCGCGGGGCAAAGTCAGCAGTCACATAGTCCAACAGATTTATTTGAAATCACAAGGGGGGAGGCAATGGCCCAGTGGCATTACCTCTGGACTATTAATCCAGAGACCGAGATAGAGTTCTGGGTACCTGTGTTCGAATCCAATCATGGCAGATGGTGGAGTTTGAATTCAATGTTTTATAAATCTGGAATTAAGAGTCTAATGATGACCACGAAACCATTGCTGATTGTTGGAGAAACCTATCTGGTTCACTAATGCTTTTAGGGAAAGGGACTACCATCCTTAACCTGGCATGGCCTACATGTGACTCCTGACCCACAGGAATATGATTGACTCTTAACTGCCCTCTGGGCAATTAGGACCAGGCAATAAATGCTGCCTGAGCCAGCATCCCATGAATGAATAAAAGCTTTCAGAGCGATGATCCTTAAAGGGAGCAGGGTTCCAAAGGCTTATGATTTCAAATAAACCTGTTGGACTATAACCTGGTGTTGTATGACTTCTGATTTTAAGACAGTGAATTTCAATCTGCAGTAACCCACTTGATAAAAGAAATGTCTCCTTGTCTTCTCTCTGGGTCTTTTTTGGGATAAACCTTGTAAATGATGTTTATTTACATCTCCATAGAGTCATCGAGATGTACAGCACAGAAACTCATCCATTCCGACCAGTTATCCTAACCTAATCTAGTTTGCCAGCACTTGGCCCATATCCTTCTAAACCGTCCTATTCATATACCCATTCAGATGCCTTTTAAATGCTGCAATTGTACCAGCCTCCACCATTTCCTCTGGTAGCTCATTCCATATGTGCACCATCCTTTGTGTGAAAAAATTGCCCCTTAGGTCCCTTTTATATCTTTCCCCTCTCACCCTAAACCTCTGTCCTCTAGTTCTGGACTCCCCCACCTCAGGGATAAGACCTTGTCTATTTATCTTATCCATGCTTCTCATGAGTTTATAAATGTCTATAAGGTCACCCCTCAGTCTCCAACACTCCAGGAAAAGTCCCAGCCTATTCAGCATCTCCCCATAGCTCAAATCTTCCAATCCTGGCAACATTCTTGTAAATCTTATTTGACCCCTCTCAAGTTTCACAACATCCTTTCGATAGGAAGGAAACCAGAATTGCAAGCAATATTCCAAAAGTGGACTAACCAACGTCCTGTACAACTGCAACGTGACCTCACAATACCGAAACGCAGTGCTCTGACCAATAAAGGAAAGCATACCAAACGCCGCCTTCACTATCCTATCTACCTGCGACTCTGATGGAATTATAAGCCATGGCTAATTGATGCACTGCAGGACTCTTCCTTAGCTCTGTTTTTACCAAAGTTGCATCTGACTCACATCAGTGTTTCAGTATCTGAGTGATGAACTGAACCATATAGTAGATTTATAGGTTAAGTCCCAGTTGGACTTTACTTGAGATAATGTTGTCTTCACAAGCCCTAGTCTAGGAGCAAGGGAAACCATTCAGGTATCTTGTTCTCCTATTGTCTCTCTTGACTGGTTGTTGGAAGTACTAGATATGACTGTGGAAAGGGTCAGGTGAGGCTGTGCCCATTGCTTCCTGTTGGTTAGCCTGTCAACACTCCAAAGAGTTGCCTTTTTGCATGTTGAGGTGTTTCAGTTCGCTCAAATTGAACTAGTTAGCTTTGGAAGAGGAGGGAGAGGGTAAGACTGTAAGACATCAGAGTGGAAGTAAGGCCATTCGGCCCATCGAATCCACTCTGCCATTTAATCAAGGCTGATGGGCATTTCAACTCCACTTACCCGCACTCTCCCTGTAGCCTTTCATTCCTTGCGAGATCAAGAATATATCAATATCTGCCTTGAAGACACTTAGTGTCCCGGCTTCCTCTGCACTCCGTGGCAATGAATTGCACAGGCCCACCACTCTCTGGCTGAAGAAATGTCCCCTCGTTTCTGTTCTAAATTGACATCCTCCACAGGCCCACGGGTCCTAGTCTCCCTGCCTAATGGAAACAACTTCCCAGCATCCACCCTTTCTAAGCCATGCATTATCTTGTAAGTTTCTATTAGGTCTCCCCTCGACTCTAATGAATACAATCTCAGGATCCTCAGCCATTCATCGTATGTTAGGCCTACCATTCCAGGGATCATCCGTGTGAATCTCCACTGGAAACGCCCCAGTGCCAGTATGTTCTTCCTGAGGTGTGGGGCCCAAAACTGGACACAGTATTCTGAATGGGGGCCTAACCTGTGCTTTCTGAATTTTCTTACTGTTTTAAAAAATAGTCCTTGCCTGTATTCTTTTTTCCAAAGTGCAAGACATGGCATTTACTCACATTGAATTTCATCAGCCATTTCCTGGACCACTCCAGGTAGACGTTGTATTGTGGAATGGCATGCCTCCCATGCCAATAATGGCAGTGCCACTTAGAGTCATAGAGATGTACAGCATGGAAACAGACCCTTCGGTCCAACCCATCCATGCCGACTAGATATCCCAACCCAATCTAGTCCCATCTGCCAGCACCCGGCCCATATCCCTCCAAACCCTTCCTATTCATATACCCATCCAAATGTCTCTTAAAATGTTGCAATTGTACCAGCCTCCACTACATCCTCTGGCAGCTCATTCCATACACATACCACCCTCTGCATGAAAAGGTTGTACCTTAGGTCTCTTTTATATCTTTCCCCTCTCACCCTAAACCTATGCCCTCTGGTTCTGGACTCCCCGACCACAGGGAAAAGACTTTGTCTAAGACTTTGTCTATTTATCCTATCCATGCCCCTCATAATTTTGTAAACCTGTATAAGGTGACCCCTCAGCCTCCGACACTCCAGGGAAAACAGTCCCAGCCTGTTCAGCCTCTCCCTATAGCTCAAATCCTCCAACCTTGGCAACATCCTTGTTAATCTTTTCTGAACCCTTTCAAGTTTCACAACATCTTTCCGATAGGAAGGAGACTGGAATTGCACGCAATATTCCAACAGTGGCCTGTACAGCCGCAACATGGCCTGCCAACTCCTGTACTCAATACTCTGACCAATAAAGGAAAGCATACTAAATGCCGCCTTCACTATCCTATATACCTGTGACTCCACTTTCAAGGAGCTATGGACCTGCACTCCAAGGTCTCTTTGTTCAGCAACACTTATTGTGGCATTTCCTATGCAGCCACTTTTGAGGGCTGTACAGTTCTGTGACGAATTGTACCAATGAGAGTTGAAGGATTGAAAATGGATGAAGGAAAGTGCAAAACTGTGCTTTCACTCATCCTTCCCATTGATTTCTAGAAACATGCAGTACAGAAGGAAGCCACTCAGCCCATCATTATTTGTGCTAGCTCTTTGAAGTTCCATCAGTCTCTCAAAATAACTGCACTCTGTCATCCCAGGTACCATTCTGGTTACATCTTCTGGAAAACCTTGACTGAAATAGTTGACTTTTCACTTGGGCTCTGTTACATTGACTGTACTTTAGATGAGCAAGAATTGAATACGAAACTCTTGGCCTCATTGGTGTGCTTTTGGAAGGTAGATGAGTACTCTTTACTGTGGAAAAAGAGAGTCAAAGACAAATACTTTTCAGGATTAGTATTTATGCTTTAGGGTAGGAAGGGAATAAGCTTTGCCCCTATTACTTATTAAAGCAGTTTCACACTTCAAAGAAGTTCAGTTACCATTTGATTGAAAGCTTCGAAGTATGACAATAATGAAGATCAGTGCTTGGCCTTATAGTGGCATCGGCTTTGTAGTTAGATGGTGAGACTGAGAGCTGTAATTAACCCTTTCTGTGCTGCACAACATTCTGAGATGCATGCAGGGCAGAGGCCGGCTTAAAGAGTAACTGAGTTGGTGTGCGCGTAGAGGAAACAGTGGGAAATCTTGCCAGATCCTCCAAGACCGTTGATGCCATAATAATATGGTGTTATCCTTCGTATGTTTTTCATATGGCTAGGGAATTTAGAATCCAGGATCCCAACCTCAGAATAAGGAGAGATTGGTTTCGGACAGAAGTGTGGAACGTCTTCACTCCTGGATTGTGAATACTTGGAATTCTCTGCGCCAGAAGACTGTAGACATACAGTTGTTACACATGGTTAAGTTAGACTGAATCGATGTTTGGGTATTAAGGGAATGAAAGGATATGAGGGTTAGTTTGAGAACTTGGAATTGAAGCTGAAGATCAGTTGAATGGTGGATTGGGTATGAAAGTTCAAGTGGCCAACTGCAAATCACACGTCATTGGGTGATTTTCTGCTCTTGAGTTTGCAGTTGGGTGAAGAGGGAGGAAGGTTTGGAGGGAGGATCCATGTTAAAAAATGTTAGTTTTGCAAAGGTTGACATCAATAATAGGGAAACTCGGATTGACATTTGGGAGTTGTGTGACTCAGTGTGAGCAGCATTGGGAGGGGAAAGTCTCAAGGAGGTTCAAATCTTAGAATCATTTGGGAAGAAGTTGGAGAAAGAGATTCCTTTCTACGTGGCTGAGACCTATAAGGCTCACCCTACTTAAATTGGAAGATGCAGTCGAGCTTGCTTCCAGCCTTTGAGTCAGAGGAAGGTTACTCATCTCCCTCCTTGCTGGAGTGATTGTTTTGTGCATCGTAATGTGACAGGACTTGGGAATTGACCTTTGAGGCTATTATATGTTCATGCACGTCCTGCTTTCTGACAGCCCAGGTTGCTAAAACTCTGTTTTAGAAGAATGTGCGATTTTCAGTCGTGTACTGCAAGGTTAATAAATTATTGTTACAAATCAAAAGCATGCAAGTTATATATGGATGTGGTCATTGGCTGTCTGTAGTTCATCAAGTCATGACTTGTGCAATAGTTTCTGTTCCAGATTTTCTATGCCATCTCTGTATTCTTTTGCAATCCAAAAACTTGCATTTCACGAACATTCACCTCCTTTTCGCATCCTATACTTCTTACTGCACTGTACTTTATGTGGTAGAGGTCCTCAGCCTGGAATTCCCTCCCACACTTTTTCATTTCTTTACTTCATTTGGCTTCCTCCTTTTCTTTCAGTTCATACATGGGATGGGGGACATGCTAGCTGGGTCAGCATTTATTGCCCAAAGAGCAGTTAAAGTGGATCACATTGCTGTGGGTCTGAAGTCCGCATGCAGACCAACCCAGCTGAGGATGACACTTTTGGTGATTAATTAACCAGATGGGTTTATCCAGCAATCAACAATGGTCACCACTAGACTCATGGTAGAAGTTGAACACAGTTCTCCAGAACATTACCTGGGTTATTTGGATTAATGGTCTACTGATAATATCACTTGGGTATCACCTGCCCTTTAAAACCTGCCTGTTTGAACAAACATTTTTCACTCATATTTACGGTCTCCTTTAGTTTTTGGCTGATTACACTCCTGTGAATGGTGCTGTATGATACACAGGCCATCGTTCTTAACTTCTTTATCATCCATAATGACTGCAGACCTAGTAAATGTTAATTATCGCCCAACACATTCTCAGTAATGATACCATGATCCATTTATTCTACATTTGTGAACAGCGATTTGATCAATGGCAGGAAGCACATTACCTGTCAGCATCTGGTACGACAGCTGGTGTTGCCCATAAAGGGGAAGTTTAGTTGAATGCACTCAAACTCATTCAGCATCATAGGATGTGTACGCTCTCAAAATAACAGATATCCTGAAATGTTGGTGTGGTAGCCCTGAAATTTGAGCTTCAAATAACTTCAACTTCTGTTTTCTGATGTTATGTGAATTTGAATGAAGTGACTGCCTCGTAATCATTTCTCAGTTTGCAGACTGTACTCTGTGTAATATCTTCACATTTGTTTGGCTGCTCTTTCCGTGTGTGTGACCGCATCTTAATATAAGAAAGAGCTTGGGTGTTGTATTATCTAATGTGCACGTAATTGATGGGAAAAGGCATTCACTTGTCTTTTAATATTGTATTTCTGCCCTGTATCAGATTTTATATGTGCATGGAGCAAATTTCATTATCTAATTGAGCAGAACAGAGAATTGAGGAACCATTTCAGAACCTGTAGGCTATTTTGTAAGAGAGCAGCAGGACTACGGTGAACGGAAGTGATTGAAGAGCAGGGACAATTAATGGCTGCTTTATGTTCTTTGGTTGTTGAAGGTCAATCATTATAGGGGTTGACTTGAGGAGAATTCATTAATTTTTCAAAATATTGCCAAACTCTCTCAATGCTTTTTTATAAATTACCATGTGAGAGGTAGAGGATAAAATTGATCCTATTCTTGGCTCTAGAACCCCAACTAAAACCGCAAAAGGGATGTGACTTGCTAGCAGGCTGCCCATTTTATTTGCTGTTTTTGTGATCATATTCTCTGCAACTGGCTGTTAAACACTTTCCTACAGAGCAGTACCTGCACTCCACTAATAATTTCTTGGCCGTAAAACATTTGAAGCATTCGGGATATGCTCTGGGTGCTGCCCAAATACAACGTGTTTCCTTTTAAATGAGGTTTTCCCACTTAAAAGGGGAACACACAGCTTCATGTTCAAATGTTACTTTCTGTGGGCTTTAAAAACAAAAGAGAGAGTGACTTCATAAAACATCTTTGGATTGTTTGCCAACATTTTTTATGATTGTAGACACTGTTCTTGCATTGGACACAGAAACAGTTCATTCCCATAAGTGAACCTGAATATTGTAGCAATCATAATGTGCCATGTGTGTGAGATAAGCTGGAATAGGATGCATGGAGTAAACAATGAACTCTTTCATTGTTACCAGATAACAGGTAACACTTCACTACATTTCACATCATCTTAGGACGCTCTGAATATCGGTCATGGCTGAGCCAATTGATACTGACTGAAGAACTCAACACAATTGTTCACAGAAACATTGAACTGTGCAGGACAGAAGGAGGCTATCCAAACCGTGCTTCCACCCGCGTCTTTCCTCTGTTGTCTTTGAATGTTTTTTTTCCCTTTTAATTATCCAATTCCCCTCTGGAAAATTTCTCTTGGATCTGGTACTTCCCACACAGTCTTTGTGCTAGGCAAATCCAAGAAAATGTGAAGTACAGACTCAGGAACCCAACCTTACCCCTCACATTCATTGACCTGACCAAGACATTTCACTCAGTAAATCATGAGCCTTAGGGGAAATGTGCACAAAATTTTGAACATCCAAGAAACTTCTTTACAATCCTACAACTGATGTTTACGTGACTATAACTGTGTGAATGGAAGATCTGAAACAGGTTTAAAATCTGGATGTTGTCAAGCAGTGATGTATGATCGATACCATATATTTATAATCTACTTGTATTTCACATGTATCTTACCAAAGTTCAATTGTCCTTATATTAATATTAAATATTAAATCTTGCCTAGATGAAAAAAAACTTTTTAACCTCAGTAGCCCCATGTCACCACAGATATACAGTCAGTTCTGCTATAACATAGTAGTTCCATTCTCATGCAATTCCATGTTATAAGACAATCGTATAATAGCAGCACCATTTAAACTAATGGAGCCGGAATTGTGTTATAGCCAATACATGCTTGAAAACTTGGTGTCTTAGAAACAGTGTCTCCAGTTCGTCAGTCATTTTAAAGCGCATTCACATTAACAAAACGTGCTTTATAGCAGAATGACCTACATGATTCTGCAGTTTATGGATAACCTGCAGCTTTGCAGCAGACTTGATGGGCTGAATGGCCTACTTCTGCTGTGATATCTTATGGTTTTATGCTCACTCTGCACCAGGTATGCGATCCACTCTCGATCTCTTCAATTCTGTATAAATGTAACTTGAACTATCCTTGTACATTACCATACTAAAACTTGTATGTTTGGACAGTCCTGGACATCCAATATTCCACCTTGCAAATGTGGGGAAAGAGAGATTTTGGAATATGTTGAGCGTTTCCTATACCTTGGCTACCTCTGCCAAAAGCTGGCATTGCCAAGGAGGTTCAATACCAGACTAGCTGCACTTGTTCTGCTTTGTATAAACTGTGGCACCAAGTATTTGACAACAAAGACCTGTACAAGTCAATGGAGATCCTAGTGTACAGGATTGTTACCACTACATCCTTGTGTTACCGTGAGAACTGGACTGTTTATCACTACCATGTGGGAGTTCTGGAGCAACTCCATCAGCTATGTCTCCAACCATCTTCTGAATTTAATGGGAGGACAGGCAAACAAATATATCGTTCCTATCCTTCTCGGCCAGCATTCGGACAAAACGCTGCTAATATCAACTTTGGGGGACTAGACTGTGTCTGGGTGGCCATCTTACCCCTCCAGCTCCTGTTTTCTTAACTCTCCAGGGATGCCACAGAAAACCCAACAAAGAGACTCTGAATTGCTCAGAAATGTGGCAGATCTGACATCAATGGCTAGGAAGAGCTTGTTACTGATCGATCAGAATGGTGACAGCTTGTCTGACAAGCTACAGTGAGGCTTTGGCAGAGAAAGAAAGAAAAGGTAGTAAAACCTGCTCTTTAAATCCCAGTACTCGATGGGAAACCCTGCCTCAATCTGTGGATTGAACCTGGTCAGTCGCATGAAACCCCAGGGCAGAAACTCACTGCTCTCAGAAAATATCATCCTTGAGTTGAAGGACAACTGCAGCCTGTCTGCTTTCACCACACTGCAGGCAGTGCATTCCAGACCATCATACTGCATTACATGAAAATGTTTCTCCTTGTCTCTCCACTGAAATCTGCCCCCATCTCAGTTCTGAAGGAGGTCACTGGGGCAAAACGTTAACATTATGTCTCTCTCCACAGATACTGTCAGACCTGCTGAGTTTTGCCAGTAATTTCAGTCGTTGTTTCAGGCTTCCAGTATTCACAGTTCTTTTGTTATTTTTTAACGTCTTGTTACTGTTTTTCCTGTCACTGGAAAGCATTTGTCCTGATTCGTTCTGCCAAAATTCTCTCACTGTTTTGTGCATTTCAGTTAAATTCCCCTGAATGTTATAGAGTCAGAGAGATCTGAAAACGTGTTGCTGGAAAAGCGCAGCAGGTCAGGCAGCATCCAAGGAGCAGGAGAATCGACGTTTCGGGCATGAGCCCTTCTTCAGGAATGAGGAAAGTGTGTCCAGCAGGCTAAGATAAAAGGTAGGGAGGAGGGACTTGGGGGAGGGGCGTTGGAAATGCGATAGGTGGAAGGAGGTTAAGGTGAGGGTGATAGGCCGGAGTGGGGGTGGGGGCGGAGAAGTCAGGAAGAAGATTGCAGGTTAGGAAGGTGGTGCTGAGTTCGAGGGTTGGGACTGAGACAAGGTGGGGGTGTGGGAAATGAGGAAACTGGAGAAATTTGAGTTCATCCCTTGTGGTTGGAGGGTTCCTAAGGAAAGATGAGACACTCTTCCTCCGGCTGTTGTGTCGCTATGGTCTGGCGATGGAGGAGTCCAAGGACCTGCATGTCCTTGGTGGAGTGGGAGGGGGAGTTGAAGTGTTGAGCCATGGGGTGGTTGGGTTGGTTGGTCCAGGTGTCCCAGAGGTGTTCTCTGAAACGTTCCGCAAGTAGGTGGCCTGTCTCCCCAATGTAGAGGAGGCCACATCGGGTGCAGCGGATGCAGTAAACGATGTGTGTGGAGGTGCAGGTGAATTTGTGGCGGATATGGAAGGATCCCTTGGGGCCTTGGAGGGAAGTGAGGGGGGAGGTGTGGGCGCAAGTTTTGCGTTTCTTGCGGTTGCAGGGGAAGGTGTGCTTCAAAGACCACAATTTACCCCCCAGACGTGATCGACGATGCTCTCCACTGCATCTCCTCCACTTCCCGCTCCTCCGCCCTTGAGCCCCGCCCCTCTAATCGCCACCAGGACAGAACCCCACTGGTCCTCACCTACCACCCCACCAACCTCCATATGCCTCGTATTATCCGTCGTCATTTCCGTCACCTCCAAACGGACCCCACCACCAGGGATATATTTCCCTCCCCTTCCCTATCAGCATTCTGAAAAGGCCACTCCCTCGTCAGGTCCACACCCCCCACCAACCCAACCTCCACTCCCGGCACCTTCCCCTGCAACCGCAAGAAATGCAAAAGTTGCGCCCACACCTCCCCCCCTTACTTCCCTCCAAGGGCCCAAGGGATCCTTCCATATCCGCCACAAATTCACCTGCATCTCCACACACATCATTTACTGCATCCGCTGCACCTGATGTGGCCTCCTCTATATTGGGGAGACAGGCCGCCTACTTGCGGAACGTTTCAGAGAACACATCTGGGACACCCGGACCAACCAACCCAACCACCCCGTGGTTCAACACTTCAACTCCCCCTCCCACTCCACCAAGGACATGCAGGTCCTTGGACTCCTCCATCGCCAGACCATAGCGACACGACGGCTGGAGGAAGAGCGCCTCATCTTCCGCCTAGGAATCCTCCAACCACAAGGGATGAACTCAGATTTCTCCAGTTTCCTCATTTCCCCTCCCCCCACCTTGTCTCAATCCCAACCCTCGAACTCAGCACCACCTTCCTAACCTGCAATCTTCTTCCTGACCTCTCCGCTCCCACCCCACTCCGGCCTATCACCCTCACCTTGACCTCCTTCCACCTATCGCATTTCCAACGCCCCTCCCCCAAGTCCCTCCTCCCTAGCTTTTATCTTAGCCTGCTGGGCACACTTTCCTCATTCCTGAAGAAGGGCTCATGCCCGAAATGTCGATTCTCCTGCTCCTTGGGTGCTGCCTGACCTGCGCTTTTCCACCAACACGTTTTCAGCTCTGATCTCCAGCATCTGTAGTCCTCACTTTCTCCTAGAGTCAGAGAGATGTATTGTATGGAAACAGACCCTTTAGTCCAACTCGTCCAGTGCTGATCAGATATCCTAACCTAATCTAGTCCCATATTTCAGCACTTGGGCCCATATCCCTCTAAACTCTTCGTATTCATGTACCCATCCAGATGTCTTTTAAATACTGTAATTGTACCAGCCTCCACCGCCTGTGTGTGTGTGTGTACGATCGAAGAGGATTCCATCACTTTTTTTGTGTGTGTCTGAGAGAGGATTAGCTAAACATTGTCTACATTATTGTTCAGTATTCCTCTCTGCTTATGACTGAATTCTCAGCAATCTGTCTTGATGAGATTCACAGTGCAAATATTAAAACAATCCAGCAAGGTGATGAGCTTACCATCTGGCAGGACCAATGAATGGGCAGCTGGGCTCAAATTATAATTAAGAAACTATTCTAGTGGGACACTGACACTCACCAGCTTTTCAATTAAAATATTAGCAAATCGGAACGCGTTGTCCCCTCAAAACCGTTATTTGTTCACCCAGACAAACTGGCTTCTTTTAGACAGGCTGCTTTCCAGTGAATATCACAGAAAGGCAGCTTTTCCCAACTGAGAAAACCAGTCAAGGCATGCACACAATCCTCAGCCTTTTAATTCGCAGTATACAGGCTATGTTCCAGTAGCAGAGACCAACTCCTGTGCATTAAAACATGGGCAAAATATTAAATGATATACAAGAGAGGTGACCTTATAGAGGTTTATTAAATCAGAGCCATAGATAAGGTCTTTTCTTGGGGTTGGGGGAGTTTAAAATTAGAGGGCACGTTGCAAAGGTGGGATGAGAAAGATTTAAAAAGAACCTGAGGGGCAACTTTTTCACACAAAGGGTAGTTCGTATGTGAAATGAACTGCCAGAGGAAGTGGCAGATGCAGGTACAGTTATAACATTTAAAAGACATTTGGACAGGGACATGAATTGTAAAGGTTCAGATGTAGGCGAGTTGGGCTTATTTAGTTTGGGAAGCTTGGTTGACATGGTTGGATTGGACTGAAGGGTCTGTGTGGCTCTATGAATAATTGATAGTTGTTCAGTGGCCATTGTGTTCTGTGGTTTGATCAAGAATTGTTTGTTATCCCCATTTAAAGGCAGTAAAGGTCAAAAACAGAGAAGCTGGTGGGTCTTGAATTCAATGCACAAAATCTGGAATGTATAGCTAATCAATGAAGGCGAGCATGAACCTACCAGGCATTGCCATAAAAGCCCATCTGGTTCACAAATGGCCAATAGGGAAGGAAATCCTTGCCCAGTCTGGATCAGATGTGTCTCCAGACCCACAACAATGTAGTTGAGTCTTGAGAATGATCAAGGGCATTTAGGGATCAGCAACAAGTGCTGTCCTTTTTAACTTTTTAACAACTGTTTGAAATCAAACTATTCACTGATGCTCTTATACTCTTCTGGACCAAGTGGGAATTGAGCCCAGGCCTCCTGGCTCTGAGGTAGCGATTCTACCATTGTGCCACAAGAGCCATAATTCTTGGATTGTATTGTTCAGGTTAAATCTGACAGCTCACTTATGGGCCTCAAATTAGTGCACGCAACACCTCAACAGTAAAACTTTGGAGAGATAGGTGCGGAAGGATGAGTGAGGTGGGAGTGTGCTGAGTGTGGTGGCCTACTTTATGTATCTACCTGCCCATCTTCACGTCTTCGGGTGGCCTGTATGAATCAGCCTAGAGAGTTTGCTAAGTTCCCATTTGGACTCAGGGCATTGCGTGAAATCCGTGCAAGTACCAAATTATGTAGCAGCTCCAAGGAATTTTTGTTAATACTTCTGGTGACTGGATTTTATAAGGTAAGGAAAATGATTATGGGGCACCATGAGAATCAAGGGTTAGAGGGAAGGTGCTGGGGGAATAGTAGCATGATGACAGATGATCAGCCATGATTTTATTGAATGACGCAGTGTCTTTTGGGTGTAGTCCTTCTCCGATTTCTTATTTTAAGAAAATGTTGATGCGAATCTAAGGCAAAAGGTATACAGTCAATTCTTCTGTAATATAATGGTTGTGTACTTGTGCAACACTGCATTATATAAAAAAGACACACTTCGGAAACAGTGTTCAAAGTGCTGGTGCTGTAATCAGGTTACAGCCAACGCATGTTTTAAAAGCTCGCGCTATAGAAACAGCATCACCAATTTGTCAATCACGTTACAGTGAATGACGAAACGCGAATTATGACAGCATGACCTGAATATGATGATTGAACATGTGATTTGGTTCAAACACCAGAGTTTGACAATCTGGAGGGTTGAGAGTCTGTTGGTTCCTGTTTTGCTTTGACCCTCTCAGAGTTGACACGATAAACCTGATAATGGTGAAACTCTTTAGGAGTATCACTGGCAATCACTTTCCCTTGGCAGATAGACTTTGTGACATTTGGCCTGGTTAAGTGTGAGCACTAGGGGTGCTCACAACTTGCATTTACCCTGAGTTCCTCCCTTCCTGTTCCTGCCCGCAATGCCAGCTATGGTCAGAGCCCTATATAAGGTGCCCCAGTGCTATCCACTACTCTCTTGTTCTGCTGGTTTATTGTCACTAAAACTCTGAAGGGGTGCTGGTAGAATCCCTGATGAATTTGAGGATTTCAGAGTGTTTTGACCCAAAGACTTTTGGACCACAGCCATTGGAGTAAGTGCTGGAAAAGCTTTCAATGTTAATAGGATGAGTATCTGAGTTCAGTAGCACCACTGGGTTTTCTTGGAAGTTCCTCTTGCTAAGAGCTTAAAAGCTTCTTAATAAAATGAGACTTGCCTTGTGGCCTTTTAAGGTTTGCAGCAACAACTGAATTAATGTACTGCTGAACTATTCCCTGTGGTTGTATAACATCTTTTGGCTCCTAGCATTCTGTATTATTGCAGGGTGAAAGTGAGGACTGCAGACGCTGGAGATCAGAGTCGAGAGTGTGGTGCTGGAAAAGCACAGCAGGTCAGGCAGCATCTGAGGAGAAGGAGAGTCGACATTTTGGGCATAAGCCCTTCAGGCCCTTCCTGATGAAGAGCTTATGCCCAAAACGTCGATTCTCCTGATCTTCGGATGTTGCCTGACCTGCTGTGCTTTTCCAGCACGACACTCTTCGACTATTGCTGGCAAACATGAAACTAGTGTTCCCGATGTGCATATGTGAATTGCATTTCAATCCCATTCTGTGGTAGAGACGTTCACATGGAGCAGTGACATTTAATAGAATAACTGCCTCAACCGAGTGAACTGAGGCTTCAGCCCGGAATAGCTGGGGAAACAGGCAATCCAGCATCAGCAACTGTTAGTGTACGGCACTGCTCAGTTGGTGCTGTACATGTGAGAGAATTCCTCACGAGGATGGACCCTCCCAGGTATTCAGTGCAGGATTGAAGCCTCATTTAAAACTTAGTGAAGCTGCTGGAATCCGAGCTGCTGATGAAGCCAGCACTGGGCTGTCGATGCAGCATGTAAACCTGGTGCCAGCAAGTGAACTTAATGTGACTAAGGCGCACACTGGGTTGAAGTAGATGTGCAGAAAATGTAATAAGTTGCCTCTCGTTTTTTTCTCTGCTCTCAGGCTTCCTATATTGATTCTGTTCTACTGAGTGCATTTAACAAGCTCTCTGCAGAATTGATTCAACGGATGTATGCATTTTAGAAATCTTTACATTGCACTCTGATCATCTCCATTGCAAGCGTCCCAATTATGACTGGAGTTGGCAGAAATCTGGATGATATTGATTGGTGTACGAATTTGTTAACTTGAAGTGCAGTGTTTTGAAACAAGTGCAGACAAGGTCACTGGGATGTCGGACTTTGTGCAGCGAGCTGTCATTGACATCTGGGGTTAGAGAGCCTCTTCCCTGATTTCAATATCTTTGGTAGTAAGCCATAAAATCTAAGTGAATGACCTACCTTTTAAGGCAAATCAGATGCACTGCAGAGGGGAGAATAGGGGGGAATATGATTGGCAAGGAACTGAAATGAAGAATGGTCTGAAACTGGTCAAAGTGGAAGTGCCGATGGGTGCGTGGGTGGACAAGGTAATGGTTAAGGCTGGAAAGGTGAGTTCACAAAGGAAGTGTCAACTTGAAACTCTATAGAAACTAAGTTTGAACACAACTTGCACAATTATCCATCCAAAAAATGAAATACTCATAAGTGTTTGTGCAAGTTGCCCACTTGTGCGCACACCTCAGTGTGACCTTGGGCACTGGGCACCACTCCTCTGGAGGGATGTACTCTTTGGAAAGGGTGCACTGCCACTTCACTGGAATTAAAACAGAGTCTAAAGAGTTAAACGATGAGGAGACATATTGCACGAATCAGACCGTATTTCCTTGAGTTTAGAATGTTGGGAAATGATCTCCTTATGATATTTAAACTGATGGAAGGAATTAATCAGGCAGAGAAGTTATTTCCAGGCCAAGAGGATGCAATCTTATGACAATAGTTAGACCTTTCAGGAGTTGAATATTCAGAGTGTCATTATGTCCATAGAAACTGACTAGACAACAATATTTCAAGTTTTAAGATATTTAATGTAAAAAATGAACAGCAACATTACCCTATCACTGTTTAAGTAGGCAACTTATACTCTGTACATAGGACAGTACAGCACAGGAACAGGCCCTTCAACCCACCATGTCTGTGCTAACTGAATGGTGTCATTCTAATCTAATCCCAATGACCTGCCTATGGTCTGAATCCCTCTATTCCTTGCCTGGTTATCCATTGAAAAGTTCCCGATTTAATTCTTAATGTGACTGACAATTTTCCTCCATGGTTTTGTTTACTGTACCCTTAAGTACGTATAGGAGAAAGTGAGGACTGCAGATGCTGGAGATCGGAGCTGAAAATGTGTTGCTGGAAAAGCGCAGCAGGTCAGGCAGCATCCAAGGAGCAGGAGAATCGATGTTTCGGGCATGAGCCCGAAGAAGAGCTCATGCCCGAAACGTCGATTCTCCTGCTCCTTGGATGCTGCCTGACCTGCTGCGCTTTTCCAGCAACACATTTTCACCTTAAGTACATATGTCCTGCTTTGTGAACCAGTGTGATTCTCAACTCCCAATGGTTTCCTTCCTTTTTCTAACTAGGCAGGTAATTTTCAACCTATAAAATGAATTTTATGGTGAGGGTCAATGTGGAAATATCTCTCTCTATCCAAAGGTAGTTGAATCTTCCAGTCTTGCTTATGAGCTCATTCTGTTTAATTAGAATGTGAACTCCCACTTGCTTTTTGTGTGAGCACTAGAGATGGGCTGTTTCAATCTCTCTGCTCTCTCCCTCAGATTCATGTAGAAGACAGTGACCATGATGTTCAGGAATCTCTTCGAAAGACGTGCAACCTATTCCTGTAATAGTTCCTTATGAAAACCTCCCCTCCTCAAAGCCAATCTCCATGGCACTGTGAATCCCATGAGCCTTGTATCCAGGTAGAAATGCTTTAAAGTGATCCTTTGGACCTCCACCTCCATTTTATGTGGAAATGAAATAAGTAAAGCAATAACTGTTTATAAAACATGATATTTCTAATCCCTACCCTTGGGACATGAGATTTAACAGCTTACTCCGTATCAGCACAGATGCTGTTGCCAATGTTAGCAGTTATGAACAACTTGCACCTTCTTCCCAGTAGGATAAGTTGGCCCTCCCGCTTAACCTAGAACTACTGATAGCCTTTAGCTACTGAGTTAGCCAAATGGCAACTAATGTGAGACTGGTGACTGAGAGCAAATGAACAAGTGGAAAGGTGATTAAAAGGTGTGGGAAGTTGTGGAAAAAGTTGACAGGATATCTATTCCAATTTCAGTTTTTAAATAGATTGGTCAAATTCTAATTGTGGTTGTGAAATGGAGGAGGAAGTGCAAAAAAGAATTTGAGGCAGAGCCCTGTTGCACTGGGATTGTGCCTGTTAACGGTAAGGACGTGAGTCAGCGTTGAATCTTCCCCAACACAAGAGACTTTGATGTTGTGGAGAAGTTATAGTCTATTCTGAGAATTCACCTAGCAGGGGATCTCTCGCTAGCTGGAACTTCGGCAGGTGGAGGGACTTGATCTCTTCTGAAATGTCCCCAATAGCTTTTTAAAAACTTTCCTGGTTCCTCAAGTGCATGGTTGATGTCACCTCATTTCACTCTAATAAATGAGTTTCTATTGGGATGGGAAACCCTGTTAGACCCTTGCAGGTAAGGTGCTACAGGTATATCCCGGCAATGCTAGTAGAATTGTCCTGCTTCAATGGGAGCAATGCATTACACTGCACCTCTGCTAGTGAAGAATGCCCATTGCAAGGGCTCCAGTGATCTGACTGGGGGAAAATGTAATCACTCCCCTTCGCATGCACTTTGAACATCTTTTTTCTTACGCCGTGTTGCTCCAATTCCTGCTAATTATGCTGGCATCACAAACTAATATCCATATTCGAAAGACTTGTAAATGAGCAGTGTTAGCTCAACCAGACATCTCCTGTTGAGGTGGTCGTCCTGATAATGAAAGTGTCAAAGTGTAAAAGCTGAGTCTTGAAGATGGGTTTGTGGCTGTTCCCGTTAAGCTGCTCCGCTGTGGGATTGTTGTGGTGAAGAAAGGCTGTTGTTGCAATGTCTTGGAAACAAGTGGTTATTGTGGTCTGTGTGGATGGTCAGCTTGTGCTTTGACACTGCTGGAGGGCACCAGGTAATTGCTTCTGTCAGTCCCCACCAATCCGTTCCATATTTTACATAACATTCTATTTTCAGTCTATTGTCTCCCCTTGTCTGCTGTAGTGGTTCCCAGTTCCTGCACTGAAGCTAACGCAGCAGAGGGCTCAACCAGTTCTGCTAAGCTTATTAACTCTTGATTTATTTTGCAGACGACATAGATAACACTGACAGGTTAAATGTTGTCAAAGGTATTAGTTCGCTTTCTCCCATGCTCCAATGCTCAATTACCGTCCTTATTGGAATCAGTAGCACAAGTACGTTACAGGTTTGTACATTGCTATTAAATGTTCGATATGTCATATGTACATTTTGTTAGCATTTCTTTCCCAAAGTGCTGTGTACTAGCATTTGTTGTATTGATCTTGCATCATTGTGTTTCTGCATGCTTGTTGTGTGATTCCATACTTAGTGTTTTGCTCAGGGACAGTCCCAAACACGCTAACTTGATTCCTGATCCCTGCTGAATTAAAACTGTACTTAACACATATGAAATAACAATGTTGTAAGGCAGCATAGTTCATACGCTGTGAATTGGAATGAGGTGCACTTGGAGTTACACTCGGTCTGCAGTCCCCTGTTAGATTAGAATATACTGAGCTGTCGGGCATGTGACTCTCCAGCTGATCGGCTCGTGTCGTAATGCAGAGAGCGAGCTGTGTCATTTAGAAAAAGCAGCATTAATATTTGAATAAACCTGCATCACAGAACAGCTGTAGCCTGGAGTAGGCGATGCTATTTCTGGGTTAGTTGGATAGCTGTGGGTGAGGAGGCAGAGGTGGTTTCCTCTTGGTTCGGACAGAGGAAGAAACGCCTTTGTGGATGAGGAACGGGAACTGGTCGCAGTGTTTTGCAGCATGGAGGTACTTCAGTTCTACTTTGCCAGTAGTTTCTGGCCTATGATTAAAGGAGAGGGGGAAGGTCAATGAAGAGACGTGAGTTCAATGCACTGATGGCCTTTGCTACTACACAGGCAGCTACAAATGATAAATGGACTGATGTGACAGATGAATTTCTGAATCTGCATCGTGTTTGACTCTGGTGGACTGGAAGTGAGTGTGATTTATGTATTCTTTTATCAGTAATAGCAAATAATAATTTTAAGAGTGGTTCAACATTATAGCACACTTGATTAAAATATAACCGGATTTTTAGACTATTGGGAGCAAAGTAGTTATTCTGAAGTGAAGGTTAAAATTGTCATGTGAAATAAACCTATTTATTTTCTTGTGATATTTTAATGAAAAAAAACTTGTAGTTTTGTTTATTTGGAGAAGAAAGCACATTTGTTTTTTTTCTATATCTACTAAATACAGCCTGAGAAAGATGTTGTTTCACATAAGAGCTGTGAGAATGCATTGTGACTGACGATGATGATGTCTTTTCAGGCACCGATAACTCTTCTTTTACATCTTGCAAGCGAAGGTTTTATTTTGACGTAACTGATTTGGTGCAAATAGCTGTTTAACCTGATTAAAATCAGCATCTGGCTGTCTGTATTTGAATAAACATTCAAATGACGGGGCATAGGCAATTAACTTGGAACAGGCACGATTTGCATTGGATGTTTGAATTTTTAACCATTGATTGCTGTTCTGTCAGTATGAAATTGATGAGTCAATAAAATGCATGTGTATTCCATGGCCTTGAGCTGGAAATAATTTGGATTGGGGCGATTGGATTCGTGGGGTGATCTACAGGTTGATGCTGTTAGGTTTTGCGTTTATTCCCGCATATTCTCTTTCTTTCTCCCTTCCTTGAATAATGAACTCCTCAGCCTCTATCCAAACTGCTCTTGAATTAACCCCGTGCGGTAATGAGCTATCCATCAGTTTA
Source organism: Chiloscyllium punctatum (assembly GCF_047496795.1). Classification (NCBI taxonomy): domain Eukaryota; kingdom Metazoa; phylum Chordata; class Chondrichthyes; order Orectolobiformes; family Hemiscylliidae; genus Chiloscyllium; species Chiloscyllium punctatum. Next base: position 15,833,486 of record NC_092752.1, on the reverse strand, counting down.
GTGCCCAGATGTGTTGGGAGGAGCCTGCCTTAAGTACAGTTTCTGCTCCCGTGACACGTGACTGAGATTGGGAATTCAATGCGCAACGAATTACAGGTGCAGACCCCTGAACTGAACACCAATGAATCATCATAGGTGTGTTTGTTAAAGTTGAGAGGGGCTTTAGACGCAATAGTCAAGAGATATTCAGTAGCCTTGGCCCATTACCAAATGCACCGTCCCCAACTTCTCAGTAATATGAGGTGCACTGAAAGTTTTTTAAAATCCTGTTTCAAGAAGCAACTTCATTAGCAGGAACACTGAACACTTGTACATTTCTGTTCAGAACTACTTCATTTATTTGTGATATGAACCTTTTGAAATGTGTGAACTATGCTCACTGACAGTTCAGTCTTCGTTTGTGGTAGTTTAGAACATAGAACATAGAAAAATACAGCGCAGTACAGGCCCTTTGGCCCTCGATGTTGCGCCGATCCAAGCCCACCTAACCTACACTAGCCCACTATTCTCCATATGCCTGTTTAAATGCCCATAAAGAGGGAGAGTCCACCACTGCTACTGGCAGGGCATTCCATGAACTCACGACTCGCTGAGTAAAGAATCTACCCCTAACATCTGTCCTATACCTACCACCTCTTAATTTAAAGCTATGGCCCCTCGTAATAGCTGACTCCATACGTGGAAAAAGGTTCTCATGGTCAACCCTATCTAACCCCCTAATCATCTTGTACACCTCTATCAAGTCACCCCTAAACCTTCTTTTCTCCAATGAAAACAGCCCCAAGTGCCTCAGCCTTTCCTCATACGATCTTCCTACCATGCCAGGCAACATCCTGGTAAACCTCTTCTGCACACGTGCCAGTGCCTCCACATCCTTCCTATAGTATGGCGACCAAAACTGCACACAATACTCCAGATGTGGCCACACCAGAGTCTTATACAACTGCAACATGACCTCAGGACTCCGGAACTCAATTCCTCTACCAATAAAAGCCAGTACGCCATATGCCTTCTTCACTGCACTATTTACCTGGGTGGCAACTTTCAGAGATCTGTGTGCATGGACACCAAGATCCCTCTGCTCATCCACACTACCAAGTATCCGACCATTAGCCCAGTACCCCATCTTTTTGTTACTCCTATCAAAGTGAATCACCTCACACTTACCCACATTGAACTCAATTTGCCACCTTTCTGCCCAGCTCTGCAGCTTATCTATATCCCGCTGTAACCTAACACATCTTTCCTCACTGTCAACAACTCCACTGACTTTCATATCATCCGCAAACTTGCTCACCCAACCTTCTAGCCCCTCCTCCAGGTCATTTACAAAAATGACAAACAGCAATGGTCCAAAAACAGATCCTTGCGGAACGCCGCTAGTAACCTCACTCCAAGATGAACCTTTACCATCAACTACTACCCTCTGTCTTCTTCCAGCCAGCCAATTCCTAATCCAAACGTCCAACTCCCCCTCAATGCCATACCTCCGTATTCTTTGCAGTAGCCTACCATGGGGAACCTTATCAAACGCCTTCGTAAAATCCATATGCACCACATCTACCGCTTTACCCTCATCCACCTCCTTAGTCACCTTCTCAAAGAATTCAATAAGGTTTGTGAGGCAAGATCTGCCCTTCACAAAACCATGCTGACTATCCTTGATCACATTATTCCTATCCAGATGTTCATAAATCCTATCCCTTACAATTCTCTCTAAGACTTTGCCCACAACAGAAGTGAGGCTTGGTCAAGATGAAAACCCATAAGCAAATTGAGGAGTTGCACAACTGCATGAGAAAGGCTCTTGACTCCATTGCTACCTCTGTGATGTACGAGAGCATTTCCATCCAGTTACTAACCACAGCAGTTCATTTGGGGAATGGATTCTATGGCAAAGAGCCCTATTGACTTAACTCTGTTCTGCTCACAGTGTCTGTGATGTCATGCACTGTTTGTTTGCATTGGAAGTCATTTCTTAGCGATTGATTCAGAAGAGATTGCTGAGTCATTGATTAAGGAAGTCCTGTTTACCATAGGGATAGGAGTGAGAGAAGGTGGGGGAATCCTCATGGTACATGGTGTTGTTTTGGTGTGTGGTTGCAGCAGAATTACATACCACTGTACTCCTACTGCTTTCTGCTGAGTTCCTTTGAGTAATTACTCTCTGAATAGTCCCCCTAAGCTGCTGTCCACATGTACACATGGTCTGCAGTCCCCTGTTAGATTAGAATATACTGAGCTGTCGGGCATGTGACTCTCCAGCTGATCGGCTAGTGTCGTAATGCAGAGAGCGAGCTGTGGCATTTCGAAAAAAGCAGCATTAATATTTGAATAAACCTGCATCACAGAATAGCTGTAGCCTGGAGTTGGCGATGCTGTTTCTGGGTCAGTTGGATAGCTGTAGGTGAGGAGGCAGAGGTGGTTTCCCCTTGGTTCAGACAGAGGAAGAAACGCCTTTGTGGATGAGGAACGGGAACTGGTCGCAGTGTTTTGCAGCATGGAGGTACTTCAGTTCTACTTTGCCAGTAGTTTCTGGCCTATGATTAAAGGAGAGGGGGAAGGTCAATGAAGAGACGTGAGTTCAATGCACTGATGGCTTCTACTACTACACAGGCAGCTACAAATAATAAATTGTAGTGCTAATATTGTGTTCAAACTATTTCCATGCTCTCTCATCACGTTCTGTATGTATCTTTTCTAAGAAATGTTATTTTTGAATCTTCTCACTAATTTGCATACAGAATAAAAAGATTTATGTGTCTCAGCATGATCTTCCAAATTCAGTTAGAGGGTGGGGAGGTTAGATCAGTGCCTGTGGATGTAGTTCACCTCCCAGTTTAAGTCTGTATATTGTCCCCTTTTCACATAATGCTTTGATTTTATATTGTCATTAAGTAGCTGTGCTTGGGAAATAGAGAAACAGCATTGGTTAGCTTGGTACAGGCTCAGGAGCTAGGGTTACACTGCAATGTGCTACACTCCAGGAAGATGGAATCGCAGTACGACAAGTTTACATACACTTTTATTATAAATACAGATGTAGGCATTTGTATCAGTAAAAAAAAATACAAAGGAGTAACAAAATGTTGACCAAAGTTTGCATACAGAATTATAAAGATTATATAGAAGGTCTTGCCAGTTTCTCTCTGTTTCCCACTCCCTGTTCGCTTGCTATTGTTTGAATGTGGCTCTTGTGTTAGGGTGCCCTCCTCTGAACCAAGCTTCCAGTCCCCCTGCTCCAGAGGTGTGTAATAAAATCTCTGGGTCAATAGATATGAAGCTGGAAAAGCACAGCAGGCCAGACAGCATCTGAGGAGCAGGAATGTCAGCGTTTCGGGCCAAAACCATTCGAGTCCTGACGAAGGGTTTCAGTCCAAATGTTGACTCTCCCGATCTTCGGATGCTGTCTGACCTGCTGTGCTTTTCCAGCTTCACATCTATTGACTCTGGCTTCTAGCAACTGCACTCCTCATTGTCTCCAAGTAATAAAATCTTTGAACAGATTGATTAGAAAATATATTCAACGTTTTACAAATGTTCTGCCTGTGATGCTTTTGTTTCTGACTGTAGTCTGAGGACAGTCATTCTTTGTGTTTGGTTGTGTGTTTGACGGTCAGCTTGCTCCTTTGTCGCTGTATTTGGAAGATTGATTAATGAAACAAGATGGTCCTTTACGCCCCTATCTACATTGTGCAGGCTTGTACTACTTACTGTAAATATGCTTGGGTAATTTCCTCTGTAGTTGCTGCTAAAAGATTCAGATTTGTGGTTAAACCTGGTTTGGCAGGTTCAACCTGGCCACAGGTCACCTTCTGCTGACAAAATGTAACAAAATAAAACCAGCTGCATTGGCTTGCTGAGCACAAATGAGACAACTGCACAAGTTTCATTTCAACTCCGGTTAATAATTCAAATTGGAGCTGGACTGAAACCTCGGACAGGAACAGAGTGGTCAGTATTGGCAATCTACTTCCTCCGATTTAATGCAATACCTCAGGCCTCATGACTCTTTGAGACAGGCAAGATGAGATTGCAAAGTCCCCCTCCAGCCTTGAGCTCCAGGTTTTGAATTTGCTGCTACGGTTTAATTGCTACAAATCTGATTGTGCAGCCTGCCAACAGCTGACTGGCAGCAACTACAGAGAGAATTTGAAGAGTGTATGTTTGGTAACCAGTCTGTATGTATGATGTTTAGGAATCGCATGGTAAGTTGAACTATGTAATTTTCGTGAATTAATCATCCAACTTCAGACAAGCTGTAAGATGATTCCTGTCGTTCAGAAATGGTGAGTGATTAATCCATACGTAGCCCTGTGGATTATTTTACGATGTGAACATTTGGCCATGTTCTGTCTTTGATCTTTTGGCTGTTTTGATCAGTAATGTGTCTCCACATTACTGACTTTGACTTTGACTTTGATATCTAACCCATACCTGCTGGGCATATTTTCTATCACTGGCTATTTTTAACAGCATTCCCGTACTTTCTGCTGACTCCTGACTTTTCATTAAAATGAGCTAATGGAGTAAATTGTGGTCCTTTGTCGCTGTAATTTGTAAACATTCCAGTGATCCTACATATTCTCTTGGGAAAGGGTTAAGAAAGTTTGGCTGCAGTTGCACATATGTCATTTTAACAAAAAAAAAGATGAATTAATAAACACTTGAAGCCATATATAGTATTAGTTTGCTTTGATGTATACAGAATATATCCTTAGTCATAACACAGCTGCATCATCTCTTTTTAAAATGGAGTCATAGAGTCATACCGGATGGAAAAACACACTTCGGTCCATGCAGAACGAGTTTCCCGACTAAACCAAGGCCCATTTGCCTGCGTTTGGCTCATATCCCTGTAAAAATAGTGATCAATATGAGAAATCCCCCACCAAGGAGAGTTGGTGGTACTTTACATTGTATTTGCAGAGCTCATGGTCTTTGGTCTACTTTGTGTTACCTAATGCCAATTGGCAACTATAATTCCTCTTGTTTATTGAAAATATTGTGTACAAATTTTGGTCTCCATCCTATCGGAAGGATGTTGTGAAACTTGAAAGGTTCAGAAAAGATTTACAAGGATGTTGCCAGGGTTAGAGGCCATAGGGAAAGGCTGAATAGGCTGAGGCTGTTTTCCCTGGAGTGTCAGATGCTGAGGGGTGTCTTTATTGAGGTTTATAAAATCAAGAGGGGTATGGATAGGCTAAATAGACTAGGTCTTTTCCCTCGGGTGGGAGAGTCCAGCACTAGAGGGCATCGGTTTAGGGTGAGAGGGGAAAACTTTAAAGGGGACCTAAAGGGGGTGGTACCTGTATGGAATGAGCTGCTAGAGGAAGTGGTGGAGACTGTTACAATTACAGCATTTCAAGGGCACCTGGATGGTTATATGAATGGGAAAGGTTTGTCGGGATATAGGCCAAATGCTGGCAAATGGGACTAGATTGGTTTAGGATATCTGGTCAGCATGGATGAGTTGGACTGAAGAATCTGTTTCCATGCTGTACATTTCTATGACTCTATAACAGGACAAAGCCAGTCAGCTCCTCCTTCCAGTTGTGGCATTCAGTTAGACCACGGTGATTTGTAGCTCAACATCACATTAGATTAGATTACTTACAGTGTGGAAACAGGCCCTTCGGCCCAACAAGTCCACACTGCCCCGCCGAAGCGCAACCCACCCATACCCCTACATTTACCCCTTACCTAACACTATGGGCAATTTAGCATGGCCAATTCACCTGACCTGCACATCTTTGGACTGTGGGAGGAAACCGGAGCACCCGGAGGAAACCCACGGAGGAAACCCACGCAGACACGGGGAGAACGTGCAAACTCCACACAGACAGTCACCCGAGGTGGGAATTGAACCCGGGTCTCTGGTGCTGTGAGGCAGCAGTGCTAACCACTGTGCCACCGTGCCGCCCTATCTGCCTTTGCTCCATTTCCCTTGGTTCACATAGAACAAAAAAAAATTCTCGCAATTTTCGACTTGAAAGCAGCAATTGACTTAGCGTGTACAGTCTTTTCAAGGCTGGGGATCAAGGGCAAAGGCAGAAAGGTTTCGATTGCACGTTGTATGAATAAACATTTATAAATAAACTTGTTTTAATACTTATTTCTCTTAATTCTAAATGCAATGTATTATTTCTTACCTCCTCTTCCAATGTCTCATCCACATGATCTTCCTGTCTAATAAATACTGAAGGAGACAGTGAGGACTGCAGATGCTGGAGATCAGAGTTGAGAGTGTGTTGCTGGAAAAGCACAGCAGGTCAGGTAGCATCCGAGGAGCAGGAAAGTCGACGTTTTGGGTATAAGCCCTTCATCAGGAATGAGGGTTCCTGATAAAGGGCTCTGGCCCGAAACGTCGATTCTCCTGTTCCTTGGATGCTGCCTGACCTGCTGTGCTTTTCCAGCAACATGCTCTCAACTCTGATTAACACTGAAGCTCTTTGCCTCCTGGAATGAGAGAGAGGTAGGTATTAAAGGAGGTGAGAATGGTTGGTACAGCCATTATGTTGGTGCAGGTGGAATTGTGTCCCAAGCGAGTGAGCAGACAGCACAGAAAACATGCACAGAGAGTGGGCTTGGGCTCTGTCACAGTGAGCGAGGGGAGATGTGGCAGCAATAAAGAGAGTGGGAGAGCCTTGGTGGGAGGTGGCTGCACTATCAGAGATAGTGAATGGGAGTTATCTGCCAACGGAGTGGAGATGGTCATTAACCGTCTTCCTACATTGTTGTGCATTCCTCCAGACACACTGACCCCAAGTTGCAACTTCAGCTCAGACTGGCAGGTTGGGTGCCATGATCTCCTCTGCTGCTCCTGGGGTAAGCCTCTGTACTGTAAGGAGGAGTGCCAACTTTCCCTTCTGTTGCCATGTCCTGGGAAAACCTCAAGAACCATACGGGGCAGCTCCTGCCTGACCTGACTTGTCTGGGTGCTCGATGGGACCAAGGCAAGGGATCCCAGTCCATTTGGGGAAACGTCATCAGTGAGTGGCAAGTCATTCTGGGTACAGTGAGTGGCAGTGTGGGCCTTTAATTGGGTGAGAGGGGTATTGTAAGTAGTTAATGAGGCAGGTTTGGTAAGATGTGGGTCTTGGAAAGAAACCATCCATGAAACCTGATGAAAGTGACACTTGGCCAAAAGAAAATGTGAGGTTCTTACATATGTAATATCTTAAACAACCTTTTTTAAAATGAAATGGAGCAGCGTAACAGAGGAAAAATCACCAGATTCTAGGGCCAAACAAGCCTTGTAAGGGAGGGCTAAGCATACAGGAGCAGGCTTAGGGCAGTTAGCAATATGCAGGAAGCTGACAGGATCTGAAATCTGGCACTGACTTGGACCCATGCTTGCTATTTTCAAGACACTCTATTTATATTTCAGTGAAGGACAGGGGATACCTCCTGGTGTCCTGTATAATATCCATTCTGCAGCCAACACCACTTTATACCGATTGTTGTGGTGTTACTGCTGGTGGGAGAGTACATCTATGTTTCCTAACATTACAACGCTGACTGTATACCAAGAGTACTTAACTGGGTGTCCCAAAACAGAGCTCATGGATGGTGCTACAGAAATGCAAAGCTGTCTTTCTTATGTTGTGTGACGTGCAATTCACTACTCACAGCTACAATTACAAATCTCCAGCAACCAGTATATTGACGTGGCTTAATGTGCTTTTCAACATTCAAGTGAATGCAATATGAACATTTTAAATATTTGACTGGAGTGCTGATGACAGGTATAGCATGAGAATAATAACACCTTGAGATAATATATGTTACTCTGCATCACTGCCCACTCTCATTTAGTCATCAGCATTAGAACTGAGAACCAGGACTGTTCCCAAAGACCGCATTAACAGAGTGCCCTACTCCTCCACTAATCTCTTCATTACTAGTGAGAACAACTCTCCTCAATGGTGCAGCCTTTTTTTCTCCTTTTGAATACATGTCGTGACTCCCTGGCACTATTTCCTATTCATGCGCAGCGAGTACAGACTTGGCTCTAGGATGGAATTTCTGTTGCCTTTGGTTACATAGGGTGTGCCTAAGAAATGTTGAAAACCACAACATATCTAGTCATGGTCAATTTCTATAGCAGACAATCAGACCGATAAAGAGTGAGGAGCCCTGAAACGACAGTGTACTGTGCTAATGGTGGTTAATTGCACCATCTGCGTCAGTACTGAGCAAACAGATGTCCAGTTTGATCTGCAGGCTGTGCTGAGTTTGGAGATCTCAAGGACAGCTCTCTTGGGGATGCTGAGCTTAGACTTGGTTTTCGGTAGAGGATAAGCCAGCCTTCTGTCTCCTGGTTGCTGTTTAATGATTGGACAGCATATTTGTGGACAGCTTAGAGTCCTACTGTGATAGGTTCCAAGCTAAACAGCCCAGTCAGCTGATGGCCTTGTGAAGAATGACCACATGGGCGAACCAGCTAAAGACTGTTGCCCCTTTGCCTGAAATGTACAAAAAAGCTGCATAACCTCAGCTATTTTTCAAACTGCAGTGCATTTCTGGAGACCCCAGCAGGGTTTTGTTGAATTATTGGTGCCGGCTAGATGTGGATCCTAACACTTGATTATGTTAAAACTTTTTTCAAAGTTTTACAAAGCTTCTTCCCTTTCTACCACACGTGATGCATAAGCTAGTCACCCATTCCTAAGCTTATAAAAGAACGAGATAGACCCCTTGGTTACCATTTTATCTTCTCTTTTCATCAAGGTACTGATTACCTCCAGTATCTAAATTGTTTTGCATAGCTGTAAACCTAGAGGGGGAACACTGGTTGCAAGTTCAAATATTAAACCAGGCACATGGATCACTAAGATCCACATAATAGGAGAGATGTGATAGCACTGGAGAGGGTGCAGAGGAGATTTACTAAGATATTGCCATAGGAGGGATATGATATCACTGGAGACAGTGCAGAGGAGATTTACCGGGATATTGCTATAGATGGGATATGATATCAATTGAGATGGTGCAGAGGAGATTTACCAGGAGAGCTAAGATACCACTGGAGACGGTACAGAGGAGATTTACCAGGATGTTGCCATAGGAGAGATATGATACCAATGGAGACAGTGCAGAGAGATTTACCAGGATAATGCTTAGGCTAGAGAGTTATGAGGAGAGATTGGACAGACTGGGCTTGTTTTCCTAAAAGCAAAGGAGGTTAAGAGGGGACGTGATTGAGATGTATGTTATGAGAGACAAAGGTCAAGTAAACAGAAACAAACTTTCCCCTGTGAAGAAATGTTCAAAAGCATAGATTGAAAGTGAGAGGGGCAAGGTTTCGGGGATAAGTGGAGAATGGTTTGTTTTCACCCAGAGAGTGGTGAGAATCTGGAAGTAACTGTAAGGGTGGGAAAGGCAGAAACCCTCATAACATTGAAGTAGTATTTAGGCATTCACTTGCGATGCCAAGGCATACAAGATTGTAGGCCAAAAGTGCTTGAAAATGGGGTTGGAATAGTCAGGTGGTTGTTTTTGACCGGTTTGGTCATGATTGGCCAAAGAGCCTTTTGCTGTGCTTGGATCTGTATGAATCTGTAAAAAGGGGTGTGGGGACGTAGGAGAAATAAAATCAAAACCTGTTTTTCTTCTATTTTAAAAAAAAAAGGTTGTGAGAAAGCCACTGTGTGTGTGAGAAAGTTGGCAGTTTGATGCCGTTCTGACTGAGAGGATGCTGCATTGTAACAGTGCAGACATTTATCTGATGGGAACTGACATTCTACCTGTATAATGTTTAAAACTTTTGAAAGTCTCTTCAAAAGTGTCCTGCACTGGTCCGGCAATCGACACTGATTGAATGTTTATTGCATTGCTTGAATTGGGATCTCGCTGTGCAGAAGTTGTCAGACAAATTTGCCTCCAGTTTTAACAGTGACTACACTTCGAGTGTAATTGACTGGCTGTGAAGAACTTTGGATGTCCTGTGGACATTGAAAATACTGTTTGATCTAAGTTCTACGTGAAGGTGGATTTGCAGTGAAAGGTAGAGTTAAACACTCCTGGTGATCTCAATAAATGACTCTTGCTTTGTTTTTCAACTAACTTGTGTTTACCAAAGTAACCTCAGATACCAATCAGACTTGGTTTTTATGTCAATGTGTAAACAGTGTTGCAAAGGAATACAGTGGAAAGCACTTTAGGTTATAATACTGCTGACTGCTACTGCAAAGCATTGACAGAGCAAGATAAAGAGTTTAATTTCTTTCTCTCCCCCTATCAGTTCATTCTTTCCTCATTTAATATTGTTTATACATAAGTACATTCTGATTGTGTCCATTAAATCTGGTACAGGTTCCTCAATCTGATGCAGTTCAGGGACATTGGTTCAATATTAAAAGGAATCTCTTGTTTGTTGCATTGACATCTGTGTGCTTAAAGGTAACTCCTTCCCTTGAGTTCCACTCCCACCAGTCCTCACTCCCCTATCCCACAAAGCCTGTCAAACAGCTCAAGTAAGAATCCATCCCTAACACATTGAGTAACTGAATAACTGAGATAAAGCATTAATTGGCTAACTTCCCAGGTATTACGCTCAAAGTCCACCTCTGATCCTTCTCAGCTCTGCTCCCAGCTCATGGTTCCTAATCTGACAGTTCGTTAGATGTCAAAATCTGTAGTCATTCCAATGGGAAGGTGGTTGTGAAAATTGATTTGGTAGAAGAAACCCTTAAGTGGTTCAGCATTTGTATAAAAACCCAATTCATTCTTTGCTTCTGAGATGGAATATAGCTGGGATTCTACATGAAAGGTAGAATTGCACATTCATGTTTGTTACTATTTCTCCTTTGCTTTAATAATGCGTGTGTGCGTTATGATTGCTTTTGTGCTGATCTGTATTGATCTTCAACTGCTCTGTGTAGCCATATTCAAGTACAGTTTCGAGAAGAAATGAATAGCTAAAGTAGAACTCTTAACTTATTCTCATTAAAAATCTTTTTCCCAGAGTTGAAATGTCTAATAGTAGTGGGCACGCATTTAAGGTTGGGGGGAGATAGTGGTGGTGGTGGTGAAGGGCGTTCAAAGGAGATGTGAGTGGCAAGTGTTTTTACACAGATTGTGGTAGGAGTCTGGAACATGCTGCCGAGGCTGGTGGTGGTGGCAGCAGTTACATTAGGTGCTTTTTAAGGGAGTTTTACATAAGCACATGAATATGCGAGGAATGCAGGAAGATGGACCAAGGGCAGGCAGAAGGGATTAATTTAATTTGGTGTCATGTTTGGCAGTCCTCTGCTGTACAGTTCTGTGTACTAAAAGATTTTAGATGTACTCTTGATCCATTCAGCTAAACAACCGCATGAGACGTAGTCACATGTATGATGTCTGCACTCCAATCTAGAGATTGTTTTTGTGTTGAAATTTTTTTAAAAATTCAGCAAGGTGTTGGGCACCAGCAAGGAGGCAAAGGACAGAGGTGATGAAGAGATTGGTTTTTAAAACATTGTAAAATACTGGTATTGTGGGCTAACCTTGGGATAATTGAAGAAGGGTTCAACTATTTCAAAGGTCCTAGAAAAGAGATGAAGAACAGTACTGCATGAAGGTAAGATTTGTGATTTTTTTCTTGGAAGTTGGAAGGGATGGCAGACAATTTTACTTAATTTTGCAAGTCAGCAGTTTCCTGTGCTTCAAGTGATGTGCAATGGTGATTATTTGACGGGTGATAGTTTCAGGCTGTTTTCAGGAATTGGGTGAGTACTTACAAATTTCTCAGGAGGGGAAAAGGTGGACTTAAGAAGCAAGAGAGGTTAAAGAAGCTGCCAAGGCACGAAGTGCCTGAAGACCAGCAGGAGAGATCCTATCAGCAAGCACATGAATGGAAATGAGGTGCATATGAACCATGATTGAGGTGGGTAGCAGGGCAGGATGAACAGTTAGAACGGCCTATTCTGTTCCTGTCAGACCAGATGAGTAAGGTCAATATCCAGAGAGAGAAAGAAGGTCATGCATCTAAAAGGAAAATGGTCCAACAAACCTAAATGGTTCTGCCTGCCTTGACTGACAGTAGTCTGAAGTTTTTTATGTCACAGTGTTACAGTATTCTGGAATACTGAGGGCTGCACAGACTCCAGATGAGATGGAAGGTATTTCACTTGCTTTGAAGCATGTACAGCATCTCATTCCTTTGAAGAAATGAGGAAGTGAATTTGTCCTGTGTTTCTAGCGTTCTAATGTGCTGGATGGTTAGTATTCCAAACCTGTAGTTCAACGCCTACAACTGGCATGCTGTTACAGAATCTATGGTAGTGGCTTGATCTCCTTCACTGAATGAGAATTCCTTTTGAGAAAGTTTGCTTTGGAATCCCAGGATTGTCAACCATATATTGAAGATTCCAGAAATTAGAGATGGATGGCTTGGATGCCACGATGATGAAATGGGAGTAAAATGTCATAAGGACATTAACATGAAACAACATATTTCCCCTCATTTTAACTTCTGTTCATTCGTTTTAAGTATATTAAAGACAGGAAAATCTTTTTGATGGAGATTTTAAGGATTGGGGACTCATGTGATGACATCCTCAGAAGTAAGTCCAACTGGCGATGGCAAACTGGCTGGATTGACTCTGTGGAGTTCCCAGGTGTTTTGGCCCATCTGACAATATATTCCAGAAGGAAGGACAGGCGGCAACAGCTGAGGTTTCATTGATTAAACCCACCATTGATTTGTTTTGAGTTGGGGGAGGGTGATTATTGAGAGAGGGGCGGTGAGTGAACAGAGCAGTTTTGGACCTTTCAGCAGGTTTCATCGATCAGAGCATGGCTCACCTTTCACAGGATAAAGTTTCAGTATCTGAATGTATCTCCCCTCGACAAAATGTAAAAGCCATGTAACTGATTATCTTAAATTGATAGTGTAGCTTTTAGCAAAGTCAGGATTGTTCAGTAACGGTTGCAAGATTGGGTTGATTTATGTTGACTTGCCAATCTTATGTTGTCTTTCCTTCTGCAGTATAGGTTGTTGTGATTGTTTGGAATTTGGCACTCTCGCATTTGTCCTGATGTGTGCAGCTTTGACAAGTAACACTATTCTCCCCGTGTCTGCGTGGGTTTCCTCCGGGTGCTCCGGTTTCCTCCCACAGTCCAAAGATGTGCAGGTCAGGTGAATTGGCCATGCTAAATTGCCCGTAGTGTTAGGTAAGGGGTAGATGTAGGGGTATGGGTGGGTTGCGCTTCGGCGGGGCGGTGTGGACTTGTTGGGCCGAAGGGCCTGTTTCCACACTGTAAGTAATCTAATCTAATCTTCTCAGCAAATGGCCCTATAATTACCCAGCACTGCAGCAGGGAGTTGCACAGCAAAGGCTAGAATTTGCATTACATGTTTGCAACCAACAGCCTTTACTGAATCACTCTGAGAAAATTTCAGATTTCACTGTTTCGATTCCCTGAGGCATGTGCTTAGAAAACTGCCGTATAAGTGAGGGAGAAAATTCCAGACGGTAGGCTACAGGATTGAAGGTTAAAATCAGGGATATGGAAAAAAAGTGAAATTGAGGAGCGCATAGATCTTGGATGATTGTAGAGCTAGAAGAGATTACAGTGGGGATTTGCATGAGAGTCTTAAGCCAAAGTATTACTTAACCAGGAGCGGTGTAGGACACTGGACACAAGGGTGATGAGTGATAGAGACTTGGTTCGAGGGTCTTGGGATAGGCAGAGTCTGGAATGAGCTTAAATTCATGGAGATTGACCAGTAGAAGTATGCCATTGAAATCGTTAAATCCAATGGTTGCAAAAGTATGGATATGGAAGAGTTTCAAACAACAAATGACTTGAAGCAGAGGCAGAGTGTGGCGACATTACAAAGTTGGAAATAGTCCACAGGTCTGATCAGGATCAAATTCGGAACCAAGATTTCACAGCTGTTACTGCACAAGTTGGAATGTCTGGGGGCTTGGATAATCTCCAGTGGTCCAATGGTTGTGGCAGAGAATGCGAGAGAATCCCAATAGTGAGGGTGAGTAGCAGAGAAGCTTTGATTGAAATTGAGATCAAATGAAGACCCTAAAATCTGAAACAAAAGCAGAGAATGCTGGAGAAACACAGCAGGTCTGGCAGCATCCGTGGAGAGAAAGCAATGTAAACATTTGAAGTCCATGCACCCTTTTTCTGAACATCTTATGTAACTTATTTATCTAGTTGGCCTTGTGCATCACAGTACAGTAAACCAAGTGCAGATAGATCAGAGCGGGAGCAAAGTGAAAGGTCACTTGAGCAAGTTGTGTAGCTAAGGGTTACCACATACTTTCAATTGCAGTCTCTCTGTCACCTTCAGGACTCAGTGACCCCCATGAAAGGTGAAATGCTCATTTAAAGGGAACAAGTCCAAAATTAAAGGAGCACTCTTCTCATAAACAAAACTAAAACAAGTGCCAAAACAAATCATCTTCCTTCTGCTTATTGAAGGATTTTTGATGTCTTGACCCACCCCTTAAATCAGAGTTGAAGAGTGTGGTGCTGGAAAAGCACAGCTGGTCAGGCAGCATCTGAGGAGCAGGAGAGTTGACGTTTCAAGCATAAGCTCTTCACCAGTAAGTCTTCATCTTTCCTCACTTCCTCCCACTCCTTAAATCAGCCATAAAGTTATTGAACCCACAAATGGCAGAATGGGTCGTGATAAAATTCTTCCAGGCAAATCACTTTAGTGTGAAGGGTTTAATCAGGGTACTCTGACTGCAGTTATTGAACTTGGCCAGTGGCACTAATGAAGCTGTAATGGAAAGATGTATCTGCATGTGTTGGATTACAGATTCAATCAACCTGGATATTTCTTAATTGCTAATAGTTTTTGTTTTTATTGAGGAACAAACGTTTGTTGCTTGTGTTGATAAGTGTACTGGATTATTCAGATTGATGTATCTAATTGTCTGGTTGTGCCTTGTGTGTTTTTTTGAACATTTAAAATTGAAATTTTATATATCCATTTTAATGAGTTGTGAGTGCCATCTGGTGGCAGTCAGGATTTGAGTAACATATCAGTTCCTGCATTTCATTTCTGAATTGACAAGTAGCAAGAAGGAGAAAGTGAAGACTGGAGATCAGAGTCGGAAGTGTGGTGCTGGAAAAGCACAGCGGGTCAGGCAGCACCTGAGGAGCAGGAGGCTCAACATTTCGGGCAAGGCCCCTTCATCAGGAATGAGGCTTGTGAGCCAAGGAGGAAGCGAGATAAATGGGAGAGGGGTGCAGCTGGGAGGGAAAGTCTATTAAAAAGCTACTCCGAATGATCTCAGCAAACTGCATTGCAGAGAGTGGATGACGTTATTTTCTGGACAGAGGAAAATGCATACTGTGAGGACCAACATGTGTGTTTTTACTCCCTGGATGGACTGAGGTAACAGGCACTGAATGATGAAACTGTGTAAGGGCCAAATCAGTAGTAGAGATAGAAGGTTAACGTCCAGAGAAAAATGAGAAAGGTTGAGACTACAAACTAACAGTGTTCAGGTGTGCTTGTTGAAATGTGATTCTTTCAGTGGTGGAAGTAAATTTCTTTACGTTGAACATAGAACATCACAGCGCAGTATAGGCCCTTCGGCTGTCCGATCTGTGGAACCAATCTGAAGCCCATCTAACCTACACTGTTCCATTCTCATCCATATGCCTATCTAATGACCATTTAGATGCCCTTAAAGTTGTTGAGTCTACTGCTGTTGCAGGCAGGGCGTTCCACGCCCCTATGTCTCTCTGAATAAAGAAACTACCTCTGACATCTGTCCTATATTATTCACCCTTCATGCTAGACTTTGCCATTCAAGGAAAAAGGCTCTCACTGTCCACCCTATCTAACCCTCTGATTATCTTATGTGTCTCAATTAAGTTGCCTCGCAACCTTCTTCTGTCTAACGGAAACAGCTTCAAGCCGCTCAGCATTCCCTCGTAAGACCTTCCTTCCATACCAGGCAACATCCTAGTAAATTTCCTCTGATCCCTTTCCAAAGCTTCCAAATCCTTCCTATAATGCGGTGACCAGAACTGTATGCAATACTCCAAGTGCGGCTGCACCAGAGTTTTGTACAGCTGCAGCATAACCTCATAGTTCCAAAACTCAATCCCTCTACCAATAAAAGCTAACACACCGTATGCCTTCTTAATAACCTTATCAACGTGGGTGGCAACTTTCAAGGATCGATGTATCTGGACACAGAGATCTCTCTGCTCATCTATTCTACCATTAGCCCAGCACTCTGCATTCCTGTTACTCCTTCCAAAGTGAATCACCTCACATTTTTCTGCATTAAACTCCATTTGCCACCTCTCAGCCCAGCTCTGCAGCTTATCTATGTCTCTCTGTAACCTACAACATCCTTCATCGCTATCCACAAATCTGTTGACCTTAGTGCCATCCTTCTATGCCTTCATCCAGGTCATTTATATAAATGACAAACAACAATGAACCCAAAACAGATCCTTGCAGTACCCCACGAGTAACTGAACTCCAGGATGAGTATTTTCCATCAACCACCACCCTCAGTCTTCTTTCAGCTAGCCAGTTTCTGATCCAAACTACTAAGTCACCTTCAATCCCATGCTTCGATATTTTGTGCATTCGCTACCATGGGGACCCTTACAAATGCCTTACTGAACTCCATATACACCGCCTCAGCCACTTTACCCTCATCCACCTGTTTGGTCATCTTCTCAAAGAACTCAATAAGGTTTGTGAGGCATGACCTACCCTTCACAAAACCGTGTTAACTATCCTCAATCAACTTATTCATCTCTAGATGATTATAAATCCTATCTCTTATAATCCTTTCCAATACTTTAAGCACAGCCGAATTAAGGCTCACAGGTCTATAATTTCCAGGGTTGTCTCTACTCCCCTTCTTGAACAATGGGACAACATTTGCTATCCTCCAGTCTTCTGGCACTATTCCTATAGACAATGACGACATAAAGATCGAAGCCAAAGACTCGTCAAACTCCTCCCTGGCTTCCCAGAGAATCCTCAGATAAATCCCATCTCACCCAGGGGACTTATGTATTTTTACACTTTCCAGAATTGTTAACACCTCCTCCTCCTCCTTGTGAACCACAATCCTTTCTAGTCGAGTAGCCTGTATCCCAGTTTTCTCCTCGACCACACTGTCTTTTTCTAGTGTGAATACTGATGAGAAGTATTCATTTAGCGCTTCCCCTATCCTCTGACTCCATGCACAATTTCCCACTACTATGCTTGATTGGCCTTAATCTTACTCTAGTCGTTCTTTTTTAATCAATTGAATTATACATGGGATATTTTTAAACTGCATATTACCTTGATGTTCAAAGTATCTTTCTGATTGACTGTCATAATTCTTATCCAGGCAAAATATTGGAGTGAAAATGATTTGCATCTTTATAGAAGTAACCGACACATTTAATTAAGTGGTGTATTTATATTTGTTTTCTGTGCCTGCGTGGCTGTTGGTTTCTAGCCATTTCTGGATGTGAGCACAAGAGGTACAGTTAGTAAGTTTACAGATGACACCAAAATTGGAGGTGTAGTGGACAGTGAAGAAAGTTACCTCCGATTACAACAGGATCTTGACCAGATGGGCCAATGGGCTAAGAAGTGGCAGATGGAGTTTAATTTAGATAAATGTGAGGTGCTACATTTTGGGAAAGCAAATCTTAGCAGGAGTTATACACTTAATGGTAAGGTCCTCGGGAGTGTTGCTGAACAAAGAGATCTTGGAGTGCAGGTTCATAGCTCCTTGAAAGTGGAGTCGCAGTTAGATAGGACAGTGAAGAAGGAGTTTGGTATGCTTTCCTTTATTGGTCAGAGTATTGAGTACAGGAGTTGGGAGGTCGTGTTGCAGCTGTACAGGACACTGGTTAGGCCACTGTTGGAATATTGCATGCAATTCTGGTCTCCTTCCTATCGGAAAGATGTTGTGAAACTTGAAAGGGTTCAGAAAAGAGTTACAAGGATATTGCCAGGATTGGAGGATTTGAGCTACAGGGAGGGGTTGAATAAGGTAGGGCTGTTTTCTCTGGAGCGTCAGAGGCCGAGGGGTGACCTTATAGAGACTTATAAAATCATGAGGGGCATGGATAGGATAAATAGACAAGTTCTTTTCCCTGGGGTCTGGGAGTCCAGAACTAGAGAGCATAGGTTTAGGGTGAGAGGGGAAAGATATAAAAGAGACCTAAGAGGCAACTTTTTCACTCAGAGGGTGGTATGTATATGGAATAAGCTGCCAGAGGAAGTGGTGGAGGCTAGTACAATTGCAACATTTAAAAGGCATTTGGATGGGTATATGAATAGAAAGGGTTTGGAGGGGGATATGGGCCGGGTGCTGGCAGGTGGGACTAGATTGGGTTGTGATATCTGGTTTGCATGGACGAGTTGGACCGAAGGGTCTGTTTTCGTGCTGTACATCTCTATGACTCTATGAGGCATGTGAATAATGGATTAGAAATTATTCTTGTTGACTCATAAGCTAAATGTTTGGTTTATGCTCTGTTTCACAGATAACACTCCTTAAACTGGTCATCTCCACACGCCATGCTCGTATTAATTAAGTAATTTCATCTTAAAAAGTATACCCAGTAGCCGAGAAGAGGAGGTGGGTTTTTGTTTTGAAAGCTCAGTGATGAGGTTTAACAAATTAGTAGTGATATTTTAACATTGTCACTGTAAATGTGCGTGCAGAAACCAGTGCAATTCCAGTCATTTATTCTTCAAGGAAATTTGCATAAACTTTTGTCTTTAAGTTCACAGTTAATGTTAGTGAGTTTTGAGAAGATTTGTAGTTCAGGTTGAGGTTCTGGATGTATGTTTGCTGGCTGAGCTGGAAGGTTTATTTTCAGATGTTCAGTGAGCCTCCGGGCGAAGCACTGCTGATGTTTCCTGCTTTCTATTTATATGTTTGGGTTTCCTTGGGTGGTTGATGTCATTTCCTGTGGCAATGTCATTTCCTGTTCTTTTCCTCAGGGGGTGGTAAATGGGGTCCAAGTCAATGTGTTTGTTGATGGAGTTCCAGTTGGAATGCCATGCTTCTAGGAATTCTCATGCATGTCTCTGTTTGGCTTGTCCTAAGATGGATGTGTTATCCCAGTCGAAGTGGTGTCCTTCCTTATCTGTATGTAAGGATACTACTGAGAGAGGGTCATGTCGTTTTGTGGCTAGTTTTCTGCCTATTTGTCTAATGTAGTGTTTGTTACAATTCTTGCACAGTATTTTGTAAATGACATTAGATAAGCTTGTTGTCTGTATAGGGTCTTTCAAGTTCATTAGCTGCTGTTTTAGTGTGTTGGTGGGTTTGTGGGCTACCACGATGCCAAGGGGTCTGAGCAGTCTGGCAGTCATTTCTGAGATGTATTTGATGTAGGGCAGAGTAGCTGGGGTTTCTGGACGTGTTTTTATGCCTCCAGTCTTCATTCCCATTTTTAGTCCATTGGTAAATATGCCTTCCAGCCATGTAAACTCGTCCATGCTGACCAGATAGCCTAAATTATTCTGGTCCCATTTGGCACATATCCCTCTCAACACTTCCTATGCATGCACCATCCAATGCCTTTTAAATGTTGTAATTGTACCCACCTGTATCACCTCCACTGACAGTACATTCCACACACACACACACCACCCTCTACATGAAAACGTTCCCCCTTAGGACCCTTATATGTCTTTGCCCTCTCACCTTAAACCTGTGTCCTCTAGTTTTGGACTCCCCTCACCTGGAGAAAAGACCTTGGCTATTCACCCTATACATGCCCCTCATGATTTTATAAACCTCTTGATGTTTCCTCAGCCTCTAACACTCCAGGGAAAATAGCCCCAGCCTATTCAGCTCTCGTTATAGCTCAAACCCTCCAACCTTGGCAACATCCTCATAAATCTTTTCTCATCCCTTTTAAGTTTCACAATATCTTTCCTATTGCAGGGTGACCAGGAATGTCTGATTGAGCGACAGTACTTGCTATTTTTATATAAATTGATTGTATAAGCTGTGGTGGGAAAACAAAAGCTCTAAATGTAACTATAAGTTACACCCTTTATTAAAAGTTTATAAGTAGTCAAAGTCTAAAATGACCTACCCTATTCTAGGAATGCTTGAGGCATAGTGCAGCACAGAGGATGATTTTATTTGTCAGTGTTTGTCCAATGTAGGTATTATTTTTGTCTGTCAATTGCACTGAAAGGGAAGAGATGTTCCTGATTGTTGTGAGGCTATTGAAAATCTAGAAGAAGAGGACACCGTTTTAAAATGCCCACGCTCTCTTGGTTCCCTAGCAACACTTTTGAATCCTTGGGTCATTTGAAAAGCCTCGCCTTTCCCGTGAATGTGACAATGGCTCCCTTGAATGTTTTATGTACGTCCCCAGTTCTTTTGCATTAATGTCTCCAGAATTCCCTACGGTACAGCAGAACAGGGAATGAAAAATATGGGGAGAGAAATAAAACACAGCACTTAGGAATGGACTGGTCATGATGTGGGCCATTCAATACTTCAGAAGAGAGATACACAGCAGGACCTGACACTCCTGGGTGAACCTTTTGGAAGATAACCCATCGCCTTTCTGGAAGGATTGTAGTGAATCCAAATAGAATCATAGAGTTGTGCAGCATGATAACAGACCCTTCTGTTCAACTAGTACATGCCGACTAGTACATATCCTAAGTTAATCTCGACCCATTTGCCAGCAGTTGGCCCATATCCCTCTAAACCCTTCCTATTCACATACCAGTCCAGATGCCCTTTAAATGTTTTAATGTACCAACCTCCACCACTTCCTCTGGCAGGTCATTCCATACATGCACCACCATCTCTGTGAAAAAGCTGCCCCTTATGTCCCTTTGAAATCTTTCCCCTCTCACCTTACACCTATGCCTTCCAGTTCTGGACTCCCCTACGCTGAGAAAAAAGACCTTGGCTATTCCCCCTATCCATACCCCTCATGATTTTTTAAAACCTCAATAAGGTCACCCCTCAGCCTCCGACACTCCAGGGTCAAAAAAAGCCACAGCCTATTCAGCCTCTCCTTCTCACTTAAACACTCCAACCTTCACTGGCAACATCTGATGATGCATTCTCACTGATTACTTTTAGTGATTAAGTTCAAACAAGACTTGAATGAAGCTTCAAGATAATCCAGAAATGCACTGTACCTGGTGTTATCTTTAAGTTCTTGATTGTACTACCAAAATATTTCGAAACACACAAAGCCAGTTCTTTGTGGAAAGTGACATTCACGTCTTAATTTCAACACGTTTACCGAGTACTGCTTAATTACTAGCTTAACATGACTGTCACGGTGATATTTGTCTAGAACAACTAGGAGGGAGTGTTTTGATCCAAGGCTATGTGGTCAGTTGTAAATCTTGTCAGTGGGTATTGAGGGAACTCACCCTGTCTAGGCAGGATGCACCTTAGTTTCCTCAATGAGAGTTTCCATTTAGCAACAGTCTATATTAGGCAATAGGTGTCTTTCATCAACCTAGACACCAAAGCTTGCAGTTTAGTCAAATCCCTTGTTGATGAGCGCAATTAGAGGTGAATGGGAATTCAACTTGGAAACGTGAAGAACTGAAAGGATGAAGTTAAAAATCGCCCAACACCAGGTTATAGTCCAACAGGTTTGTTTGGAAGCACTAGCTTTTAGAGCGCTGCTCCTTCATCAGGTGGATGTGAAGCCTGTTGGCCTATAACCTGGTGTTATGTGGTTTTTAAGTCTGTCCACACCAGTCCAATACTGGCTCCTCCAAATCATGATAGGATGAAGTCTGCATTGATTAACCATGATGTTGCAATGCGACACTATGTACTTTGGGTCATCTTGCGTCACCTGTGTTAAAGCGGAGGGTGAGATTACTGTGTGGTTGAGCCCCTGGTCTATCCACAAAGCAAACAAAAAATAACTTCAGCCTCTTGGTTTTTAATTTGCAAACATACCTGTAAAGTAATTTTTGTAACTTTATTAAGAAACAAGCCATTCAAAGCAAAATGCTTATGGAGTTGCCTGTATAATCCCTGGGCTCCGATGTCTAGTGACCCCAAGCTGGATGGTTCTGTTTTCATGGATGTCTGTTGAGGAGAGTTCTCATGGTTGGACAGTTTTATATTGTCTCAAATTGCTGAGAATGTCAAAAAGGTCACAGAGCAAACTCAGTGATTCAAGCACCAATAGATACTGGAGCATCAAACCCCTAACATAGGTGTAAGCCCCTTCCAGAACATGATTTGCAGGGACTTACAATATCATACAGGCAACTCCAAGAATGCAGGTAAGCATTTTGTTCATAGTGCTCTTTTTTTTGAAAAGTTAGAATTACAATTATTACTTTTGGAAGACCATTTTCAGATAAAAGTTTCAGTTGTGCTAACCGGCTTTACTGCTATTCATCAGTTGTTTTCTGTTATTGTCCATCTCGCAAGACACCCAGGTTCCACAAATGAATTGTGAGCAATTTGGCTCCTCCGAGCTGCCTCCTTCCTCAGAGTTCAAGCCAACTGCCTTCGCGGAGATAATTTGGTAATACAATTTATAAAATCCTCATTTCAGCCAATCATCCGAGGGATGAATGGTGTGTGCAGTTACCAGGCAGCATGTGTTGATGACCAGGGCACTTAACGATGGAACACGTCTCCTTAGATACTTGGCGATTAATGTCTGGGGAGAAAGTCTTGTTCCACATTATCTGTCAGGCAAGCTTTCATACCCACACCATCAGCATGTTATCTCACTGCTGCATCACAATACTATTATGACTTGGCTGTCCTGACCCAAATTTGAGCCAACATGCAGTCTGCTTAGCTACATCAACAGTTCACTGTTCATAATTATAAATACATGTAATTCCAGCTTATCAATTTCAGTATTGGGTTATATCATAAAAGTCATGTAAATCAGCAACGTCCTCCGTTAAGACTTCTCCAGCTGAAGTCTTGTGTTTGGGAATGTTTAGGGCACGATAGTGACCAGTGATGAAGTGCTTTCGCTGTATAAAGCCCAGTGAGTACTGCCATTCTTTCCCGTAAGCTTTGACTTTGTGTTTGCATTGGCAGACGGCTGCCCAGAGTAAGAGCTTCTGATGTTTATGTGGTGAAATAGAATTGATGGAGAAGACCAGAGGAAAGAAACCACTGATAGATCAGAGTGCAGGGTTCTCATTGGGGTCTTTAGGGAGGTACCCACAAATACAGTCAATTACTGTCAGGTTTCAAAATTTCATTATACTTACTAAGTTATTACTCCATTTTCTACAAAGAACTTCAGTATTAGAATGCATTGCTCCATGGTCTTCTTTGAAACTAAGTTTAAAAAATCACACAACACCAGGTTATAGTCCAACAGGTTTATTTAGAAGTACTAGCTTTCAGAGTGCCTCTCCTTCACCAGGTAGCAAGTGGGGCAGGATTATAAGACACAGAATAATAGCACAAGATCATCTCTCGCTCTGTCCCTCACAAGGACGCACACACTTATAAGTCTATGGGGTGAATTTGCATTTGCAGAATTGTATTTGCAGATAGATTCTATTTTGCTCAAAAAGCACACAACCTGCAGGCAGTTAATTCATGTAACATTTTATTAATTCCTACTTTGGAAATAGAACCAGTCTGACTCAAGATAGGAATACAGACAGACTCTAACCTCATGCATTGTCTGAGCTGAAATGTCACCTTTTTAAAAAAAAATCATAAGTTATCTCAGGAACGTGACTTGAAAGAAGTTCCGGGGTTTACATATCAGTGAATCAAAATCTGCAACCCGTTCTAAAAGATGAAGGACTTACCAGCAATCTAGGTTTGTTCACTATATCGTATCAGTTGCATGACACTATGATGTTGTGCTATAAATTCTGTGTCCTATAATCCTGTCCCACTATCTACCTGACGAAGAAGCAGCGCTCCGAAAGCTAATGCTTCCAAATAAACCTGTTGGACTATAACCTAGAGTTGCATGATTTTTATATTTATTCACCCCAGTCCAACACAAGCACCTCAGCTTCTTTGAAACTCAGTCACCTTGTGTAAAGAGCTTCTTAATATCATTGGAATATAGAGCTAGATAATAGTGGATGTGGAGCAGAGAGCTGGCAATAGCCAAAGAAATAGAGCACAGATTTAGTCAACAGTCAAAGGAATAGATAGCAGATTTGGACCAGAGTGAATGGAGTGGAGAATAGAGTTGGCCAACAATCATGGAGCAGAAGACAGAGTTAGTCAACTGCCAATCAAATGGAGCACAGAGCTTGTCAACTGCCAATCAAATGGAGCACAGAGCTGGTCAACTGCCAATCAAATGGAGCACAGAGCTTGTCAGCAGCCAATGGAATGGAATGCAGGGACAACCAACAGTCAACTGAAAGGAGCACAGAGCTTGTCAACAGTCAGTGGAATAGAACACAGATTACACTGTACACTAAATGTGTAGAAGTTGTGTCCTTAATTGCTGTTTTTTTACCTCAGTCTTTCCAAATGAGGATTGGAGATTGAAGTCTGTTTTTGATTAGATCTGGTGAGATGAAGTTTGAAGTTGCCAACATTTGACCCACTCTGCATGATTGCTGAATATCACTTCAAATCAACTAACGTAGGTGTTGACGGCTGAAGAGATTGTGTGAGAGTTTTGGGAATAGTGAAGGTGGTGTTTAGACAAAGTGCCCTGGAAGTTTGTGTGTTGACGATGGAATCTGGCTCCCACTCCCTCCATCCTCTGAACCAACCAGTAGCGTGTGTTCATGTACTGCCAGGATATCAGGGCTGTGCACTTATTGAGTGTCCGTGATGGCTTAGGATTGGACCATCAATTTACAATATGGATCACTGCTTCAATTACTGCAGGAATTTAGGTACTTGACCCCTCACTCAACAACGGGCAGTTGAATTTTGGAACCATCATGCATCTGTATCAATAAACATTGGCAAGGGTCGGGCACCTAAATGTGCAATAGATTGCAATTTATGTTTTTAAAGTATTAAGAACACCATTCAGCAATCTGTAATACTTTATGCCTCATGAATATTGGAGTTGTTGAGCTTGATTTTCTGTAAAGGCATTTGACACCCTGTACTATTAAGCTATTAACACTGACCCTGTCTATTTGATAATTATCCTGTACTTAACTATGAACCTGACGATATTATTCTTGTTGACTTAATGGATAAGCCTATCTGACTGCTTTTGGATAGTTTCCTTCAGAAGGGACTTTGGGGGGGGTGGGGAGTGGAGGTGAGGTATTGCTAAAATTGTGATCCACCGTTTTGGTATCCCAAGCTACCCAAATTGGTTTGTCCAATTTTGGAGGGGAGCTCTTTCCAGTACTGATTGCCTACATTTTGCGTTAAAACTTTAACGTATTAATCCCAAAGCAAAAATGCTTTTGGAACATTTTTGTTTTGTTCTCGTTGACGATCAGGCTGACCCTCATCCCTCCTGTTAATACTTGGAGAAGCAGCCACAACTGATAGGTCTTTTGAGTACGTGCGCAAGCAACAAACCCTCGATGATTGGAATCTATTTCCTCATTCTTAGAGACAGCGGAAAAGAAGCGGCTGTTGACTTGGTTGTTGACTTTGCAAAATCATCAGTCAACTTTGGAAGATAAAATATCTGACCTTACGAAGAGGATTTCTTTGCTTGAAAGGGCAGTCAACTTGCAGCGCCTTAAGTTGGATAAGTTTGAAAGTGAACCAAGATGGAGCGATCTGAGACCCATAGTTTCTGCAATGAGTAAAGGTAACCGTGTTGATTTTTGTTTACAAAAATGCGCTTTACTCTGGATTGGCTGATGTCTCCGTTATGCATGTGGGAGATGTCTCAGAACATATTTCTCAGTTTTTCCACCAATTCTCTTGATGCCACTGAAGCTGTTCTCTTCTCAGTAACGACTGGTCTGGAGGAGACACTCCTGACCCAGTCTCCTCTTGTATATCTATTTATATAGTTGGTCAGTACGACTCCATGCTTGATCTCAGCCCTCTTCTTACTTGAAAGCAAGCTTGGGCCTGACTGCTGGGTAAAACATCTTCTATCTTGGCTTACAGGATTGAAATCGTGAATTTTCTTCTGATACTTTTCTGTCTACTGATGTTTTTACGCTATCGCTTTTGTGTGTATATGTATTTGTGTGTGTGTGTGTGCGTGTGTGAGAGAGAGAGAGAGAGAGAGAGAGAGAGAAAGAAAGCAAGAGAGAGACAGAAAGAGTGAGAGAGAGAGAGCTCCAGGCTAACTTTCTGTCATATACCATTGAACATTATGGCCCAGGTTAACTCTAAGGGGCAAAAGAGTCCAATATCCACCAGGTCTTGGCTCCATATGGAGTTGTAGAGTCGTACAGATGTACAAGATACATTTACATTTAAATGAGGCATTAACATGAAGTGGAAGTTCTGGCGCCAAAGTTGTACTGTGAATGCACTTGGATTTCTTTCCCCTTCCTCTGAGCAGTACCCCACCTGAGATTTCCTGATGATCTAGGACTGATGGTATCAGCACTCTGTTTATAAGGCCTTTTAAGAGCTTGCATTTGTGTGGCACCTATCGTGGCTGTAAAGATGTCCCTAAGTAGTTATGAGGTGTATTGACCATTGAAATGAGGGAAATGTGACAACCACTTTGTGCACAAAATACTTTGGACAGCAATGAGTGTTAATTGTGGTTGAGTTGGGTAGCTCTCTCATCTCTGTGTCAAAAGGACCTGAGCACAAAAAGGAAAGCTGACGCTCCAGTGCAGGTTTAAGGGAATGCTGTACTGCTGGTGGTACAGTATTTCAGAAGAACTGAAGTTCCATATGGTCCCCAAGTGAGATATGAAACATCCCATGGCACCACTTTGAAGAACAGCAAGGAAGTTAACCCAGTGACTTGGCCAATGTTATCCCTGACTCAAAATAGTAAAACCAGACTATCTAATCACAATCACATGGCAAGCTTCCTGAGGAGAAACTGGCTGCTGTTGAACAGCGATGACATTTCAGAAGGTGCTTCATTACACCCAAATGCTTTGGGGTGTCCTGAGGTTATGAAAGGCACTATGTAAGTTCAAATCGATCTTTTTTAGAGAAATGGCAAGATAATTTGTGCACAACTTGTATCAGTCACAACTCTGGAGAGAAGTTCTCTGCTTGGTCTTCAATATTGTCATTCTATATGACAGTGAAAAACCTTGATTTAACATCTCACCTGAAAGAGACCTCTCTGACAGTGTCGCACTCCTCCTGTACACGAATGGAGTATCAACCTGAATGAGAGAGATTTTTAATGAACCTGTTCAGGGATATTATGGGATACCTCTAGAGCAGTTGAGACGTCACGCCTGGACTTCTGGCTCAGAGGTGGAGATACGACTTAACACTGTGCCAAAAAAAGTCCTCATCACACTATATTTATAGGTTTTTTTTGTAATCAACCTAGTTTAGAGATTGCACACCTCTGGTTAGAGCAGGTGGGAGTTGAATCTGGGCCTCTTAGTCTAGAGGTAGAGACACTACCATTACACAAGAACCCTTTAACCTGCATTATATACTGAAGTCTCCAACCAGTTCACAAGCAATGTATTATCACTGAGCCAAGGTTTCCAATTTGATGAGTAGTTTTACGTTGTGTATTGTTGTTAACTTGCACTTTGCAAATATATAGGAGAAAGTGAGAACTGCAGATGCTGGAGATTAGAGTCGAGAAATGTGGTGCTGGAAAAGCACAGCAGGTCAGGCAGCATCCTGGGAGCAGGAGAATCGACGTTTCGGGCAAAAGTCCTTCATGAGGGGCTTAGGCCCAAAATGTCGACTCTCCTGCTCCTCGGACGTTGCCTGACCTGCTGTGCTTCCTCAGCGCCACACTTTTCGATTGTACAAACTAAGGTTTACCTGTATGTTTATGGCGATTGAAGGAATGTTCCTGTTCTTTCAGCACCTCCAGCAATTAGGCATTATGGAGTTCTGAGTGTTGAAGCCCTGATCAAATACTGCGGGGATATGGAGTGAACAATATAAAGTCATGGTCTGGGATTAAAAGCTACAAAAAAATGAGCTCTTTACTCCTCTAATGCGTTTGTGAATATTAAATTTTACTGACGTGCAGTGGGGACAGAAATCATTCATATTCAGACTTTGCATGTGTGGAAATTCAGACAGATGAAGAGCATTTAACTCCAGTCACTTCTGAGATCTGCGTGGAACTACTTGAGCGAACCTGTTTTTGTGATCTTGACTTCTGACTATATTTTTGGTTCTGACTTGGACAGATTTACTGATGACATTAAAAATCTTTATTGCTCTCAACTGTACCTGGAAATGCCACTTCTGGCTTCAGCGTCTGATGGGAATGCTTGGATGTTAAATAAACTTTACGTTCGGCTGCTTTTATTTAATGATGTCAGAAGCATTCAGTAGCAGAACTGGTGCCCAAATGATACGACAGAAAGATGGTGGTTGGAATCTTTAGTTTATCCTGGTTTATGTTTCCAGTATTTGGTTGGGAAGGAAACAGCTTTTTTTTTCCCCCAGATTCTAAGGTTAAATCAGCCATTGAATGGCTTATGAAGCAAATTCTACCTTCTTTGATGTTACAATGGAACTTTCTCTAGTTCCACTGGTCATGATGTATTTTTCAAAGTTTTACCTTGTTACTGATATGGCCAATTTAATATTTTATTTATATTAGGCTTAACTTACAAAAAAATCATCAACCAGTCACGGTGGGTGGCACGGTGGGTGGCATGGTGGCACAGTGGTTAGCACTGCTGCCTCACAGCGCCAGAGATCCGGGTTCAATTCCCGCCTCAGGCGACTGACTGTGTGGAGTTTGCACGTTCTCCCCGTGTCTGCGTGGGTTTCCTCCGGGTGCTCCGGTTTCCTCCCACACTCCAAAGATGTGCAGGCAAGGTGAATTGGCCATGCTAAATTGCCCGTAGTGTTAGGTAAGGGGTAGATGTAGATGTAGATGTAGGGGTATGGGTGGGTTATGCTTCGGCGGGGCGGTGTGGACTTGTTGGGCCGAAGGGCCTGTTTCCACACTGTAAGTAATCTAATCTAATCTAATCTAATCAGTCAATCTGCATGAAAACATACCCACCGGTCCAACCTATCCGCACTGACCAGATTTCCTAATCTGACCTAGTCCTATTTGCTAGGATCTGGCTCTAAACCTTTCCTATTCATATACCCATCAGATGCCTTTTAAATGTTGTATTTGTACCAGTCTCCACCACTTCCTCTGGCAGCTCATTCCATACACACACCACCCTCTGCGCGAAAGAGTTGCCCCTCAGATCCTTTTTAAATCTTTTCCCTCTCACCTTAAACCTATGCCCTCTAGTTTTGGACTCCCCCACCCTGGGAAAAAGACCTTGCTTATTCGCCCGATCCATACCCCTCATGATTTGATAAACCTTTATAAGGTCACTCCTCACCTTCCGATGCTCCAGGAAAAATAACTGTAGATTATTCAGCCTGACCCTACAGCTCAAACCCTCTAGTCCAGATGACATCTTTGTAAATCTTTTCTGCACCCTCTCAAGCATAGCAACGTCTTTCCGACATAAGGATGATCAAAAGTGTCCTGACCAATGAAGGCAAGCATGCCAACCACCTTCTTCACCACCCTATCTACTTGCAACTCCACTGTCAAGGAACTATGCACTTGCACCCCTTGTTGTTGAGTGTTCAACAACACTCCCCAAGGTGCTATCATTAACTGCTGCAATTGTACCCTCCTCCACTACTTCCTTAGGCAGTTTTGGTTTGCCTTATCAAATATGCAATACCTCACATTTATCTAAATTAAACTCCATTTGCCACTCCTCAGCCCATTAGCCCATCTGATTAAGGTCCTGTTGTACTTTGATCTAATCACCTTCACGGTCCCCTGCACCACCTACTTTGGTAAAAACAATGACTGCAGATGCTGGAAACCAGATTCTGGATTAGTGGTGCTGGAAGAACACAGCAGTTCAGGCAGCATCCAAGTAGCTTCGAAATCGACATTTTGGGCAAAAAGCCCTTTGTGCCATCTACAAACTTACTAACTATGCCTCCTATATTCATATCCAAATCATCTAAAAAAATGACGATAAGCAGTGGACCCAGCACTGATCTTTCTGGCACACTGCTGGTCACAGGCCTCCAGTTTGAAAAGCAACCCTTCACCTCAGAACTAGTTCTGTATCCAGTTGCTAGCGTCCCCTCTAATAAGCAGCAACGTTATTGATTTATTATAACAACAAGAACGAATCAACAACGATGCAAGCTGATTAGCACTCCGTTTGAAATATGCAAGTATAATTATTAACCCTTATGAACACATTTTGGTTCATGAAGAGCTGAAGTAACTTTCTCTGCAGTGGTTAACTTTTTGGGAAAAACAAACTTGTACCAGCTAACTGTTAATTCTTGAATGTAAGAAGATAAAGTATGAAATGTTCCAGTTTGTTTTTGGTCAGACCTCATGGTACACTTTTGGATGGCTGACATTGGACTGGAACGGTTGTCACTGGGATCTTTTCAGAAGCAGTTTGTTTGGAAGATGGTGAGATGGAGTTTTGCAGAAGCTTCTGAGGAGAATAGTGGCATTAGTTTTTCCAGCTGTTTACACTGAACTTTCAAACACATTTTCTCCAAACATGGATGCTTTGGGTGGCTTCACCCTTATTCACGTGCACCCCAACTGGACTTTCCAAATAATATCCACGATTCCTGGCAGCCATAAGTCCAGCTATATAACTTCTTTGTAAACAAGTCTGACTAGTTTCATGGTTCGTAAGGCTCGGGTTATTTGTCTGGCTTTGTGTCTTTGAATAAATGTATAAATGTCCAAAGTGACTTTACAGTACCTTTTTAAAACAATCAAGTCCAAGCATCTCCACAGTCAAGTCAATCGTATTCCACAATCTTTTAAATGAATCCTGAACAAAACAATAATGCAACCACTTTCATAATATTCCACATCACTAACTGTACTAGTTTGGAGATCATTTTATTGCAGCATTTACATTCTGTACATATTAATGCATGTTAATGTTTGAATTTTCTGCACGGAGTTTAGTGCCAGTATGGTGTTTAGGTATGTAGGCTGTACATCCCAGCTATTGGCTGAGTGAATCAGACAGAATGGATCCTCAGTTGTCCATAATAGGCAGAGTACAGTTTGTACATAACCAGCCCATGTTTGATGTGACTCTACAAATGGGCAACACTTACTGAATAATTTTGAGTGCATTAATATCCTGAAGAAGGGCTTATGCCCGAAATGTCGATTCTCCTGCTCCTTGGATGCTGCCTGACCTGCTGCACTTTTCCAGCAACACATTTTTAAGCGAAGTGTCTGCACTAACAATCAATTTAAGACAAAATAATCACTTGAGCTCGTAATGTTGTTTACTTATGCTAGCTGGAAGTTTACAGATTTACCTCTGCAAATAAAAGGAACATTTTGACAGGTTGACAGGGTGGTTAAGAAAGCATTTTGCATGCTTGCCTTCATTGCTCAGACCACTGAGTATATGAGTTGGGACGCCATGTTGAGGTTGTATAGAACGTTGGTGTGGCTACTGTATACAGTTCTGGACATGCTGCTATAGGGAGGATATTATTAAATTGAAGAGGATGCAGAAAAGATTCACAAGGATCTTGTTGGGACTGGAGGGTTTGAGTTAGGAGGAGAAACTGGGAATTCTGGGACTTTTTCACTGGGTAGGAGTCTGAGAGGTGGCCTTATCAATGTTTATGAGGGACTTAGACAAGATGAGTAGCAAAGGTCTTTTCCTGAGTGTGGGGGAGTCCAAAACCAGATGGTATAATTTTAAGGTGAGAGGAGAAAGATATAAAAGGGACCTTTTTCACAAAAGGTGTTTCGCATATGGAATGAACTGCCAGAGGACATGGTAGATGAAGATACAGCTACAAAAGGTAAAAGACATTTGGAAAGGTACATGGATGGGAAAGGTTTAGAGGGATATGGGGCAAACACAGGCAACTGGGGTGGTTTAGTTTGGGAAAATTGGTCGGCATGGACGAGTTGGACTGAAGGGTCTCTTTCTGTTCTGTATGACTCTATCTCTCTATCTACCTATGTTCAAAATAATGGCTTTTTTTTTGTATTTCCTGGGAGCCTATAATTCTCTGTTGCTTTCTCTGTGGCTTCTAGAATCAGAATTTGTTTTTATTGTCACGTCCTCAAGTACAGGAGTACAGTGAAAAGTGCCATCTTCGATACCAAGGTGCCTAGGTACAAAAATAGGAAAATAAAGAAATAAGTTAGAAAGTTCATCACTACAATTCTTCAATAGAAAAATGACGAAATACTGTTTCAAGTTGAAGTCCTTCTTTAGCCATGGGCCTGGAGGTGGGCTTTCCCCACAAGGGCACGTACAACAGAATGGTGAAACGTACCTTGATATATTTTGGCAATATGTAGAGAGGGTGGGCTGTGAAATTCCTGATAGAGTGTTGAAAGAGCATCAGCAAAATCTAAAGGATAAGAAAAGGTGTCTGTTTGCTATCGGACCATTGTATATCTTGTGACTGTTGAGAATTCTTCTATTGTTACCTGTTCAGTAATTGATATTTTAAGATTCTTGGGCCAAATTGAGTGACTGTTAAACAAGAGGAACTTCTCTCTGCCTCCTTTATTGAAATTTAAGAGGCTAGTATGGGGAATAAAGAAGTATTGCTACAACTGTACAAGGCATCCAAGAGACACACCTCGAATACAGTGTACAATTTCAGTCCCTTACTTAAGTGGGATATAACTGTACTGGAGGCAGCTCAGAGAAAGTCCACTAAATTGATTTCCGAGATAGAGATTTTTCTTATGAAGTCAGATTAAACAGTTTAAGCTTATAATCACTGGGTTTAGAAGAATGAGAGGTGATCTAATTGAGGTATAAGTGATACTAAAATGGAATGACAATGTAGAGGAAGAGAGAGGATATTTCCTCTTAATGGGACAATCTAGAACAAGCAGTCATCATTTTAGGATGGGGGGTGTGGCAGATTTAAAACAGAGATGAGGAAAAATTACTTCTCTCAAAGGACATGATTTGGAGATGCCAGTGTTGGACTGGGGTGTACAAAGTTAAATATGATACAACATGAGGTTATAATCTAACAGATTTATTTGGAAGCACTAGCTTTTGGAGCGCTGCTCCTTCATCAGATGGTTGTCGACCACCTGATGAAGGAGCAGTGCTCCGAAAGCTGGTGCTTCCAGATAAACCAGTTGGACTATAACCTGATGTTGTGTGATTTTTAACTTTTCTCAAAGGGTGATGAATCTGTTGAATTAACTACTCCAGAGTTCAGTGGATGCTGGGGCATTGAATAAATTTAAGGAGGCCCTTAAGTGGATAATGTATGGGCTTCTGAGGGTGGGTCCCTTGTTCAGACATGCTCAGCTGAAAGACATCAGTGTAGAGCGGAGGGAGGTTGGGAGAGGTGTGCTGGCTGCTGAGCTAATCACTCTCTGCCTTTGCTTCCGGCCCACCTCACCCTCTTCCCATCGATGGCACTGCCTCCATTACTTACCTGTGCCTGGGACCCTCCTTGGTCTGAGGTGTAAGTACCCCAGCAGCTGTCACCTCCCCAGTGGCACTGCTGAGTAGAGTAAAACCAAGGCAGGTAAATGGACTGAGTGAAGGATTAGTCATGACCCAATTGGATCAGACTTGGAGGTACTGAATCATCTATTCAAATCATTGAATCCATACAGTGTGGGAGCAGGCTATTTGGCCCATCAGATCCACACCTGCCCTCTGAAGAGCATCCCTTCCAGACCCTTCCCCTATCTGCTCCCTGTAACCCTGCATTTCACTAGCCTGTGGTGTATGCTTAATATAGGTCTATGCAAGAACTCCATACTCCAATATCAGTTTGGGAATACCATGACTGGTTAGTACAGGCATCCTGTTTTACTTCTCCTACACTCCACGTAGCCTATCCTGTTTGTGCATAATCCCAGGTCTGAGGGATTCTGATTACCAGGAAAGATTAAACAGGAGGGGACTCTGTTCTCCCGATAGAAATGACTGAGGAGTGATCGATGGATGGATCTTAAAATGATGATGTAGTTTGACTGCATTGATGAAGCAAAGATTGAAAATTGAGCTCAGCTGTATTATTTTATTAAGATTAGGCTGTATAATTGTAATTCTACTAGAAATGTCCTGCCATTCACTTATTGCCAGTTTAACATTTTTAAAATTTCAAAGCCAAGCAAATGGAAGCAATATTTTGTGTACTTTTAGAGTAGAGTTCAGATATTTATGATGGCTCCCTCCAGCCTGAAGTCACTTTTTTTAAACTACCATTAATGGTTTATATTACAGACAAACAGTCACTTCACAAAGCACCATTCAATGTGCGTGGCATATTGTAAAAGCTGAGAGATTTACGATGCTTTTATTTCAGATCCCCTTTACAGTTTATTCGGTGGGCTGTTTGCAGCTTATTTACGGCACGGTTTACGGCTCAGTTTATTGCAGAGATCCAAGTTGCTAGATTTTCTGTCTATCAAAAGTTATTGTGCTGTTGAAGGACAGTGCTTTGAAAACAGGGTTGAATTTTATACATAAGCCCAAAGGAGTTAAACATCAATTACATTCAATCGGGTCCACCTAAATTCTTACGATGAATGACCTGAAAAATTCATTAGAAAATGGTGGAATTTATGAGACAGGATCTTATCGCCAAAGTACTGTGATATATCTCTCACATTACTCAGTTGGCCATGACATGTCTTTATGCTGTTGATGCTAAAGTAGCAAATTGTTGCTGAGCTTTTCCAAAGCTGCCTCTTCATTTGTGTGCCATGATGGTGGGTTATGGTTGTTGTCTCACCACTGTTCGTGCAATATGGTAAGTGCTAATGCTTATTAGACCTTGGTCACTCTTGTTGATTTGTTCTCTACTGCGGCCGTAATGCATTCATAGAGTGTAAATGCCAGTGAATATTTTAAGAGGGAAGACTTGTGGGTCCAGAGGGTACTGTCCTTACCTCATCCATGGAGTGCTGAGCCTGTGCATCCTTCCCCTACTATTCCCCAAAAGGGAAAGAATTATGTGTGAAGATATCCAAAGATGAAGAATAATTCTGAGATCAATTGGTCCATTAAGTAAACTACCCTCTTGCCCCAGCTGCCCATTTGACTAAAGCTGTTGGTATGACCAATAGAATACAGGTTATTTAACTGGTCACAAATAACACTGTGCCAGTTGCAGTGGTAACAGTTTTAACATTGGCCTGCTTCTCTGCCATCTCTGTGGAAAGGCAAAGTGAATCCTTTAGCAAAATAACAGTGCTTTATTGGAAAATAATTAAGTCTTACATTCCTGTCATGTACCTCATATCCCAGCTAAAGCCCACTACCGTCAATTAGATACTTTTTGGAGTGAATGGGGCTCGGGTGCTTGAAGACTGTCATGGGCATGATGGGCCGAAGAGCCTTTTTCTGTGCTGTGAAACTCGATAACTTTGTGACTCTACTTCACTGTTCTCATGTTGTAAAGGTAAGCAGCCTTGTGATAATGACTGGATAATATTTTTCTGTTGGCGGAGCAATAAATACTGGTTTGGGTGTTGGAAAGAACTCCCCTGCTCCTCTTAATGTTGTGCCATGAGATCTTTTGAGAGGGAGGAAGCACTTCTGCCAGTATCACCTCCTGAAAGGCTGGATCTCTGACTGGGCTGCAGTCGCTCTGCTCTGCACTGGAACTTGAGCCTCATTGTGCTCAGGTTTCTGAAGTGAGACCTGAAAACCCCATTTCCAAACGAGGGTTGAGAGTACAACCCACTGATCCAAGGATGATACCTTTGAATGATAGATAATTTCAATAACCTCTTTGTTTCTAAAAGCTGAGTTGGTATTACTCTACGTTGGAGAATTTGTAATAAGCTTTCATGGTCTTCGACCAATGCACTTGAATAAAATCTATTAACGATGGAGACTTTTAAGCTTTATCCTGCGCAAAGAGAAATTACTGAGCTAATTAGGATAAAGGTATGTAGAAAATAATGGAAGCACAGTACACACAGCTATTTATTGACCTAGTTTGTGAAACTGGCTTTGAGGAATAAACAGTCTGGGTGAAATGCAGGAATTTACAAAATCCCTAGGCCCAAGTGTGTTTTTTTGTTGTAATATTACTGATCTTTAGTATCTGTCTCCTCAATCACAGCAGCAGTATGTTCAACATCATATTGAGGATCCTCCAACATCACCATTCTCATTGAAACCAATGTTACACTGACATAGAGCAGCAACATTGGGGAAAACTCATCTCTGCAATTCTCCCCACCCTTGTGTGCCATCCTGAGTTAAACATGTGTCCTGTTCTTTCATTAACAGTGGATCAATAACCTCCCAACTCCTTCTCAATCTCCATTATCACAGTACTTTAACTACAAACACGGAAGTGGTTCAAAAAGACACTATTGCCCATTGCAGTACAATCACAAGAGGACAATAAATGCTAATCTTCCCAAATGACACCCAGACTCTAAGAATAGGTAAGTCGTGGTTTCTGTTTGTATAATGCAAAGACTTAAGAATGCTTCTTCAATGAAACTTAACCATGAGATCCTTGTAGGACTCTTCATTCTAACAGAGTAACATACTGTGTGTCACAGACACTGTTTTTGACCTGATTTAAATGGGGATCTTCTCCCTGTGTTCTTCAATTATCATGATTTGGAGGAGCCAGTGTTGGACTGGGGTGGACAAAGTTAAAAATCACACAACGCCAGGTTATAGTCCAAAAGGTTTAATTGGAAGCAGTAGCTTTTGGAGTGCCGTTCCTACAACAACCTGATGAAGGAGTGGCACTCCGAAAGCTAGTGCTTCCAATTAAACCTGTTGTACTACAACCTGGTGTTGTGATTTTTAACCTCCTTCAATTGAAATCATCTTCCTACTTTGTATTATGTTGGCGTGCTTATTCACTGTTTGTCTTGTGTCTGGCTCTTTTAACCCAGTGAAACTGACAAGATGTCGGTATCTCAAAACAAATCTGTATATCCCTCCAAAAGGTAGATATTTTTATTCAATTAAAATCTATAGACGAACTGTTACACACCTTTAGAGTAGGTGAGACATGAACCCAGGCTTCCTGGTTTAGTGGTCAGGACACTATCAATGTGCCACAAGAGTTATCCTTCAGTATGTGCTGAGAAGTGGGAGCCAAAGTGTAGGGATCACAGATACATCTTCTAATTTAAATAATATGATTCATGGGTATCTCACAAGATATCTACAAGGGCCTCAGTTATTTTATATATCCATAATCTATTTTGGTGATTGTACAGAAAGTCCGATCTCCAAATTCACAGACAAAGGCAGTATTATAATCAGTGCAGATGAAACCGTAAAATAACAGGTTTTAGCAAATGGACTGACCTGTGGCAAATGCTTCGCAATGAAGTGTCAAGGACAGATTATGACCTTTAAATACGTATTCATCACCTGCCTGTGAGCAGATTTGGTATAATTAGTTCCTGTTTTTTAATGACTGTGGGATAGAAGGGGCACGCATATTTCCCACATTTCCTCTGTTCTTAGGCTGGGCCTTTTCTAGAATCTTAACACTGGTAAGGTTTAAAAACCACGAGTTGTATTTATTTTAAACACACTCAGAGTCGGGTTGGAAGGGAGAGGTGGGAGTTGTACAGGGGAGCTACAAGCTTCAGAGCACAGGTACATCTATAAACATACATGAAGAGGTGAAGACAAAGAGACTCTTCAACTGGTGACACCTTAAGTACAAAGAAGAAACAAGCAGGTGACCCTAGTTTAACAAGGCCCTTGTTTTTAAAGATGGATTCCAAAGGTCAATAATTGGAATTAGTGTCCTTTGTGGGGGTGGATCGATTTGGTTAACCAATCAGTTGAAGGCAATTTCTTTTTTAAACATCTTCTGGGGGAATTTTGCTGAAATATGACTTCTACTTCACCATTTTGATTAAAGAAAAGTTAACTCTTAGAGAGTGCAAATACAGGTGGTTGCATGCTTTTTACAGGCCAGAGAGAGGCTTTACCCTTGTAGGCAGTTTAGGGGTGTTGATTCAGCAGACCTCCTATCAACCCCTTAAACTGTTATTTCAAAAGCCTATGGGAATCATGTGACCAAGCCTTCTTTGTAGAGAAGCTGTTATTGTGGTCAGGGCAACAGTTACTGTGGTGACAAAGATTTGTGGTGCAGAAAGCCAGTTGTCTATTCCACATTCCAGAGATTAAGTGGAAAGTCCTTTACGCATCTTGTAAAGTGGGTGTAATCCGTGATATAAGAGGTTTTGGAGATTTTTTTTGTAGCGGATTATAACATAGCAGTGAGCATTCCCGGTGACACCAGGTGTTGATTATTTGGCTGATGTTGATTTTGGAGAAGGTTTTGGATGACTGTTATGGTTAGCATGGTGGCTCAGTGGTTAGCACGATCTCACAGTGCCAGGGACCTGGCTTCGATTCCAGCCTTGGCTGACTGTGTGGAGTTTGGACATTCTCCCTGTATCTGTGTGGGTTTGCTCTGGTTTCCTCTCACAATCCAAAGATGTGCAGATTAGGTGAATTGGCCATGCTAAATTGACCATATGGAGGTTATAGAGATGTATGGCTTGGAAATAAACTCTTTGGTTGAACTTGTCCACGTTGACCAGATATCCTAACCTAATCTAGTCCTGTTTGCCAGCACTTTTAAATGTTGTAATTGTACCAGCCTCCACCACTTCCTCTGGCAACTCATTCCATACACGCACCACCCTCTGCGTGATTAGGTAAATTAGTCTGGGTAAATGTAGAGTAATAGGGTAGGGTGGT
This sequence comes from Chiloscyllium punctatum, assembly GCF_047496795.1. Lineage (NCBI taxonomy): Eukaryota > Metazoa > Chordata > Chondrichthyes > Orectolobiformes > Hemiscylliidae > Chiloscyllium > Chiloscyllium punctatum. The sequence goes on along the minus strand of NC_092752.1, from coordinate 15,794,725 downwards.
TTACTCTTCAGAGGGTCAGTGTGGACATGTTGGGTCAAATGGCCTGCCTCCACACTGTAGGGATTTTATGATTACTAGGCAGAGGTGGGTACTGCCGATGCTGGAGATTAGAGTCAAGATTAGGGTGCTGGAAAAGCACAGCAAGTCAGGCAGCATCCGAGGCGCAGGAAAATCTAAGTTTCGGGCAAAAGGCCTTCATCAGGAATCTTCCTGAATGCTGCCTGATCTGCTGTGCTTTTCCAGCACCATTCTAATCTTGATTCTTTGATAACTGCCATGTCCTGTCACAAAGACAGTAGCAGACCTCTTTGTGGCCTGAATCCAGTGTTTTTTAAACCAGTCACTACATGTATGGATTAAATAAAAAAAGCTATATTTGTTAACGATTGGTCTTTACTCTGTTTGTGACAGTCGGCAGATGTGAGGTTGTTCTTTTTGTACTTAAAAAGATGACGAAATGCTAAAAACCAGCTGGGCTATCCAAAGAGGTTTGGGGCTTCAGGTGAACAGATCATTGAAAAGATGAAGAACAGGTACAACAAATACTCAAAAAGGTAAATGAAATAATTGCCTTTATCTCTAGAAGGCTAGGGTGGCGGGGATGAAGAGTCAGGCTTTAGTAACACAAAGCCCTGGTGAGACCACATCCTGAGCACTGAGCAACTTTAGGTGCCAGACGTTAGGAGCACTAGATTGACATTGGAGGAGTGCAGTGTTGACTTATTAGACTGACAGCTGGACTCGGAGGATTCAACAAGTTTCAGAGTCATCACAGAGCTGTATGGCATGGAAACAGACTCTTCAGTCCAACTCATCCATGCTGACCATCAATGCATCCATGTAATTTTGTACCAGGGGTATTAAAGGGTACTTTGACAGTTTCACAATATTAAGGGAGCAGATAACATAGATCGGGATAAAAGAATGAGTTAGAATACCCATGATTAGAGTTTTGATGACCAATAGTATTAAAGGATTAGGGAAAAGATGGATAAATGGATTGAGATTGCAGATCAGCCATTATATCATTGAATAGCAGGATAGATTAGAGGGGGCTGAATGGTCTTTTTGTTTCCATGTTTTAATGACACAAAGGGAGGCTTGGAGCTATAGTGAAGATAGGGTTGTGGCTATGTAGATGTAAAAGAGAAAATTAATAGTGGGCAGGGACAGGTGGGACAGCATGGATTGAATATAGGTTTTTGAGCAGTCCGAAGGGATGGAAGAAGGGAGAGTTATACAGCTCCAGTACTGAAGGGCAGAATCTGGGTTAAGGGGAAAAGCTGAGGCAAAGGACAAAGATTAATGTGCAACTGGAGAGAAGGGGGAAGGAGGAGAAGTAGGGAGTTGACTGGGGTGAGGAGCGGGGTCAGACCAAGGTAGAGACAGGAAAAAAGGATTGCATTGATCTAGTGCCTTTCAGAACCAAATGTGTCTCAGTGCAGGTGGGTCTCTCTGTTTCATGTTCTGACAGCGCAGTACTCCCTCGGTACTGCGATGGAGTACCAGTCTGTGTTATTTCATGAACCCACAGTTTGTGACTCTGGGTGCATGTGCTACCAACAGAGACTTGGTTAAAAATCACACAACACCAGGTTATAGTCAAACAGGTTTATTTGATGAAGGAGCAGTGCTCTGAAAGCTAATGCTTCCAAATAAACCTGTTGGACTATAACCTGGTGTTGTGTGATTTTTAACTTTGTACACCCCAGTTCAACATCAGCACCTACACAGAGTTTTGGGCACTGAATTTTACAATTTCGAAATGGGTGGACAGCAATAGCTCCAAATTAAGTGGTGTCTGTGATGTAATAGCAATGTAATAACTATGTTGCAGAAATATGGTTCTTTGGATGCAGTTAGTGACTGTGTTTGTCAGTAAGTTTCCCATTTGGAGTGGGCAGCAGTGCCACCTACTGTTGGAAGTTAGTGGGCCTGATAGCATGGTCCAGTCACACAAAACACAACTAGCAACTATTCCTCTGGTGTTTGAAGACAGGATAGATGCAGGGACGGCTGTGATGTAGAGGCCTTCCTGAGTTGTAGCATCCCTACGCCAGGACCTGGAGGCCTGGGTTCAAGTCCCAACTGCTTCAGAGGTGTGTGATAGCTACCCTGAACAGGTTGATATTCCTTGTGTAACAGAATAGCCACAAGAATTCTAATGCAGACTTTTAAAATTTGCTCATTTTCAACCACTTTTAACACAGTTGAATAAAATTTTGGAACCTTTGCTCAAGAACATCCAATGTGAGAGATTTCCTAACATATTATTGGGCTTAAGTGAAAGCTTTAAGAATGAGATGACATAGAAAGTGATAGAGAGCTGGAAGCAATGACTTGCTTTTTATTGGAGATTTAAGAGCTGCATAAATTAAATGATTTTAAAAATGAAAATCCCTGTTGGGAAATTTTGAGTGCAGTGAAATTGGTATATCAGTGAATAGTAGTGTGGGAATTATTTCTTTTGTCTTTAACCATTTTTGCTGTTGTCAGGTGGTTTACATGGCAAAGTCAGTGTTAGAAATTTGCTGGAGCAAAATATTATGGGGGAGGGCGGAATCTTGTCTGTAATTGTGCGAGAGGCTAAATGTTTCTCATGACAAAATGAAAGTTTGCATTGAAACACTCAGAGTATTAAATGCAGCTCGAGTTTCCCAACAGCAGGCTTTGTGAATGCCCTTTTATCTACATCTGTATCTCATCCCTGCTCAATAAAAGGCCCACTTGCCTTTAAGTTCCCCTTCCGAGTTAAAGTCTCCACCACTGGGCAGTACATGATTCATGAATGCTTACAAGTAAAGTGCAGCGGACAAGGTCATGTTCTTGGTGGATATTGGGGTGCCACTCTGTCCTCTGTGGGGAGTGTTGTTTGTCTGTACCAGGCCAGGATGGAGGCTGAGTGAGACTTGTCTGAGTTGTGCGGCACACAGAGGGTGACAGAGGGAGGCTGCAGCGCAATGAACAAAAGTGGAGGTCTGAAGTAAAAGCAGGTCTGGCAGCATCTGTGGAGACAGAAACATTTTGAGTCCAAAATGACTCTTATAGAGTCATAGAGATATACAGCATGGAAATAGACCCTTTGGTCCAACTCGTCTGTGCGGACCAGATGTCCTAACCTAATCTAGTCCCATTTGCCAGCACTTGGCCCATGTCCCTCTAAACCCTTCCTATCCAAATAATTGTACCGACCGGCATCACTTCCTCTGGCAGCTCATTCCACACATGCACCACCCTCTGTGAGAAAACATTGCCCTTTAGGTCCCTTTTGAATCTTTCCCCTGTCACCCTAAACCTATGCCCTCTAGTTTTGGATTCCCATGAAGAGTCTTTGTCTATTTACCCTATCCATGCCCCTCATGATTTTATAAACCACTACAAGGTCACCTCTCAGCCTCCAACGCTCCAGTGAAAACAGCCCCAGCCTATTCAGTCACTCCCTATAGCCCACATCTTCCACCCCTGGCAAACGTCTTTTTAACTCTTTTCTGAACCCTTCAGAAGTCTGCCTGGAGACAAGAGGCAAGCTGAACAGGGAACTACTGAAAGGCTAGAATGTTTTAAGTCCAGGCATCCATTGTGCGAACCATTGGATAGAGATGCACAGTGAGTGATGATTCCTAATGAGCCCAGTGTGAAGGCTAAGAGACAAAACATTCATATGTACCGGAAAGCTGAGTGTGCATGTTTAAAAATTAAAAATGAAACAAGGTCCTTTGGAGAGGGGAATATAGAAACAACAGAGGAAAACTGATCAGGATGGGTTAACAAAGAGGGAGGAAAGAACAATGGATTGTTTGGGGAAATTAATTAATACTGGCAAGAGAAAATGAAGTGGTTAACCATCAAAATAAAGTGAAGACCTTTTACATCATGAGAATTCTTATGAATGATGTGTACAGAAGGCAAAATAATTTATGTAGCAGAGAGATAGCTGGAACAGGATTTTCTTTCAGAAGCTTGGTCTTTTGACTTATTTCACCACAGAAGGTTTCGAGGGGAATTGAAGAAAAAAATGTTTTCACCAAAGTGTGATGGAAGGGTCTGAAATGTGCTGTTGAAAGGGTAGTTGAGGTAGGAAACCTCACAACCTTTAAAAAGTACTTGGATGAGCACTTGAAGTGTCATAACATTCAAGACTATGGACCAAGTGTGGGACTGGAGTAGGTTAATAGTGTGTTTTTGACAGTACAGATTTAATGGGCCGAAGTGCCTCTTTGGTGCTGTATGATTCTATGACCGCTGTGCCCCCTCCGACTGGAACCTGATCGTTAGTTAACTGGAGGGGGAGTGGCTGTGGAAACAAGAGACCCTTTTGTCACTCCATTCTGGGCTCGCACAGTTTTGCGAATCTGGAAAAGTGATGAACACTTACAGGAGAGTCTTAACTAGGAAACTGCCATGACAGGGAGTGAATGGGTCAAATTCAGAATCACATTGCTGCTGGGATTGAAATGAGCTGTCCTGTGGATTGATGTTCTGCTGGCTGCATTTACTGCTTTCAATGTGGAAGTTACTGGTACAGATAAAGTCCGTATTTACTCAGATGTTTTCTCTTCCACTTTTTGTCCTTTACTCAATATAGAACCTGGAAGTCAATGTCCACCAGCTTCCCTCTGGCTGAAAGGGAGAACCTATCTTTTTATTCTTTGTTCCCTGACCTTTACATGCAAGCAATAATGTACATTTGAAGTGTAGTCACAGGAGTAATATAGGAAATTTGGCAATCACTAAGTGCACAGCGGCATCCCACAAACAGCAATGTGACAGTGACTGGATCCACAGGTTTTTAGGTAGTGATGTTTGAAGGATAAATATTGAATATAGCCTCAGGATCTTTTATATCTCAGTGGATTTGTGTTCTCCTTTGAAATGCAGCTCTCCCTTAATACTAAAGTCTCTGGACTGGAACTTAATGATGTTCCGATGTTCATAAGTTAGCTCTCTGTCTCACAGTGCCAGGGACCCAGGTTTCATTCCATCCCTGGGTGACTGTCTGTGTGGAGTTTGCACATTCTCCCCGTGTCTGCATGGCCTTCCTCCAGGTGCTCCGGTTTCCTCCCACAGTCCAACGATGCACAGGTCAGGGTGGATTGGCCATGCTAAATTACCCATCGTGTTCAGGGATGTGTAGACTAGGTGGATTAGTCAGGGAGGTTAAAAACAATGACTGCAGATGCTGGAAACCAGATTCTGGATTAGTGGTGCTGGAAGAGCACAGCAGTTCAGGCAGCATCCAAGGAGCTTCGAAATCGACGTTTCGGGCAAAAGCCCTTCATCAGGCATAGATTAGTCATGGGTCAATGTGAAATGTGAGGCCTAAGTTTGGGTGGGATGTTTTTCGGAAGGTCGGTATGGACTTGATGACCTCTTTCCACGATGTAGGGATTCTGAGACTCAAACGAGTTTGCTACTGCAGTGCTGTCAGTTGTTTACTAGACCTGAAGGGTTAGATTTCCAGTTTTCTGAGGGTGATGTACTGGATCAAGCGAAGGTTCTCTACTGAATCGGTGGAAACCTCATTAAGAGTTGGAACAGCTCATAAGGGTCAACTACTGAAGAGAGGACTAAAACACAACTTGTAGAACACAATAAACAAAGCTGTTTGCACCTACAACAACATGGAATGTTTCACTACATTAAGGATATTAAGTAAATGGATGGGTTAGCTCATTTGGCTACATGGTTAGTTTGCAATGTGGCCAAAGACATGGGTTCAATTCCTGCACCAACTGAGGTTACCAGGAAGCATTCTCCTTCTCAACCTCTCCCCTTCCCTAAGGCATGGTGACCCTCAGGTTAGATCACCACCAATTGTCAGTCTAATGGGACAGCAGTGCAATAGTTGAATTCATTTACTATTTAATACAAATTGCTTATAGAATGAGCAAATCATTCCAGGCTGAGTTGCACTGAGTTTTAATCAGTTAGGGAATCAAGGCCTATTGGGAAAAGGCAAAGACGGTAAGCTTGAGGATTATCAGATTAGCCACAATTCCATGGAGGTGCCAGTGTTGGACTGGGGTGACAAAGTTAAAAATCTCACAACACCAGGTTCTAGTCCAACAGGTTTAATTGAAAGCGCTAGCTTTCGGAGCTACCTGATGAAGGAGCAGCACTCCAAAAGCTTGTCCTTCCAAATAAACTTGTTGGACTATAGCCTGGTATTGTGTGATTTTTAACAGTGATGCAGACTCGATGGGCTGAATGGCCTAATTCAGTATTCATATCTTATGCATCATAGACTACAAAAGAGGACTTCCAGCCTATTCTGCCTCTGCTGACTCATTAAAAGACCTACCCAGAGAATGCCATCCTTCTGCCCTCTCCTTATAGACCTGCAAACATATCCCTCTTAAATAATCACAATATTTCACTTTAAAGGTAATTATTAATCTGTTTTCATTGCCCTTGTGATGTAGTGTGCGTGAAATTGGGAATCAAAATTAAATGACTCTTATAAAGTCATAGTATTACAAATAGGGCTGTTTGTGGGATAGTTGTCGATGAGTTTGGGACATTGAAAACAGGGACAGACCATTCTGCCCCTTGACTCTGCTGTGATCATTTAAGTGGATCATGGCTGATCTCCTACCTCAGCGCTGGTTTCCCACAGTATTCCTATATCCCTGCAAATCTTCAATATCTACAAATCTATTGATCTCTGTCTTCAATATGCTTGGTGTCTAAGGCTCCAGAACTCTCTAGAGTTATAGAGAATGCCACAGATTCAACAACCTCGGAAGAAATACTCCTGATCTCAGTCCAGAATACCTGCCACTAATCTTGGGATGAACTTTCGAACTGAGATGAGGAAGAATTTCTTCAGCCAGAGGGTGGCGATTCTATGAAACTCATTGCCTCAGAAGGCTGTGGAGGCCAAGCTATTGAGTGGCTTTTAGACGGAGGTAAGTTCTTGATTAGTAAAGGAGTCAAAGGTTACCAGGAGAAGGCGGGAGAACGGCGTTGAGAAACATATCAACCATGATGGAATGGTGGAGTAGACTCGATGAGCCAAATGGCCTAATTTTGCTCCTATATCTTATGGTCATCTGACTGTGTCCCAGGTTATAGACGTCACCCATCCCTTTTGTGAGGGGAATATCCCTCCTACATCTACACTGTCGAGCCCTTCCTCTTCTCATGCTGCTAAACCCAAAGGAATGCAGGCCCAATCTCTCCTCATACAACAGTTCCACTATCCCAATGATCCTTTGTTGCAGCTCTGTAACATTATCACAAGATTGCTCCAGGGTCCTGATGCCTATCACCAAGTCTGCAAACGTCTTAGCTCCCACATCCTTCATGACCTCACCTTGAAATGAAAACTAAACTTGCCTGGTAATGGGGCACCGTCCTGCCAATTTTGCAAGCTGCCAAATGTAAACTGTGCCAGTGTCGACACTCTTTGGCAACCAGATAATGACAGATGAGGAATGCCAGTGTTTAACTGTTGCGCGCTGTTCAGGTTTCTTCACCCACAGAACAATATAAATGCCACAGAGTAAGTGCAACAAAGGGTCACCAGACTGATCATTGATGGGCAGCAGTAGCAGTATGTGCCATCTACAAGATGCACTGCACCATATTATGAAGGTTTCTCTGACAGCATTGTTCAAATCATCTAGAAGGACAAGGACAGCAGAAATCTAGGAATACCACTGCACTGAGCACCAGTGATTGACTTTGAAATATATCACTGTTCCTTCATTGTTACTGGGTCACAGTCCTGGAGCTCCCCTTGAAATTGCCTATAAGGAAGGGTTTAGAGGGCTATGGGCCAAGTGCTGGCAAATCGGACTAGATTACATTAGGATATCTGGTTGGCATGGACAAGTTGGACCGAAGGGTCTGTTTCCATGCTGTGCATCTCTATGACTCTATAACCATCATGATCTCACCTCAGAGACTACAAGAGTTGAAGAAGACAACTCTCCACCAAAGGCAGTTGGAGATGGAGAACAAATAATGTTTTTTCCAGCAACTCCCACATCCCATTGAAAGAATTAAGAAAGGCAGTTCTGGTTTGGAGCTAATGTACCCTCTTTTGTGTCTGAAAGAAGCATTGGATCCCAAGAACATTGTCTCTTCAGAATTTCACTGATATTTTTAGGCTGTAGTGTAGGATCTTAGTGTGAGGTCAGATTTTATCGTGCCCCAGTTTATTGAAGATGAACAATCGACTCTCTAATAAACATACAATAAATAAATGCATTTGTGGTGGAGCTTATGTTAATCAGCTCATTAGAGTGGAAAAGGAAATGGTCACAATGTAAGATATTCAGCTGTTATTTTGGTATTTACTTTTTCATGTGCAGTAGACTCTAATGACCTGCGTTAAATATGTTCTATTGTCTTTTACTTGTATTTAGAATAGCACAGCACGTGTTTGGAAGGCAAAGCCTGTCTCAGGAAGAGCAATCTGGGTAAAAGTAATAAAGGTGAAGTGATGAACATCAGAGAGGTTTCTTCAGGTGCAACCACAACCCAACCAATTTATTTTGCTTTCTAGCTTTCTTCCTCTCACAAGGACACTGAGCTTTTGGTGTATTTGATGGTCAGAAATAACAGGCCACTTAGATCATCAGGGTTTTTTTTTGTTGCACTGCGCATGAGCCTCCTCATTCCTGATTAAGGGCTTTTGCCCGAAACATCGATTCTCCTGCTCCGCGGATGCTGTCTAACCTGCTGTGTTTTTCCAGCAGTACATTCTCGATCCTCCTCCTTCCATTGTTCACCGAAGATTATCACTATGTCACCTTTTTGATCCCTTGTGCTAATTTAGCCAATGTTCTGCTGGGTGGATGTACTGTAAAAGGGTGTACAAACTCTGTCCCATTTTGTATTGCTCACCATGTATGCTTCCTTCACCATACACCAGTGGGTCACTGGATGGCATACTTTCCTCTCTCTCAAACTCAGGCCAATTACAGTGCTCCTTCCATCAAATATAAATTGAGCAAAGGGCAGAATAGAAACCAGGGCTCACTTGGTCTGCTTGGCTTCCACATTGAATAAAATCATGGAAAGATCTGGTTTGTATATAAGAGTCTAATCTCCCAAAGTTCTTTGTAGCCACTGCAGAGCATGTGTAGAGAGGAAGACAGGGTGAAGGTTTTGGGTCCAGTGACCCTTCTTTCGAGTCTCTGCTGAGAGTGGGTTGGGGGGGGGGGGGGGGTGTGGCAAACAAAGGGATTGCTGATGATAAGCTGAGAGAAAGATAAATACAGCATGTGTGCTAATGAGAAATGTGAATTGTTGAAAATGGAACAGAAACATAAATGCTGGGGAAAGCTCAGCAGATCTGACAGCATTTGTGGAGAGGAAGCAGAGTTAACGTTTCGGGTCCAGTGACCTTTCTTCAGAAGAAGCCTTGCAGAGTCCCTTTTTTTTGAAGAAGGGTTACTGGACTCGAAACATTCCTCTTGTTTCTTCTCACAGACCCTGCCAGACCTGCTGAGTTTTGCCAATGGGTTTGGTTTTTTTATTTATTTCAGATCTGCAGCATTTGCAGCTCTTTGTTTTATTATAGTTGAAAAATGGTTTGGTGGGAGCAGCCTGTGGAAAACAGTACTTCAGGCTGTGGGGCTGAGGAACAAAGGTAGAGTACAGCATTCATGTTCCGAGATTGTTAAGCTCAGTGTCGAGCACTCTCTCTATTTAGGTAATGTCCTCCACACTCTGGGATAGGACTTGAATATAAGACCTTGTGTATCACTGTTGAGTCATTGAGGTAGAAATAACTTTTTTATAGCACACTTTGTATTCAGTGCAAGAAGAAAGTATCAGTGGAAAGTAGATGCAGGTACAGTTACACAATTTAAAAGACAGATGCACGGATAGGAAAGGTTTAGAGGGATATGGGCCAAGCGCAGGTGAGTTGAGTTTGGGAAACTTGGTCAGCGTGGACACATTGGACCGAAGAGTCTGTTTCCGTGCTGTATGATTCTATAAGCTGTTCTCATAACACTTGAGCTGTGAATTGTGTTAGTAGAACCTATTGATTTAAACTGCTGTCGGTTGACATATTCTTTCCTTAATAATATGATTGGTTAAAAGAATTTCTGAAACTTTCTCAATGTGGTCTATTATTGAGCTGCACAGTAATGCTAAATACAGAACACCAGGGATGGCCCAAAATCTGAGGATGAACTCAACAGGAGATATTGGGATTTCTCTCAGATCTGAAGGTGATAATCATAGAATCTTTACAGTGCAGAAAGAGGCCATTCAGCCCATCAAGTTTGCACTGACCCTCTGATGAGCATCCCACCCAGACCCTATCCCCATAGCCTCACACTCACCATGGCTAATGCACCGAGCCAGCACATCCCTGGACAATACAGGACAAATATACATGGCCAATCCACCTAACCTGCACATATTTGGACTTTGCGAGGAAACTGGAGCACTTGGCAAAAGTCCACACAGACATGGAGAGGACATGTAACCCCCCATACAGACAGTCACCCGAGGCTGGGATCGAACATGGGTCCCAGCGCTGTGAGGCAGCAGTGCGAGCCACTGAACCACCATGCTGCCTGAAATAAGGAAAGGGTTTGTTTGAGCAGATGTCAAAACAAAAGGTTTCCACTTTTGGGGAAGTACAAAATTCGGAGTTATTGGATGCAGGTATGCTCACTGATTTGGAAGGTTCATTTTCAGACGTTTCGTCACCATATTAGATAACATCTTCAATGAGCCTCCAAATGAAGCTTCGTCTGGAGGCTCATTGAAGCTGTTACCTAGTATGGTGACGAAACATCTGAAAATGAACCTTCCAGCTCAGTGAGCAAACCTACATCCAGAACCTTAACCTGAGCTACAAATCTTTGCAAAATTCATTAGGGGTTATTGTTGAGCTAGTAAACAATTCTGGAGAAAGTCTTGGTGCAGAGTGTGGTTAGATTGTGAAACTCCATAACCACAAGGTGTTGTTAAGGTGAATAACTTTGATACTTCTGATTGGAAGTGAGATAAAACAGATGAAGGAGAAAGATATGTCGGTCAGATGAGATAATGTAGGGGTTGGAAGGAGGGTTGCTGAAGAACAGGGAAGACTGAGTTTCTGAGCTTGGAGCTGGTGTAACATCAATTAGTTTGTTTGTCAGATGTGGCCTAAAATGGTCTTTTTTTTGTCTGGTCTCCCTGCAGGTTGCTTCCAGTCTCCCGGAGAAGACCGACATGTAAACAACTTGTCAATCTTAAGTCAGGAACTCCAACAGACGCCTGAGGAGGTCCAGTCAAGCAGCTGGGAGAGTTTGTACCCTATCGTGGTGGTTACTGCACCGGACCCCAGCCCGACTGCTACTCCACCGGACATTGAGAACTATCAGCAAGAGGAATCCAGATCTGAGACCGAGACAGAATGGTCGGGCCAGGGCAGCACCGAGAGGTTCACGGTGCCAAATTCCGAAGGTGGTCTCACAGCAACTGACACGGACGGTGGCACTTCGAATCAATCGGGAGGAGAGTCCACCACCGACTTGTCTCAGGAGCAAATCTACCAGGACGTGGCAAAGTTATTTGTGAGCAGTACCCAGGTGATGACAGCGCCCGTGTTCACCGTCGTACAGGGCCAGCAAGCTGAATTGCTCCAGTGGGGGGACGGTGAGGATGCTGCGGGAGACAATGAGCTCTTGAGAGGAGCCGAGGACGAGAAGGAACTTGCCAACGGGGACAAGGAAGTGCTACAGAGTCCCTCGTTGACTGACAAAGACTTTGTGCTGGAGGATGGAAGCACCCAGGACCCCCCTCGGACTTTGGAGGGGGCAGAAGGAGAAAAGGACAAATCACTGGCAGTGGACGATGAGATTTCGGCGTTCTTGGTAACCGAGTATGCAATGGCAAAGGCACCAGTTCCAAAGCTGCCACTGCCCGGTGAGGATGAGGAGGAATTCAATGGGCATTTGAAAACTGATGATGATAGTGGGGCTTCTGTGGACAGTGAGAGAAGGACGCCGTTGAAAGGTGCTCAGTCTGAGACCCGGAGTGACGAGGATGATGATGTCTTTGTGACCGCGAGAGAAAGTCAAGCAAGTGTAATGAGCAGAACTTCCCTGGGAACCAAATCAGCAAAGTAATTCTATTGACATGTACTAAATTATTGGATTGCAATGTGTGGTTACGACAGACAGACAGACAGTGAATTAAAGAAACTTAACTGCGTATGGTACAAACAAAAGATATAAAACCAGTCTCAGTGTTGCTGATTTTAGGTACGTTAGTTCAAGCATCCATTTCACCATCAATATGGAATGCCCTGCCCACCCACTAGCCCCCCCTCACCATTTTGAATATTTACTGTGAGTCAGTAATGTACCCACGCTGCATTCAGAGTCATTATAGTAGGGAATGAAGCCATTTAGCCCATCAATCCAGTGCCTGCCCTCGGTAGATTGATCCCTCTTTGGCCTCCCCTCCCTATTCCCTACTTTATTTCCCTTGGTGCCCTTCCAATTTTGTTTTGAAATAATCAGTTCTTTTCATTTCCACTACCTGTGGAGGCAATGATTAATGATTCACTGAAGCCCTCATACACACGATCATTTCCTGGTGGGGACCAATACTGAGCTAAAGATTTGTTGCATTTTCAATTCAATAAGGAAAGAGGCACATTCTTCAAATCCAGTAATGGTCTAAGAGAAACACTTGGGTCAGTCACTGGTCCAGAGTTTGCTACAGCAGGGCATCTACAGTCCCAGGGATGGCATGGTGCCTCATTGGTGCCTCACAGTGCCAGGGATGGAGGTTCAATTCCATCCTTGGCCACTGTCTGTGTGAAGTTTGCATGTTCTCCCTGTGCTCCGCTTTCCTCCCACTGTCCAAAGATGTATGGATTAGGTAGATTGGCCATGCTAAATTGCCCTAAAGTTCAAAGTTTGCCTAAAGATTTGTAGCTTTGGTACCGATTGTTGTCATTGAGGGTATGTTCACCGAGCTGGGAAGTTGGTTTGCAGATGTTTTGCTCCCTGTCTTGGTGACATCTTCAGGGCTTTGGAGCCTCCTGTGAAGTGTCTCTTCTGGAATTTATTTGGTTCCGTTCCTGTTGTTTCCAGTTGCTGGTTCCGGTTGTTTGTTGTAGTGGCCGGTATATCGGGTCCATCATGTGCCGGACAAATATAATTTACAAGATTCCATGCAAAGGCTGCATGAAACACAATACAGGATAAACAGGCAAACAACTAGCAATCCGAATCCACGAACACCAACTAGCCACTAAACACCGCAACCAGCTGTCCCTAGTAGCCATATACAGAGATGACCAGGACGACAAATTTGACTGGGTCAACACAATGTTCGTAGCACAAGCTAAACAGAGGACAGCCAGAGAATTTCTAGAAGCATGGCACTCCCCCCACGGACTCCATCAACAAGCATATAGACCTGGACCCAATATACCAGCAGCTACAATGGTCAAGCAGAAACAGCAGAAATGGAACCAAATAAATTCCAGAAGGCAGAGTAGAGCAGCACTGAAGATGTCACCAAGACGGGGGACAAAACATCTGCAAAGCAACTTCCCAGCTCGGCAAACATACCCACAACTGTCCCATAGTGTCCAGGAAGTGCTGTCTTGATGGATTAGCTGTGGGAAATATAGAATCCTTGGGATGAGGTATGGGGGGCGGGGGGGGTGAGTCTGGGTGGGATGCTCTTTGGGCGGTCGGTGTGGACCCGATGGGGATTCTGTCATTTGTCCATGTATTCCTCAACTGAAAAATGCTTTGCTCTCATTGGTTTTTGAAAGGGAGAATTGGTAATAGCACAGTGAGGGCAACTAACAGGCTTCCCCGCCAAAAACTAAAGTCGGATTGAAGGATTGAGAAATAACCCCAAGAAGAATTGAGCAAGAAGTGAAGCAAATTCAATGTCAAAGTCAGAGAGGGGAAGAAAATAATCAGGAAGTAATGATTGGATCGAGAGAGAAAAAGGACACAGAAAGGGAAAGATAGAAGCATCATTTCAATTTTAAAATATTCTCAATCTCACTAAAACATTCAAAAGATGAAGGAATGAGACAGTACACTAGTTAATATGCAGTTATAGAAAGTTTAGTTTGTAATTACCTCACAAATACATGACAGCGTAATGTCTGACATTGCAATGTAGACAGCAAGATATTTTTTCCATAAATTTAATGATGAAATGATGTTACTTGGACAGAAACATTCGGTTATTGGAATCTGCTTGTGGCTTGAATTGGCTGTATCGTTCATTCATAACAAGCAGGAGGCCCATTATTTTGACAGCAAATTCTGGTCCATTTTCTATTGTTGGGCATCTGTAGCTGAAGTTTGAAGCTGGAGCATCAGTCTCTCTGAGCGTTAGTAGTGACTAATTATAATTAACTATTCAACATGAAATAATGTGGAAGATATTGAGCAACCAAGCAAAAGATGGTAGGTCATTAATTGTGTACAGAATGTCAAGGAAGATGCTAAATAATTGAATACAATTAGAAATAGGGAGCGATTACATTCCATGTGAGTCTACTATTGATCATTTAATATCCAAAAGCCCCCTAAATCTCCGTCCTTTGACTATATTTTTTTATCTCCCCATTCATGCATTCCTCCAGTTTCTGTTCATTTTGCACCTCCTCATTGATAAATGTTTATTTGAGGAATATAAGACATATGTAGGCAGCTGGAGTTGTATTGTGTGACAGTTTAAGGTGCGTAGTGTGTTGATTTAAAGCATTTACCAATTAAAGCATTTATTCACCTAGCGATTGCTAGCTTTTATTTATGTACAGATAGATTGACTACTGGATCATTGGCTGATGTTTCTGAAGGGTGCTGATTGGGTCTAATCTTCAGTTTTGTTAAAAGGCAGCCAATGAAAGCCACTATTCCAAAGAAAAAACACCACCATTTTCTGAAAATCTCCTATTCATTGGAAAGTAAACATGAAACAATGTCAGTGTGTTCAGAGCTTTGAATGGTCACGTTGCCCTATCTTTGGGGAAAGAAAGGTCCTTTTAAGGATGAAGAGTAAACAAAAGCTTCAGGACTATGACAAAAGAGCAAGGGATTCGGTCTAATTGGTTACTAGTTTGAAAGATGAGCTGAACCAGCTAGCTGTTCTTTATCATTATGTATGGGAAACCTGGACAAGTCTCTATCAGTTACCTGGAGGGCATTATAAATCATATGAACATATAAATTAGTAGCAGGAATAGACTACTCGGCATGTCAAGCCAGCTCCACTATTCAATTGAACCACTGCTGATATATTTAGTCCGCTTTCCCACCTCCTCCTCATAGCCTTTCACTACCATGTTTTTCAGGAATCTATCTATCTCTGTCTTGGAGAGAATGAAAGACTCTGCTTCCCCAGCCTTTTAAGAAATAAAGTTCCAAAGACTCATGATCCCCTGTGAGAAAATGCTTCTCCACATCTTAAATAGATGTCCCCTTGTTTTTAAACAGGATCTCCTTGTTCTAGAGTCTTCCACAGGAGCAAATTTTTCTTTCCACATCCATCCTGTTAAGACCCCTCAAGATTTAATATGTTTCAACCAAATCAACCCTTGATCTTCTAAACTTTAGCAGATACAATTGAGGGTGTGGTGCTGGAAAAGCACAGCAGGTCGGGCAGCATCTGAGGAGCAGGAAAATCGATGTTTGGGCAAAAACACTTCATCAGGATGCTGCCTGACCTGCTGTGCTTTTCCAGCACCACACTCTGGACTCTAATCTGCAGTCCTCACTTTCGTCTAGCAGATACAGGCCTACCCTATTCAAACTTGCCTCAGAAAACTGCACATCTCTTCCAGGTATTCTAGTAAACCTTTGCTGAGCTATTTCTAATGCAATTTACAATAGTTCTTAAGTAATACCGATACTGTACACAGATTGATACTGCCAGTGCTGAAGCATAATCTCTCAGTTTTGTGCTAATTCCCCTCCTGTTAAATGATAGCATCCTGTTCACTTTCCTAATTACTTGCTGTATGTGTGTGCTAATGTTTCATTATTCATGCACTGGTATGTCCAGATCCCTCTATCTCAAGAGCTCAGCAATCTGTCACCATTTAGATACTATGCTTCTTTTCTCCTTCCCGCCACAATACACTATTTTTCATTTTTCCATGTAGTATTCCATTTGCCAGATATTTCTCCCACTCTCTTGACCGATCTATATCCCTTGTTCTCTTCATAATGTACTTTCCTATCTATCTCGGTGTTACTGACTTTTAATTTTTTATCCAAGTCATGAATATATATGGCAAAACTTTAAGGCCTCAGCACAAGTCCCTATGGTACACCATTCATTGCATCTTGTCAACTGGAAATGAACCATTTATGTCTACTGTCTGTTTCCCTTTGGCAAGGCAATCATCTAACCATGCCAATATGTTACACCTACAACATGAGCTCTGATGTTTTATAATAACCTTTTAATAACACCTTAACAGTTTATTCCAGAAACTGAAGTACAGTATATTGATCACTTCCCCTGTGTGCAAAGCATATGTTACTGTTTAAGGAACTCCAGTACGTTGGCTAAACATAATTTTCTTTTCATGAAGACACTGATTCTGCCCGGTTATCGTGAACTTCTCAAAGTATCCTGCTATAACACTCTTAAAAATGGATCATAATCCCTTTTTTTAAGACACATATTAAGCCAAATGGCCTGTGTTTTCCTGTTTCCTGTCTCTGTACCCCTCTGAATTATAGGAGCCACATTTGCTCTTTTACAATTCAATCTCACCTATTCAAGGAAATTTTGGAAAATTAAAACCAATGTATCAACTATTTCTTTAGCCACTAACATTTAAGACTTTAGGATGAAGTCCATTAGAATCTGGGGACCTCTCAGACCACAGTTCCAGCTGCTTGCTCAGTATCACTTCACTGGTGATTATAAATTTCTTGTGTACCTCCCTTCCCTCATAATTGGCCAAAACACGAGTGTCTGGTGACACAGGCCAGTAAAGGAGGCTAGTTTTCTAAAAAAAAATAGTTGTGTTTTCAACAATAATACAGTGGGTATTGTTTATCTCCATTCATTACCAGGTTTAATTGTCATGGTTGGATGTGACTCATGTAAGCACTAAAACTGTTATATCCATCATGCTGCCAACTGCAAGCTAACATTCCTAGTATAGCAGGCCGTGAAAAGGAACATAGCTAGACAATAGGTGTAGGGAGTAGGCCATTCTGTCCCTCGAGCCTGCACCACCATTCAATATGATCATGGCTGATCATCCTTAATCAGTATCCTGTTCCTGCCTTATCTCCATAAACCTCAATCCCACTATCCTTGAGAGCTCTATCCAACTCTTTCTTGAATGAATCCAGAGGCTGGGCCTCCACTGGCCTCTGGGGCAGAGCATTCCACACAGCCACCACTCTCTGGGTGAAGAAGTTTCTCCTCATCTCTGTCC
The DNA here is from genome assembly GCF_047496795.1 of Chiloscyllium punctatum. Lineage (NCBI taxonomy): Eukaryota > Metazoa > Chordata > Chondrichthyes > Orectolobiformes > Hemiscylliidae > Chiloscyllium > Chiloscyllium punctatum. Next base: position 15,777,327 of record NC_092752.1, on the reverse strand, counting down.
TAAATGGTCTACCCCATATTTTTAAGCTGTGTCCTCTGGTTCGGCACTCACCCATCAGCGGAAACATGTTTCCTGCTGCCAGAGTGTCCAATCCTTTAATAATCTTATATGTCTCAAACAGATCCCCTCTCAGTCTTCTAAACTCAAGGGTATACAAGCCTAGTTGCTCCAGTCTTCCAGCATAAGGTAGTCCCGCCATTCCAGGAATTGACCTCGTGAACCTATGCTGCACTCCCTCAATAGCCAGAATGTCTTTCCTCAAATTTGGAGACCAGAACTGCACACAGTTCTCCAGGTGTGGTCTCACCAAGGCCCTGTACAGCTGCAGAAGAACCTCTTTGCTTCTATACTCAATCCCTCTTGTTATGAAGGCCAGCATGCTATTAGCCTTCTTCACTACCTGCTGTACCTGCATGCTTACCTTCATTGACTGGTGTACAAGAACACACAGATCTCCCTGTACTGCCCCTTTACCTAAATTGATTCCATTTAGGTAGTAATCTGCCTTCCTGTTCTTGCCACCAAAGTGGATAACCATACATTTATCCACATTAAACTGCATCTGCCATGCATCTGACCATTCACCTAACCTGTCCAGTTCACCTTGTAATCTCCTAACATCCTCCTCACGTTTCACCCTGCCACCCAGCTTTGTATCATCAGAAAATTTGCTAATGTTATTACTAATACCTTCTTCTATATCATTAACATATATTGTAAAAAGCTGCAGTCCCAGCACTGATCCCTGCGGTACCCCATTGGTCACTGCCTGCCATTCCGAAATGGAGCCGTTTATCACTACTCTTTGTTTCCCATCAGCCAACCAACTTTCAATCTAAGTTAGTACCTTGCCCCCAATACCATGCGCCCTAATTTTGCTCACTAACCTCCTATGTGGGACTTTATCAAAAGCTTTCTGAAAGTTCAGGTACACTACATCTACTAGATCTCCCTCATCCATCTTCAGAGTTATATCCTCAAAGAATTCCAGAAGATTAGTCAAGCATGATTTCCCCTTCATAAATCCATGCTGACTCTGACCTATCCTGTTACTACTATCCAGATGTGTTGTAATTTCATCCTTTATAATAGACTCCAGCATCTTTCCCACCACTGAGGTCAGACTAACTGGTCTATAATTTCCTGCTTTCTCTCTCCCACCTTTCTTTAAAAAGTGGTACAACATTAGCCACCCTCCAATCCGCAGGAACTGATCCCGAATCTATTGAACTCTGGGACTCCAGAAAAGAGTCTGAGAACAGTGAAAGAATGTAGCCTCCCAGTTTCCCAGAAACAACCCTCACCTGTGACAATGGGCCAAAGGCACGGTGTTGTAAATTGAGTAATTCTGCGCAGCATAGATAAAAGTACGAGGCAAAAGTAAACAAAAGAAAGAAAAGTGAAGTCAAATTAACCCAAGGGAGAATTAAAAGTCAATGTCAGTAGAGGCAAAGGAAGTATGGAGACACATAACAGAAACAGACAAACAAAAGGTAAAACATCTACGATTTTAATAGACTCCTGAATCGAGTCACCGTTTTCCTCCATGAGAGATGTCCAGGGAGACCCAACTGCTGAATAAGTGAAACCACCCACTAAACTTTCTTGTACATTGGACTAAATCAAATCAAATAACACAAATGATATTGTGTTAAAGGTGCTTAGGAACTTAGCACAAGTGAGGGTGAGCTTGATTGTAGCTTTACTCCAAGAGAAAGTGAGGACTGCAGATGCTGGAGATCAGAGTCGAGAGTGTGGTGCAGAAAAAGCACAGCAGGTCAGGCAGCATCCGATGAGCAGGAGAATCGATGTTTCGGGCAAAAGCCCTTCACCAGGAAGTGGCTTTTACCAGAAACGTTGATTCTCCTGCTCCTTGGATGCTGCCTGACCTGCTGTGCTTTTCCAGCACCACACTGTAGCTTTCCTCTCCCCAGTGCACCCTGAAGGCAAAATATGTTTATATGTGTGGCAAGATTCCTATTAACATTACGTGGGGATGGGGGGAGGGGAGAGAATCTACAGTACCCACCCTAGAAAGTTCACTGGGATGATCTTGATAGTAAGATTTTATCTTATGATGTAATATAGGTTGAGGAGATTGGGATCTGCTAGAAACATATAAGATTCAGCGCAGCAAAAACAAACTGCTGGAAAAGCTCAGCAGGTCTGGCAGCATCTGTGGAGAGAAATCAGAGATAACGTTTTTGGTCGAATGATCCTTTCTCAGTACTGAGGTTAACTCTGATTTCTCTCCACAGATGCTGCCAGACCCGCTGAGGTTTTCCAGCAATTTCTATTTTTGTCTCTGATTGACACAGTCCACAGTTCTTTCAGTTTTTAAGTGGGGCTTGCTAGGATAGAAACTGAGAGGAGGTTTGCCCTTTATGGGGATATCTCAAACTTGGGGGAACAGAGTTTCAAACTAAGGAGGGCTCCAATTGAAGGCAGAGAAGAAGAGGAATCTCCTCTGCTCGAGAGTCAGTTGGAATTTTTTTTTCCCTAAAGGGTTTGAGTTATAAGGAGAGGCTGGATAGACTGCGACGTTTTTCACTGGAACATCAGAGGTTGAGGGGTGACCTTATAGAGGTTTATAAAATCATGAGAGGCATAAATAAGGTGGAATGGCAGGTGTCTTTTCCCTAGAGTGGGGGATTTCAAGACTGGGGGCATAGTTTTAAGGTAAGGGAAGAAAGGTTTAACAAAAGGCATGAGGGGAAATCTTTTTACACAAAGAATGGAATGAATTTTCTGAGGAAGAATCACAGGTAGAAAGGATAGTGAAGAAGGCGTTTGGTATGCTGACCTTTATTGGTCAGAGTATTGAGTACAGGAGTTGGGAGGTCATGTTGTGGCTGTACAGGACATTGGTTAGGCCAATTTTGGAATATTGCATGCAATTCTGGTCTCCTTCCTATCGGAAGGATGTTGTGAAATTTGAAAGGGTTCAGAAAAGATTTACAAGAAAGTTGCCAGGATTGGAGGATTTGAGCTCTAGGGAGAGGTTGACTAGGCTAGGGCTGTTTTCTCTGACGTGTTGGAGGCTGAGGGGTGACATTATGAACGTTTATAAAATCATGAGGGGCATGGATAGGATAAATAGGCAAAGTCTTTTTCCTGGGGTTGGGGAGTCTAGAACTAGAGGACATAGGTTTAGGTTGAGAGGGGAAAGATATACAAGACATCTAAGGGGCAACGTTTTCATGCAAAGGGTGGTGCATGTATGGAATGAGCTGCCAGAGGAAGTGGTGGAGGCTGGTACAATTGCAACATTTAAAAGACATCTGGATGGGTATATGAATAGGAAAGCAAAAGTGAGGACTGCAGATGCTGGAAACCAGAGTTTAGATCAGAGTGGTGCAGAGTTTAGATCAGAGCAGGTCAGGAATAGAAAGGGTTTGGAGGGATATGGGTTGGGTGCTGACAAGTGGGACTAGATTAGGTTAGGATATCTGGCCGGCATGAAAGAGTTGGACTGAAGGGCCTGTTTCCTTGCTGTACATCTCTGTGACTCTTAAGTAGTGGAGGTGCGGTTACAATGTTTAAAAGTCATTTGGACAAGTACATGAATGAGAAATCCAAAGATGTGCATTAGGTGAATTGACCGTGCTAAATTATCCGTAGTGTTCAGGGATGTGTAGGTTAGGTGCATTAGTCAGGGGTAAATACAGGGTAGGGGAATGCGTCTGGGTGAGTTACTCTTCAGAGAGTCGGTGTGGACTTGTTGGGCCGAAGGGTCTTTCCACACCGTTGGGATTCTATAATTAAAAACGAACTGTTTGGAGGGATATGGGCTAAACGCAGTCAGTTTAGGGTTATGGTCAGCAGGGACTGGTTGGACCGAAGGGTCTGTTTCTGTGCTGTATGATTCTGTAACTCTGACTCTATAAAGCAAGGTTGATGAATGCACTCACGGCTGAGTTAGATAGAATTTTCATCTAAAATTACTAGGACCAACTGGGAAAGTGGAGTTTGGATCACAAACAGTCTTTTATCAAGATTGGGGGAGAATGGTCTACTATTTTTATGTTGTGAAATATGTTGAATCAAGTAATCAGGTTTACAAACCTTATTCTTTATTCATAGAATGGAGTTCATAGCAATCAGTTAAATGTATTGAACTGAAACAAACAAATCAGCTGCTGGTCTTTATTGAGTCAAGTTCCTGTAAACTCATTGTCTTCTCCTGCCTGCTCTGAAGCTGCTCCATTTTTCTGTTGTAAGAAGAAACTAGCCAGCAGAGCTGTTTCAATATATGAGATATATATAATCCCATCGTTAATTTTAGTGAAAATGTACGTAGGCCATGAAAGTGGTGAGTAATTGCATTAACATTTGAGCTACTTTTCACTATATAATCAAATGGAATAAATATGCTTGGAAGTGGACTACTTGAGGTCATTATACTGAAGAAATTAAGTGAGCTTATGAGTCAAAGCATTGAGGTAAGAACCAGGAGGCATTTCTAGTTTGTGTGTTAATAATGCTGGCTTAGGGATAAATCTTTGCTTAAACCCTTGCTGTTTTTCAAAATAACACCTTGAGATCATGTGTATTCAAATGGTTGGTTTAATTTCTTATCCGAAACCTGGCCACATTGACGAGGCAATTCAGAAGCACTGTGGGTATATTGCTAGATGAGTGATCCAGATTAGTAATCCTAAATTGTGGATTCAAATCTCACCACAGCATGGTGAATGCAAGTTCTGCCACACACACAAAAAAAAACATCTGAAAGGAAAAGCCAGTGTCAGTCATGGTGACTGCAAACCAGTCATTAAAATGTGCCACTGAAAACCCATATGGTTATCGAGGGAGAGAACTCCAGTGTATCTGATATGGCCCGAATGTGTCTCTGGGTTCACAACAGTGTTGGGCACTCTGAGCTGCCCTCTGAAGGCCTGTCAAGGCACTTGACTGCATTTAACGAGGTGACTCCCTGTCACGTTCCAAAGAGCACAGCAATTGGCAGTAAATGTTGGCCATGACACTGATGCTTAGATCTGATGAACCAATTGAAAATGAATGGAACACATACTGCCATACAGCACCGAACAGACCCTTTGGTCCAACTTGTCCATGCCAATCAAATTTCCCGAAGTAATTTAGTTCGACTTGTCTGCATTTGGCCCATATCACTCTAAACGTTTCCTATTCATGTGCCTGTCCAAATGTCTTTTAAATGTTATAACTGTACCTGCATCTGCCACTTCCTCTGGAAGTTCAGACCACACATGAACCACCCTCTGTGTGAAATGGTTGCCCCTCAGGTCCCTTTTAAATCTTTCTTCTCTCCCCTTAAACATATGCCCCCTAGTTTTGAATTCCCTGCCCTTGGAAGAAGACCTTTGCTGTTCATCTTATCCATGCCCCTCATGATTTTCTAAAACTCTATATCGTCATCCTCAACTCCCTAGGCTTCAGTGAAAAGAATCTCAGCCTGTCAAACCCTCCATTCCTGGCAACAACCTGGTAAATCTTTTCTGAACCCTCTCCAATTTAATAATATCCTTCCTTTATCAGGGTGACCAGAACTGTACACAGTACTCTAAGAGTGGCCTCACCAACATCCTATACAACCTCAGTATGACATCGCAACTCCTATACTCAGTGGTCTGAGCAATGAAGGCAAGCATGCTAAATGTGTTCTTAACTACCCTGTCCATCCATCTTCAGTATTTCACTGGATTATAACTTTTGTTAATCAATCTATTCAGACATGTTAAGACATAGCCCTGGAGCAGGTGGGTCTTGAACCTGGACCAGAGGTAGTGATACTAACCTACTGCACCACAACAACTCCCTCAATGTACTTCAATCTGTGTAGTGTGACCTGAACCAACAACCCATCAGAATCTAAGACAAAGGTTCCACTAAGACTCACTGAGAGTGGCAGCAGATAAGAGAGAAGGGTAGATTAATGAATTAGACTTTGGTCTTATCGACATCAAGCAAAGTATTAATTTTTTGGATGTTTAATTCCTTCTCAAGCATCACTAGTCCAAAAGAGGCCCAGGGACATTGGCCTTGTAATATTCACTGCCAAGATATCTCCATATTTCAAGCGTTCTCCTCCCTTCATTCTTTTACTTATGGGTGGCACGGTGGCACAGTGGTTAGCACTGCTGCCTCACAGCGCCAGAGATCCGGGTTCAATTCCCGCCTCAGGTGACTAACTGTGTGGAGTTTGCACGTTCTCCCCGTGTCTGCGTGGGTTTCCTCCGGGTGCTCCGGTTTCCTCCCACAGTCCAAAGATGTGCAGGTCAGGTGAATTGGCTATGCTAAATTGCCCGTAGTGTTCGGTAAGGGGTAAATGTAGGGGTATGGGTGGGTTGCGCTTCAGCGGGGCGGTGTGGACTTGTTGGGCCGAAGGGCCTGTTTCCACACTGTAAGTAATCTAATCTAATCTACTTAACACCTCTGTATTAGTGATCCCATCACCTGGAAAATCAGTCAGATGCATTATTAGCTATTTGTGATCTACACTGTGCCTGACTTGATGTACTGTTTGGAGTTGTAATTGGAAGCAACCAGAACTAGTTATCTTTCTGAAAGAGGAATGTCCTGAGGTGGCTTACAATCCATCCAAAAGGGTCAGTCTTTTGATTCCTGTTTGAAAATCCAAACAGTTGTGAACTAGTCCACTTTATATCCCCGAATAGTGTGAATTAAATAACAGTTGGTTTGTGTTGTGAATGAGGAGCTAGTTAGTGGTTGATGTGAATCAGGCTCTGGCCAGCACACAGTATGGATCTTGAGCTAATTAATAGATTATATAATTGGATTGGTGGATGGTCTCCATTTTCCAGCACTAATTTGTTGGTGGTGGTTGTTATTTTCAAGTGCTGCTTAATGGGTTCACTTGGGTACTAAATAGTGAATCTTGGGGCAATTCAGTTTGTAGTTAACATGAATTACTAGGAAATTTGGTGCAAATTAGTAGATACTGTTGCAATTCAAGTGGTTTGGAAACTCTGTAAATTAAATTGCTAGTTTGTAGATGACAGTGATTTGAATAGAAGCTGGTGGATGGCATTGTTATTGGGCACTGCTAGTACATGTCATGAGAATTGAAGCACTTGTCAATGGATGAAATGTCAGATCAGGTACTAGTTATCGGATGGTATAGTGATTTGAGAGCTAGTTCCTGAAAGTGTTATGGAGATTTTGAGTAGTGGTTCTGTAGTCCAGGAAAGTTGTTGTAAATTAATCACCATAATATATTTAGTGGATTGTAAATAAATTCTGCCACTTTATACCATTTTCTGTTTAAGTTTCTCTCCTTGGTGGTCACTGTTCCAAGTTCGCAAGGAGAATGAGTGGTTGCCTCTGTTGGTGTTCCAGAGTGAATGGGAAGAGGGCTTAGGGGATGGGAAATCCCTCTGAAACAGCCATTTGCTGCTACTGTTCACTCTATGTAATTGAGTTATTGAGGATTAAACAGAAGCACTATATGATACTGTCCATAACCAAAAACCTAACTTCTTGTTATTCAGGCTGTTGCCATAGTGACCAATCTTCAGTCTGATTGGGCTGTTAGGAAAAAAACAATTGCATAAATCCTAAAAGAAAGATCTTCCAATGTTTAAAAATTATGAATCTCAGGCAAGGTAAAAGAAGTTGAGGTTTTGTCACATATTTAACATAAGTAAATGTTGGTCCTTTTTAAAAGTGCTCAAATATCTAACTTAAATAGGACAAAAGAAGGAACTTGCTTTTGTAAAGTGCATTCAGGATGTCCTGAAACTGCTCACCACCAAGGTACTGCTCCTGTAGGCAAATGTGGCAGCCATTGCATGCAGAGCAAGATCCCACAAATAACCCTAACATAAAATACTGGTTCACCCAATCGCTTTTTGCTTAACAACAGATATTGGGAGAGGTCCCTTCCACTTCCTCCAGTTACATCTGATGGATCACCTGTGTTCCCATTCTAGAACAGGAAGTTGAGAATTCTGGCAGGTTCTTCCATTTTGTCCCTTAGAGCAACTTGGTCTTTTCAATTACATTCTACTGCCTTTTATTTCCCACAATGTATGCTCCTCTAGTCTCACCCTTTCCAACTGTTGAGTTCAATTGAGTAAGGAACATTGTCAGTGTGAGTGAGACCTGGGAATAAGTGGGTTGTCTTATAAGGAAGGATTGGACAGATTGGGTTTGTTTTCAGTACAGTTCAGGAGAGGAAAGAGTGTTTTGATTGAACTTTGTATGGTTTTGAATGGTTTTGACAAGGAAGACGTGGGAAGGATGTTTCCCCTTATGTTTCAGTCCAGAATTAGGTGACACTTTTAAAATTAGGGGTCACCATTTTATGTCAGAGCTGAAGGGAATAACTTGTCTCTGAGGGTTGTGTAACTTTGGAACTCTCAGCCTGAGAAGGTGAGTTGGGGTCATTGAATATCTTTAAGGCGGTTGTTGACAGGTGAGGGAATCGAAGGTTATCAGGGGTGGATGCAGTTGTAGAAGTTGACACACAAATAGATCCATCAGGATCTTATTGGAAGGTGGAGGAGGCTTAAAGGGCTGAATGGCCCACTTCTGCTTCCTGTATATGCATGTTCGTGTATATGTGAATCACTCCACCTTTGTAAAAATGTTCATGAAATATATCTTCAGTTAAGCTTTACAATTGAACTGAGGCTAAGTACTGAATGCAACTGTAGCAAGCTGCTGTGATGGAAGACCCAGGCATATTGATATTTATTAATGTAAGTCTTTTCTAAGCCTTGATTTATCTACTAACATTGATTGTCTGAGAGATTTGCTGAACAATCTCATGTAATATGATAAAGATCATCTTCAGCGTCATTGCTGTTGCGGTGGAACAGTGGTAGCCTACATTGAATTCAACTTCTGATCGATATGTGCTTTTTTCCGAAAGCCTTCAAATGCATCTTTTCCCATGTTGTATCTGAATTGATCCCAAGTACGTCTGATGTTCTCACCAGATACAAACTTACAAATCATAAGCTGAAGTAGCCATTTGACCCTTTGAGATTCCTCACCATTCAATAAGATCATGGCTGAATTGAATTTTACATTCCCACCTATCCCCAATAAGCTTTGATTATTTTGGATTACGAAAGTTTGTTCACTTCTGCCTTCAGTGTATTTAATGACCTTTTCTCCACCAACCTCTGGGGCAGAGAATTCCTACGTTGTACAATCTCTGTGAGAAGTGCCTTCTACTCATATCTGTCCTAAAAGGATGACCACTAATTTTAAAACAATGCCCCCTAACTCAATGACAGGTGGAACATTATTTTCACATCTATCTTGTCAAGACCATTCAGGATCTTACGTACTACAATGAAGTCACCTCGCGCTCTTCTGAACTCCAATGGAAGCAAGTGCAGCCCGTCTAACCTTTCTCCAAAGATAACCTACACATACCAAAGTAACAATCCTCTGAACCACTTCCAATGAGTTTACATCCTTCCTTAAATAAAAGCAAGCTTCACACAATATTTGGGTTGTGGTGCTACCAGTGCAATGTGTAACTGAAACATAACATCTTTACTTTCATATACAGCTCCTCACACATTAAACAATAGTAGTGCATTAGATTTTGTAATTCCTTGATGTAGCTACATATTAGCTATATTGGAATAGCCAGATTTCTACAATTTGGAATTCAGTAGTTGAATTCTTATTAGGTAAGACTTTGTTTTTCCTGCCAAAGTGAACAATTTTACATTTTCCCACATTATACTTCAGCTCACATGTTTTGGCCCACTGACTCAAACTAACTATAGCTGTTTCCATCTGTTATATCCTCTTCATTTCCTCCCTATCTTTTGCATCATCTGCAAATGTAACTACCATGTTTTTACTAACCTCATCTAAATTATTAATTTAAATTGTAAAACACTGAGGATCCAGCACAAATCCCTGCAGTAATCCATTCATTGCATCCTTCCTAGACAAAAAAAAATCCATTTGTATATGGTCTCTGTTCTTTGCCATGTTCTACCCATGCAAATATGTTATCCCCTACATCATGTGCTTGTAATTTGCATAATAATCTTTGCATAATAACCTTATCAAATGCCTTCTGGAAATCCATGTAAAATATGTCAATGTGTTCCCACTTATCCACAACAATGAGTTTTAAGAAAATGTCCAATTTAATTTGTTCAAGCCTTACAATGTTATTGTTTCCAAGATGGAATGACCGTCTGCAGAATTAACAAAATTTATTTTATTCTGGGAACAAAGAAAGCTTCATGATTTCTGGTGATTATGTGAAGTCTGCCAAGTGTCTCTGATTTCTTCACTCCAATTGTTTTTGGTGAACTGGTAAAAGGATGAAAATATTTTTGGAAAGTTAGCAGGGAAGGTACAAGTCTAGGAGTTGGGATGCCATGTTGCAGCTATATAGGACATTGGTTAGGCCACTTTTGGAATTCTTTATTCAATTCTGTTCCCTGCAATAGGCAAGATGTTGTTAAACTTGAAAGCGTTCAGAAAAGATTTACAAAGATGTCAGGGTTTGGAGGTTTTGAGCTATAGGGAGAGGCTGAATCGGCTGGGGCTAATTTCCCTGGAGTGTATGAGGCTGAGAGGTGACCTTGTAGAATCATGAGGGGCATGGATAAGGTGAATAGCCAAGGTCTTTTCCCCAGGTTAGGGGAAGTCCAAAACTACAGGGATTAGATCTAAGGTGAGAAGGGAACCATATAAAAGGGGCACCATTTTTCAGGTAGAGGGTGGTGAGTGTATGGAAAAAGCTACCAGAGATGGTGGTGGAGGCTCTGGGGAAGGCCACAACATTGAAAAGGCATCAGGATGGGGATATGGATATGAAAGGTTGAGAGGGATATGGGCCAAATGCAGGCACATGGGACTAGATTAATGTAGAATATTTGATGGGCATGGATGAGTTGGACCTGAGGGTCTGTTTCCATGCTGCACGACTCTGACTCTGGTACGGCAATATGATGTGGCTTGTGGAGCCCTATTATGTCATTAATAGAGTTGGATGTGTTTGAGATTCAGAAGCTAACAAAAAAACTGGCACTCACTCTGTTAGAAATATTGAAAGCTGGCACAGAGCTATTGACTCAGACTGTCGAGCAATGGGATCTCCTCTCCCAGGGCGGTGTGGCTGTGGGTGATGCAGTTTGTATTTAATCATAATGTTGCAATCATTGTGAGTGTGAGGCAGCTTTATGGAGCAGCAAACCTTTTCCTGCCCCTGAATTTAGTATGTTTTAATCTGATCAAATGAGAGAGATAGCTGGTTTACTAGAAAATCATCAATGCAACTTGTGATGTTATAAATGAAACAGTAAACACTATTCATCACATAGTTATAGACAATGATTACAATGAAGATATAAATTAGTGATTGGGTGACACAATCATCAGCATTTCATTACACAAATAATTACAGTATATTGCAAAATGCAGGTCTCTTTAATTTACAATTAAAGTGAAATGTTTACTGACCTCCACATTTTGTATTAAAGTCCATAGATCATATGTTGTCAGTTGGACTTCATGAAATCCTCAAACATTTACAACTAGTTTTCTAAGGGATTGGGCAGTCTCATAGTCTGCAATAGAGTAATAATTTCCTGCAGTTTTGAGTACCCCTATACTTGGTGATGAAGGTGAAATCAGTAAGCCACATGGACAAGGTAGGGGGCATGGCTGGTCTGCCAACAGAAGACCCTCTCCAAATGGTCTACTGAGCCAGTGTGTGCATGAGCATTCCGAGTTAGGGGTATCCCTAATTTTATCAGCACTGGTAACCATTGTATGAAACTTACACTCAATCTGCATCTGGACACGGGAGGGGATAAAGCATCAATTGTCTACACTCTGATGAAGAGTAAAAAACACTACCGAAGAGTACACGGACAGCACAGTGGCTCAGCGATTATCACTGCTGCCTCACAGCATCAGGAAACCTGATTCAGGCCTTGGGTGACTGTGTGGAATTTGCACATTCTCCATGTGTCTGTGTGGGTTTCCTCCGGGTGCTCCGGCTTCCTTCCACAGTCTAAAGATGTAGACCTTGCACATAAGGTAGATTGGCCATGCTAAATAGTTCATAGCATGGGTTAACCATGGGAAATACAGGGTTACAGGGATAGGGTAAGGTGTGGGTTTGGATGGGATACTCTGGGGAGGGGGAATGAGTTGGTGTGGACTCGATAGGCTGAAGGCTGAATGGTCTGATTCCACAGTGCAGGATTCTATTCTATAACTTTGTGGCTGTTGAGTGAGATCAGGGCAGATTTAGCTATAAGTGGCTCCCCCATGTATTCATATGTCAGGAATATCTTTCATTCTGTGAACTGATGCATTCCCAGCACATTGGCAATACCCCAGTTAAATTGGCAATTTCAGGCAAATATAGGAGGAAAGAGGTGTCAGTGAGTGTTGCTACTTATGTTGGGGGCTGTGATTCCTCAGTGAGCTCCTCATCCTAACCATACCTCCTGAGTAGTCATGGCAACCCAGGCAAGGACAATAGGGAAATGAAAAATGACTGATCGATTTTACACCTTGTTACCCCTGGTCCCTTCAATGCATACCCATTGGCAGAGTGGGCTGACCAGTTGGCCTGGGTAGGCCTGAATGCTTGCTGAGTTGACCAATTGATGGTTTAGTTTAACCATTCATCCTGGGCTGACTGTGTACAGGTCCGGGAGGGTCAGTGTGTGGAATGAGAACTTGCAATCAAGAAAGAAAATTATGAAGTTTTCTTTGGAGAAGAGAATAAACTTTCTTAAGGTACAATAAAGAACCTTTTATGGAACAGCGCAGGACATCAAAGCATGAGAAGGTGTTTAAATGCCATTGTGTCTGCTCTGCCTTTTAGTAGAACCATGGGTTGGTCTGGTCTTGATCTGAACATCCCTTTTCCTGCCTGATCCCATTAGCTTTGACTCTCCTGTATTTTAAGAATCTGGCTACCTCTGGCTTGGCAATATTCAATGATTCAGGCTTCACAACTCTCTGGTGTAGGAGAATCCAGACATTTGTAATCTTTTCCTTGAGAAAGCCAATTTCTCAACTCTATCTTAAGTGAGCGACTACGTAATCTGAAACAATACCCAGTTGTGTACTTTCCCCCAGAAATTGGAATAGCGATTCCAAGAGCACTGCAGGAACTTGATATAAAGGTTTTGGTTCGTTGAAAGAGGGGTTTGCAGTTGCAATTTTAGTTGAACAAAATAGGATAGCAAAGTTCCAAAAATAATGTGCAGATTAGGTGAATTGGCCATGCTAAATTGCCCATAGTGTTAGATGCATTAATTAGAGGGAAATGGGTCTGGGTGGGTTACTCTTCGGAGGGTTGATGTGGACTTGTTGGGCCAAAGGGCCTGTTTCCACACGGTAGGGAATCTAATCTAATCTAATGAATGTTGCTGGGGAGAAATTAACAGATGAGATTGTGGTGAAATTTCTGCCACTACTATAGAAGGGAATATTCAGACTTGTGCATAAAATGTACTGGATTTTTTTGCACTTTCCTAACTATTTCTGACTTTTCTTTCCTTAGTTTACTGATGTTGACGGTCACGAACAAGCCAGAGTTTGATAGTACGTGGACTTTGCCCAGTGAGGTGACTGATATTTTCAGCTCACAGTTTGAACACATTATGGAGTGCCAACATCTGAAAGGTACCTCGTACAACAGCCTGGACTCACTGGACATGATCTCCTCCACGGACGAGAGCGAATGTGGCTTCAGCTTTGAAATGCCGCTCACCCCGATGATTCAGCAGCGAATCAAGGAAAGCAGCCAGTTCCTGGAGCATGGGACCACGGAAGCCGGCTCTGGTAATAGGGCATTGCAGCGTCGAATAGACATCAGTGACCTATCAGGCAGCAGTCTGGAGGAAAACAGCGACTCATCAGACCATTTATTCCATAAACCTTCTCCGTACACTGTTGTCAATGGAGCACCTCAACTCTCAGAGCTCTATCAGGATGGGCAGAAAGAGCCCTCTACTTCAAGGTAAGACAACATTCTCCTCACCCAAACTCCTCCCCGATCTATGATCTTGTACTCAAAATATAGTATATCCAAGTGTGAAACCAATCTCGGCATGGGGCACAACTTAATGCTGTCTGTAATCAGGTTGACTGAAGACTGTTGGCAAATTGTGGAGAGGCCTCCCATTGGTACATGGGTCATAGAGTCGTAGAGTTTAACAGCACGGAAACAGACCCTTCGGTCCAACCTGTCCATACCAACCAGATATCTTAACCCAACCTTGTCCTTTTACTGAAAATCCACATCCTTGTTTCTTTGCAAATAGGTGAAACAGTTGTTGTTGCAGCACGTTTGGATTATTCTTTCCCACATACAGACTATTATAGTTACAGGATTTCTCCCCCTTTTGGTGAGTCCCGAGCTAGGGGACACTGTTTTGAAGTTAGGAGGTGCCCTCTCAGGACAGAGATGGGGAGAGTTTTTGTTTTCTCCCAGGCAATTGTGTAACTTTGGGAGCCTCTACATCAGAAGGTGGGGGAGGCTGGGTGTTTGACTGTTTGTATGATATGTAATGGAGGTGGTTGGATTCTCTCCTGGCAAGGGAATCAAAGACAATGGAGATATATGGGAATGTGGAATCCGAAACAAAAATAGATCAGCCGTGATGTTATTGAATGGGGAGCAGGTTCGATGGGGGCTGAATGATTTATTTCTACTCCTATTCCATGTATTTGCATAACAGTCACCTCTGGCGTATTGCCATAGACAACATGCAAATCATCGTTGGAGATAGTGGAGGTGATTCAGTGATTCACTGGGACATGGATTGTAATTCTCTACAAGGATGTTTGTTGCCTTCACAAAGACATCATGCAGATAAATATTTGAGGTGCTCCTTCCCTCTCCTGTGGGTTGAGAAGCATCCTGGCTGACCACATCTAGGATCAGGAATGACCTGATAATTTGCTGCCTTTTCTCCACTCCGGCAAGTTTGCTTGGTTGAGTCAAGAACTGAGGGAGGGTTGACTGCAGTGAGTTCTTCAAACAAAGCTATCAGTGAGCAGAACAAATCAGAAAGAGTTGGCCATGTAGTGATTTCACCAGCTTTCCAATTGAATGACAAAGATGTGCATGAATTATCGCGAAGGGAACTGGTGGCCACAAGGAGGAAGTGACACATGATGTGTGCCTGACTCAAAGTGCGTTGTAGCATGCAGCTGAGAATCCTCCAGCTTAGTGTGTGATGAGTGAGCCCAAAGGGATGACAATATTTTGCAGCTTGTGCAAACAGATGGGGGCAAAGTGGAGAATCTTTGCCCTCCTACAGGCAGAACTGGCAGGCTTGGTAATGATGAAACTTTGTATTGTGACTCTCAGCAGTATTCAGGCAGTGTAGGTTTGTGAGCAATAGAGGTTGGTGTCCATGTAAGCAGGGGTGAGCATTGTTTTATACCTTCTGTCAGATGGGTTGGTACCTAGCACCTTGCCTCTGAATCAGAGGGTTATGAGTTTGAATCTCACTCAGGGAGATGGTGCTGCAGTGGTAATGTCAGTGGATTACGACTCCACTCAGGCTAATTCCCTGGGGATATGATTTGGAGGAGCCAGTGTTGGACTGGGGTGAACAAAATTAAAAATCTCACACCAGGTTATAGTCCAACAGGTTTACTTGGAAGCACTAGCTTTCGGAGCACTGCTCCTTCATCAGGTAACTGTGGAGCATGACCATAAGACGGAATTTATCACAAAAGATTACAGTGTCATGCAACTGAAATGATATATTGAACATACCTAGATTGTTGTTCAATATATCATTTCAATTGCATGACACAGTAATCTTTTGCGATAAATTCTGTGTCTTTTGTTGTGCTCCACAGTCACCGCATGAAGGAGCAGCGCTCCAAATAAACTTATTGGACTATAAGCTGGTGTTGTATGATTTTTAACTTTGTCTCTGGGGATAGGCATTCAAATCCATTCACAGCAGTTGGTGGAGTTAAAATTCAAATAATTAAATGCATTCAACTAATTAGCCAAAAGTCTACAGTTGAAAATTTGTTTCAGTAATGCTGGCATGAAGTAATTATAAACTATCAGGAAAAAAAAAGACTAGTTCACTAATATCTATTAGGGAAGGAAATCTGTCCTCTATACCTGTGTGACTGCAGATCTCGCGTGGGCGGCACGGTGGCACAGTGGTTAGCACTGCTGCCTCACAGCATCAGAGACCTGGGTTCAATTCCTGCCTCAGGCGACTGACTTTGTGGAGTTTGCACATTCTCCCCGTGTCTGCGTGGGTTTCCTCCGGGTGCTCTGGTTTCCTCCCACAGTCCAAAAATGTGCAGGTTAGGTGAATTGGCCAAACTAAATTTCCTGTAGTGTTAGATGTCGGGGAATGGGTATGGGTGGGTGCGCTTCGGTGGGTCGGTGTGGACTTGTTGGGCCGAAGGGCCTGTTTCCACACTGTAAGTAATCTAATCTAATGGTGACTTGAGGGCAATTAGAAATGGGCATCACAATACTGCACTTGACAGCAATACTCGCATTCCATGAAAGACTAATAACACATAAAATTGAGCTTACCAAACAAGACTAATACAGTTTTAAGGGAGGGCTACACTGTCATAGGTGGCAATTTTGGATGAGGATTAAATTGAGACTCCCTCTCTTTCAGATGGTTTAAAAGGTCTCATTTTGATGTAAAACTTGGAAGATATCCTCAGTACTGATTCAATTAATATATTAATACTGATTCAATTAAAATAATGAAAATAGATGTTTTCATATTACCGTTAGTTGCTTGAAAATTGTTCGCCATGTTTCCTGTAGAACACCAGAGACTACATTTCAAAAAGTATTTCATTAACTAGAGTGCTTTGAGGTGTCAAGCGGGCATGAAAGGTACTATATAAATGCAAGACTTTCCTTTTTGTTCTTTCCCATTGAAAGTGTTGAATTCTCAAGGGACAGAAGAGGGCATGGTCCTTGAAATATTAGGTTGAAGACACGATTTCAAGTAACATTCAGTTGCAGGGTTTTATATCATTAGTGAATGTAGAGAAACAAGGTGATTAAGAAGGTGTTTGGCATACTTGCCTTCATTGCTCAGACCTTTGAGTAAAGGAGTTATGACGTTATGTTGAGGTTGTATAGGATATTGGTGAGGCCTCTTCTGGCGTATTGTATCCAGTTCTGGTCACCCTGTCATAGGAAGGATTTTGTTAAGTAGTGATTTATCAGGATATTGCCAGGAATGGAGGATTGAAGCTATAAGGAGAGGCTGGATTGACTGGGACTATTTTCACTGGAGCGTAGAAGGTTGAGGAGTGACCTTTTAAAGGGTTATAAAATCATGAGAGGCATAGTTAAGGTGAATGGCAGGAGTCTTTTCCCTAGGGTTGGAGATTTCGAGACTAGGGGGATTATTTTTAAGATGAGAGGAGAAAGATTTAACAAAAGGCAACTTTTTTAACACAGACAGTGGAATGACTTTCCAGAGGAAGTGATGGATGTGGATACAGTTACAACATTGAAAAGACATTTGAATAAGTACGTGAATAAGAAATGTTTGGAGAGATATGGGCCAAGGGTAGGCAGGTGGGACTGGTGTAATTTGGGATTCTGGTCGGCATGAACTGGTTGGACTGTATGATTCTGTGATTCTATGACACTGATCAGGATGAATGAAATTCTGTTACCTGGTCAAGGCAGGTTTTTATTGAACAGATTCCCAAGGCGTGAAGCTAGAAGTGAACACTGTGGGACGATACTGGTTTGGAATCTTTGGCCACTGAATACAGTCAGCCATGTGAACACTGGAATCATGGCCTTGGAGCAGTATTTCAGTCAGCTGACCCACTATGGTTGGATATCCCTGCCAGAAGACCAGTATTACCAAAGAGTGAGTGTGATTCGTTGCAGTCAGTTTGAGAAAGGCCAAGGCCACTTTTGTTCTGTAAATCTCATTCATTGAAGGTATGAGGCGGTGTGTTTGTCCACAATGGCTGAGACCACAACAGAAGTCAGTGTGATTGAGGCCAGAACTGCATTTGTTAATAAACAGTGAAATTTTACGTATGTCACTGGGTATTGTGAAGTTTTACAACCCCTCACTTTGCAGCGTCAAAAGATTCTTTGTCAAGTGAAGTGCATTGCTGCAAAAACTTATGATTTCAAATAAACCTGTTGGACTATAACCTGGTGTCATGTGATTTTTGACTTTGTCCACCCCCACATCATTTTACAGTGCGTTGTAAGTGTTTTCAGTGGTTGTTATACATCCATTCAATGGTTTAGTGTGAGGGAGGTCTGTGCAAATATGACCTCATACAACAAGCTGCTGTGTCATAGTCATCGATGCTTCAGTATTTTCCACATTAGGAGTTATTCTGTAAGATTTAAAATTTCTATTTCTCTTATCATGACAAAAAGCAAGTGATTTTGGTTCTCTGCTTTTTGTTGAGAATGTTTTACATCAGATCAGCACCACTGGGAAGGAATGTTGCAGTGTTTATAATGATGGTAACGGGAGAGTTTGTTTTTAACATATGGTCAACTGAGGTTATTACCAATGAAAGAAGCAGGTGTTTGTTCAGGCTGTGGTTATGTAATATTCTTGCCACACAAGTGCCATGCAATAACTATCTTCAACTAGAGGTTTGACAGTCATTCGCACTACCATCATTAAATCCCTGGAGGGCTCCCATTGTCCAGAAACTGAACGGGTCAGCGGTATAAACACTGTAGCGACAAGAGCAGGGCAGGGAGTTTGCAATGGGGTAGCTCAACACCTGACTCTGCAAAGCCTGTCCACCATCTGCAAGATATTCTTCATTTTCCTGGATGAATACAGATCCAATACTGAAGAAGATGAGCATCATTCAGGACAGAGTGGCACTCTTTACACCACCTTCAGCATTCACTCCTTGTACCAGTGACAGCCAATGGCAGCAGTGTATACCATTTACAAAATGCACTACGGGAAAGGCTAGCTCCATACTTGATAAATGCCAATTGATTTTGAACTGGATGATTTTTGGGAATGCCTTCTTTGTTAAAACCAATAAAACAGAGTTACAGCAGTGAACAAGAGACGGCACGGTGGCTCAGTGGTTAGCACTGCTGCCTCACAGTGTCAGGGACCCTGGTTCAATTCCCGCCTCCGGGCAGCTGTCTGTGTGGAGTTTGCTCCAGTTTCCTCCCACAGAGATGTGCAGGTTAGGTGAATTGGCCATGCTAAATTGTCTGTAGTGTTAGGTGCATTAGTCAGGGGTAAATGTAGGGGAATGGGTCTGGGTAGGTTGCTCTTCAGAGGGTTGGTGTGGACTTGTTGGGCCGAAGGGCCTGTTTCCACACTGTAGGAAATCTAATTTTACAACCTACTTTTATAAGTGCCTTTAACGTAGTAAGAATTCGCAAAACACTTGACAGGAATGTGATCAAATAATTTGACAATGGACAATTCTGGAGATATTCAAACAAATGTTTGAAACTTGATCAAAAAAGTAGATGGCACCTTGAGAGTTTGGATACCCCGCATTAATGTTTTCATTTAATTGATTCCTTTCACTCAAGTCTGCACAGGAAATGTTTAATTAAAATCACTTTCAAGTCACTGTGTTCCACATCTAAGGTTTCACTTTTAGAGAAAGTCAAAGTCATTCCCCAACAAGCTGACTGTGGGTTTCAGAAAAACTAAAAGAGCTGAGGCTGCTGTAAATCCGAAACAAAAACAGAAATTGCTGGGAAAACTCAGCAGGTCTGGCCGCAACTGTGGAGAGAAAGCAGAGTTAACGTTTTGGGTCGAGTGATCCTTTTATGATCACAAGTGAGAGTTTCAGGCTGACCCCAGACAGTGGCAGATATTACATCCATTCGGAGTTCCACATTCAGACCCCTTCCTACATAAAGACATTTCTATTTAATTCCTGCTCCTCCTGATCCTGTAAAGGGAAGAAGGAAAAAAAAAGCTCCCTCTTTCATCACCTTCTGTGGTTTATCCAATTGCTTTAACAGCAATGAATTGGCTGTTGGTTTCTCTGCCGAGGCCTGAGTTAAACTGCAGGCTGGTCCTGTTAACATATAGATGTAAAGGAGGATTCTGTTTGTTTTTGAGTAAGTTTCTTCACTGTCTGCTCCATAGAACATGTTAAATTCACAGACAGTGGGATGCTGTCGCACTCTCTGGGCAGGTACCCAGCTGACTCGACCTCCTGATTTCCATTGTGTGGTTCAGTTAGCATCCAGCTAATGGGTTGACTGATCTCCTGTCCCTGTTGCACACATGTTTCCATAGTCACCTATTCCATCTCTCTCTCTGACAACCACCTGTAATTAAACCAATCTGTGTGTAACATTAGTGTCATGTTAGATGCCACAGTGAAGTTCTGGCCGTGTATTCATGAAAACCCTGACTTCCAGCTTTGTAACATTGAACAACACCACTCCTGTCTCAACCAGCTGTTTGCTACCTCTTGATTATTCCAATGCATTCCTGCTGTTCTTCCACATGCTATCCTCTGTAAACTGGAGGTCATCCAAAGCTCTGGCCTTAGTCCTGTTCTCCTTTGTGCCCTTTGACAGACCTTCTTGGCACCTGATGCAGCAAGATCTTGCTTTTAAAATTTTTCTTGTTTTTAAATCCATCTATTGGTTAGTTAGCTCAGTTGGCTTGATGGCTGGTTTGCAATGTACAGTAATCCCCGATTGCGTGGGTTCAACTCCCATGCCAGCTGAAGATACCATGCAGGACTCTCCGTTTTAACCTCTGACCTTGCCTGAAGTGTGGTGACTCTCAGGTTAAACCACCAGCAGTCGTGTCTGTAATGAAAGAGCAGTCCTGTGGTCTGGTTAGACTATTGTGTCTTTTTTTAAATCACCTCACCCTGTCTCCGTCTTTGTAATTTCTTTGAGAAAAAAAAAACTGCAGATGCTGGAATCCAAAGTCGACAAGCAGGAGGCTGGAAGAACACAGTAAGGCAGGCAACATCAGGAGGTGGAGAAGTCAACATTTTGGGTATAACCCTTCAGTCCTGAAAAAGGGTTATACCTGAAATGTTGACTTCAAATCCTGATGCTCCCTGACTTGCTGTGTTCTTGCAGCCTCCTGTTTGTCGACTTTGTAATCTCCTTCAGCCACACAATCTTCAGAGATTTCTCTGTGCCTATCGAATGGTTTCTTCAACTTCCCTATTTTTAATTGCTGCAACATTAACATCCATGCCCTCAATCCTGGAATCCCCTCCAAAAGCCTTGCTACCTTTATTCCCACCTTTAAGCTCTTTTTAAAACCAATCTCGTTGACCCAGTGTTTGCCCATTGGCCTCACCTGTGTATCTCTGCCTTAAATGGCATTTTAGCCCGTTCTAATGTCGTACCTTGGGAAGTTCAGTTACATCGAAAACGCTATAAATACAAATTGTTGTTGTTCAGAGTGTTTAGCATGGCCGGGGTAGAAATGTGAGCCATTTGCACTGACTGAAATTGATCAAATTAATGCACGCCCTAATTTATAAAGGCAGGAAGTAACATTTATATTTCAGTGTGTGGTCCTTTTAAAGTGAAGACATTTGTTTGAGAACAGAAGACCATTCAACGGTAAATTCCATTGTGACAAATCCAGCATTTCAAGAACTTTCAGAACCAAATCCAGCCAATAGAACTAGACTGAAATGTCTCTTCTGCTGCACTAAAACCTCGCTTTTAATCTCTGGGAGTGACCAGTGGTCATGTGTGTCTTATGCTGTAAGCATACAGTAGCACTCTCCTGAATAACAGCCAGAGGTTCAGCTCTGTGCTGGATGCCACTTTGTAAGCAGGAACTGCTCAGAGTGGATAGTTGCTAAAGACCAGTCACATGGGTCCCGAATTTAGAAATGCATGTTGATGAGATATTCCTTGGTCGGACTGCTATGGCCTGTTTTATGCATGGCTGTTTTCCACAGCCCAGATTCTTTGCTGCTGGAAATGACTTGACTCAGTAAGTCTTCACCCTTGATATATTTCTGTGACAATGCTTGTTCATGGTTTCTGTCTCTGAGCTGCCTTGTGTCTTTATCATTCACTGTGTGTTTTACGGGGATGATCTTTGCACTGTCCTGTTTTGAGCAATTTGCAGACTGTCACAAAGCTTTAAGTGAATACAGACAGAAAGTGCTTCCAAGCCTGAAACAGCAAGACAATGTCCTCTCCTGCTCTTTTCAGCTTACAGTGTGACTCTCTCCTGATCAGGCAGATGGATGAGCCCCAGAGCCACGGGTAAGCCTGCTGATTAGCTCCAGACTCCGGACTCCACTGCCTGCTCGCCAGTGTATGGAAGAGTCAGGGCTCACTGCAAACTCTATTATCAACGTCATAAATTATAACTTTATTGATTACTGTGAAAAACCTGTGCCTAAAGGGCAGGGGGTGAGGAAAGGGTAAGTTCCTTTATTAATGTTAATTAAAATCCAGTGTCTGGTTCACAGCCCAGTGCAATGTCCTCACATTGATACGCTACTGTTGCATACACATCATGCACAGTTTGCACAATGGTTTCAGTCATCCATTGGCTAGAGGCAATACATGCATGGATTATTTTTTGCCACATTTTGCAGCCTCCATTAGATTGAATTGTTTGGGAAATCCCAGTTATTGTGAAGCACTTCTTTTGAGTATCCTTGAAAGCAGCATTAACTTTCCTTTTTTGTTGCTTACTTCACAATCTGTACTGGCTTATGTTAAAAATCACACAACACCAGGTTATCGTCCAACAGGTTTATTTGGAAGTGCAGTACTAGCTTTCGGAGTGCTGCTCCTTCATCAAGTAGCTAGTGGAGCAAGACCATAGGACACAGAATTTATAGCAGAAGATCAGTGTCATACAGCTGATGTGATTTATTGAACAAACAGAGATTGCTAAACCTAAATTGAGATTGTTCAATATATCGCATCAGTTGTATGACAGTATGATCTTTTGGTATAAAGTCTGTGTCCTATGATCCTGCCCACTAGCTACCTGACGAAGGAGCAGCGCTCTGAAAGCTTGTATTTCCAAATAAATCTGTTGGACTATAACCTGGGTGTTGTGGGATTTTAAATTTTGTCCACTCCAGTCCACCGCCTCATTATGTATTGGATTAAGCGAAGTGTGGCGCGTAGAAAGAGGTCACCCAGTTTGTTTTCTCTATATTGGCTATTGTTAATTGACACCAGCCTCCTTCCACTCTGATTCCTCCGACCCAGGCAGCCCTGTATCCCCCTGTACTCTAGAGTTTCAATATCACAGTCATTCTTGGCATCCAAGAATCTGAGTGCAATCCAGGTCTCAGTTGAGAGAGATTTGATTTGATTTGTTGTCGTCATGTGTGCCTAAGGACAGTGAAAAGTTTTGTTTTGCGAACTGGACAGGCAGATCATAGCAAACAAGGTCATACAGATCATAAGGTGAGGCCCCAAGGTTACAGCTGCACAGGAGGAGCACGAAGCAAGATCAACATTGTTTGAAATTAGAGAAGTTCAATCATCAGGTTAATAACAGTAGAGAATAAGCTGTTCTTGAACCTGTTGGTGCGAGTGTTCACGCTCCTGTATCTTTGCCTGACTGAGGAAGTTGGAAGAGAGCATTACTGGGCTGGGAGGGGTCTTTGATTTTGGCAGCCTTTCCACGGCAATGGGAAGTGTAAATGGAGACCATGGATGGGACAGTCATAGAGTCAAGGAGGTGTACAGATTGGAAACAGACCCTTCAGTCCAACACGCCCATGCCGACCAGGTATCCTAACCTAATCTAGACCCATTTGCCAACATTTGGCCCATATCCCTCTAAACCCTTTCTATTCACGTACCCATCCAGATGCCTTTTAAATTGTTCCAGCCTCCACCACTCCTCTGGCAGTTGATTGCATGCACATACCACCCTCTGCGTGAATACGTTGCCCCGTAGGTCTCTTTTATATCTTGCCCCTCTCATGATAAACCTATTCCATCTGGTTTTGGACACCCCCACCCCAGAGAAAAGACTTTGTCTATTTATCCTATCCATGCCCCTCTTGATTTTATAAACCTCAATAAGGCCACCCCTCAGCCTCCAATGCTCCAGGGAAAATAGCCCCAGCTTGTTCAGCCTCTCCCTATAACACAAATCTTCCACCCCTGGCAACATCCTTGAAACTTTTTCCTGAACCCTTTCAAGTTTCACGTTATCCTTCCGATAGGAAGGAGACCAGAATAGCATGCAATATTCCAAAAGTGGCCTAACAAATGTCCTGTACAGCCGCAACATGACCTCCCAACTCCTATACTCAATGCTCTGACCAATAAAGGAAAGCATACCAAACACTTCCTTCACTATCCCATTTAGCTGCGACTCTACTTTCAAGGAACTATGAACCTGCACTCCAAGGTCACTTTGTTCAGCAACACTCCCCAGGATCATACCATTAAGTATATAAGTTTGCTCTGATTTGCTTTTCCAAAATGCAGCACCTCGCATTTATCTAAATTTAAGTTCCATCTGCCACTCCTCAGCCCATTGGTCCATCTGGTCAAGATTCCGTTGTACTCTGAGGTAACCTTCTTTACTGTCCACTATACCTCTAATTTTGGTGTCATCTGCAAATTTACTAACCATAACTCCTATGTTCACATCCAAATCATTTATATAAGTGACAAAAAGTAGTGGACCCAGTCCCGATCCTTGTGGCATTCCACTGGTCACAGACCTCCAGTCTAAAAAGCAACCCTTCACCACCACCCTCTGTCTTCTACCTTTTGAGCCACTTTTGTACCCAAATGGCTAGTTCTCCCTGTATTCCATGAGATCTAACCTTGCCATGAGGAACCATTTTAATATGTCTTACTGAAGTCCACATAGATCACATCCAGCATTCTGCCCTCCTCAATCCTCTTTGTTACTTCTTCAAAAAAACTCTATCAAGTTCATGAGGCATGATTTCCCACGCACAAAGCCATGCTGACAATCCCTAATCAGTCCTTGCCTTTCCAAATACATGTAACTCATATCCCTCAGGATTCCATCCAACAACTTGCCTACCACCGATGTCAGGCTCACTGGTCTGTAGTTCCTTGGCTTTTCCTTACCACCTTTCCTAAATAGTGGCACCACATTATCTAACCTCCAGTCTTCCAGCACCTCACCTCTGACTATCGATGATACAAATATCTCAGCAAGGGGCCCAGCAATCACTTCCCTAGTTTCCCACAGAGTTTTAGGGTACATCTGATCAGGTCCTGGGGATTTATTCATTTTTTATGCATTTCAAGACATCCAGCACCACCCCCTCAGTAATATGGACATTTTTCAAGATGCCACCATCTACTTCCCCATATTCTATATCTTTCATGTCCTTTTCCACAATAAATACTGATGCAAAATACTCATTTAGTCTCTTCCCCCATCTCCTGCGGCTCCACATATGGGCTGCCTTGCTGATCTTTGAGGGGTCCTATTCTCTCCCTAGTTACGTTTTAGATTATATTCCCTACATTTAGATTAGATTCCCTACAGTGTGGAAACAGGCCCTTCGGCCCAACCAATCCACACCGACCCTCCTGAGAGTAACCCACCCAGACCCATTTCCCTCTGACTAATGCACCTAACACTATGGACAATTTAGCCAGGCCAATTCACCTAACCTACACATCTTTGGATTGTGGGAGGAAACCGGAGCACCTGGAGAAAACCCACATAGACACAGGGAGAATGTGCAAACTCCACACAGACAGTTGCCCGAGGCTGGAATCAAACCTGGGACCCTGGTGCTGTGAGGCAGCAGTGCCATACAAAATGAAAAGTTTCATAGAGGGCTTAGAACATTATTGGGTTGTAATGTCTTTGGGTCAAAAGGGTTGTGCTCCAGTGGTCATTGAGCAAGCTCGTGCAATGATTCAGTGCATTCTATGTTTCCACTCTATCCCATGGCCATTGTACAGAAGTTAGATACACCACACAGGGAGGGAGCAGGGGGTCCCAGGCTGCTTCCTTCAGTTTCTAGTTTTGAGGAAATAAACCTTCAGACCTGGGGGCTCTAGGCTTTTGCAATCAGGAGAAGGAATGGAGACGTTCAGGCCAGTTTCTTGGTTAAGTTTTTGATTCACCGCCTTTCAAGCCTTTCAAAAAGAATGGCCACTTCAAAGGCAGATCAATGATTCTACCAACTTTGATGTGGTAAAGAATGCTGAGATCATTTAAGGAGACTTTGATACATCTTGACTAGACATGACATTGCAGCTGCTCTTAATACAGAGATTTAGTTCGATTACATCAGACAAAACAGCAGCTGATGTGATGGAATGCTTTAAAATTTCTGAGGGCTGGGACAGGGTAGGGAAAAGCAAACTATTTGGAGCAACGTAGGATGAGGATAAAAATCACACAACACCAGGTTATAGTCCAACAGGTTTAATTGGAAGCACACTAGTGTGCTTCCAATTAAACCTGTTGGACTATAACCTGGTGTTGTGTGATTGTTAACTTTGTACACCCCAGTCCAACACCGGCATCTCCGAATCATAGAATGAGGAGTTACAGATGCGAGATTGAATGCATGAAGTTTAAGACAGACAGCATAGGAAAGGTTTAGAAGGAAATGGGCCAAGTGCAGGGAAACGGGGTTAGTGTGGCTGAAGAGCCTGTCTCTGTGTTGTAGGACTCTATGACTCTAATTGGACTTGGTGATTGAAACAATGATATGTCAACAAAAGATTGTGCTGGATAAGTCAGTTGAAAGAAATTAAACAATAAAGTGATATAGGATGTTGAGATTGGGATTACGGGTTGTGTGGAGGTTAACACCCACACTGACTGGCCACATTAACAGCTTGTTTCTGCTGCGTAATTTCCATGTAATTCTACACCGCATGCGCACAAATGGTGTCTTTTGCTTCTGACTAGAGCTGTCTGATGTCTGTGGTACACTGATGTCAGAAGGCTACTTCTTCCTCTGACTTCCTGCAGGCAGCTTTGGCTTTTGGAGTGTCACAGTTGAATAGTTCCCTCCCTGCCCCCACCAAACAAATAGCACAGTTGTTAAATGAACCTTAGTAGACTGATGAACTGGTAGATCAAAAGTGAACTGGGCTTTGAGCAGAATGAGTAACTGAGCAATCATCTTTATATGGGGCCTTTGAGATGGTGTTCTTCACACTCCAGCCTGATTTATCCTTGTGACAAGAAGCGAATCAATAAACTATTTCTTTCCACCCTACACAGTTGTAGAGATCTCCTCCCTACTTATATTCGTTCTCCTCAGGGATGCTGATCCACTGATGACAGCTGTTAGGCTAATTGTAGAATCAATGAGGATATTGGCGCCTGGGATTGGTTTTGTGGTCAGATGGAAAAACACAAGCTGCACACACACTAAGTACAAGCCAAAATCTCAGTAGTCCCCATGGTTTGTGAATTAAGTTCTTGAAACAATTTACCTTTTACGTCCACAGCAAGCCATTGACTTGTGTTCAGTGATAAAGACTCAAGAGGTCAGAGGTGTATTGGGCTAATCTTCTCCTAGATGAAGGCAGCTCTCAATAACTTGTTCAGTCCATGTACAGAATGGTTAATATGACAACACTCCTGTGGATGAATCTACGATAAGCACATTCTTTAAATGCATTCAGTTGACATAACAGAGACGCAGTGATGTATAATGAAGCAGAGAAAACGTTGTTTCAGTCGCAGAACCCCTACAGGTGTGGAAATAGGCCATTCAATCCATACTGACCCTCTGAAGAGCATCCCACCCAGACCCCATTTCAGCCCCCACCCCCATCCCTGTAACCCAGCATTTCCCCATGGCTAATCCACCGAGCCTGCACATTGCTGGACCCTTTGGGCGCTTCAGCATGGCCAAACCTGCGCACCTTTGGATTGTGGGAGGAAACTCAGGCAGACACTGGGAGGACTTGCAAACTCCACACAGACAGTCGCCCAATGCTGGCATCAAATCAAGGTCCCTGTGAGGCAGCTAACCATTGAGCCACCGTGCTGCTGCCCCATTCATTGTGTTTGGAAATTTTGGTAAAACTTGTGAATGACACGTACAAGATCTGACTCACCTTGTATATTTCAGTTCTTATCACTTCTTTTTCCTTCTGGGACCCATATTGCGATTCAGAATAGTACGTCAGCCTAACTCTCCTGTCAGCAGAGGTGTACAGTGTGCGGTAGTTTCTGTACATCAAATGTGAGCTGAGGCGGCCATTTTCTGATTGCAGCTAATCCCCTGGTGTGCCATATTGTGCAGCACCACACTGCTGCTGCCAGTCTGATCTTAGAGAAGGGGCAATGAAACACTCAAACGTATCAGCAGGGAGCTCCCGAAAGTGATCAAGTTGAATTGGAAACAGTATTTTTACAGCGTGCTTTAAAACCCACTCCAGTCCTCGGTACAAGCTGAACAACTGGGTGTTCCCAACAGTTCCTCATCAGTGCTGTGTGTACCAAACAAAGTAGGAACCCTGCGTTCCACCTAGGGTGGGCAGACAAAACATGGACCACTAATCCAGACAAAACATGGAGTCAGGCAGAGTATTTTGATCCTGCCAACCCCCTCGGGTGATGATGGAACCCCTAGGGTTCTGCCTAGGAACCCTCCAACCACAAGGGATGAACTCAGATTTCTCCAGTTTCCTCATTTCCCCTCCCCCCACCTTGTCCCAGTCCCAACCCTCGAACTCAGCACCACCTTCCTAACCTGCAATCTTCTTCCTGACCTCGCCGCCCCCACCCCCACTCTGGCCTATCACCCTCACCTTATCACCCTCACCTTAACCTCCTTCCACCTATCGCATTTCCAACACCCCTCCCCCAAGTCCCTCCTCCCTACCTTTTATCTCAGCCCACTTGGCACACTTTCCTCATTCCTGAAGAGGGGCTCATGCCTGAAACGTCGATTCTCCTGCTCCTTGGATGCTGCCTGACCTGCTGCGCTTTTCCAGCAGCACATTTTCAACGTAGGAATTTTGTTGAGGTTTGAAACTGGGAGGCCTTTTTGTTTGGCTCATAATCTCTCTCAACTGAAAATATCCTCAAATAACTTCCCCCGCATCTAAGGTACCACAGCGTGTGGGAGTCAGCGTGCGTGGTGCCTCCTAATGCAATTCATTCCCTGGAATCGATTATCTGAATACTAGAAAACCAGTCCTTTTCAATCAAATCTGTGCTGCAAACCACATCCTGAGTTCACTGATCTATATTCCCAACCTCGAAGGGGATTTTCCAAGGTCTGTGCACTGGGTGAAAAACTGGGTAGATCCATGTTGCTGTAATCCTCCTGAATCATCACCCAGATGCAGACCCAACAATATTTCCTTACACCTCAGTAAAGGGTCACTACCATTGCTCTCTCCCTCTTATTTTTTAAATTTGATCATAGAATCCCTGCACTGTGGAAGCAGGCCATTTGTCCCCTCGAGTCCATACTGACCCTCCAAAGAGCATCCCACCTAGACCCCATTTGCACATGCTGATTTTGCATTCTTCGGAGAGGAACTCTGTCGATGGGCTGAAGGGTCATGTCTGCCCTGTATGACTCTAATGAAACCAAACCTGCTTGCAAGTTTGTTTTCCAGAGCTGGTTCACCCTGCCAGAATGCCAGCACGGATGCACCCAGGCTGCTATGTTAAGGTTCTGTGAAATTCACCCTCCTGGTGGTTGGGCTGTGGTGATGAGAGGCTGATAGGCTTCTGGCCTAGAGACCTGCCACCCCTCTCATTGCTTTCCAACGCCTGCTTGGTGATCAGATTGACAAGGAAAGCTCGGAGGATGTGGCTGCGATGGTATCTGCTTTGCTCGTCGTGTGGTGATCTCATTACAGCTCACTGCCCATGCAGGGCTCTGTCGGCAGCATCAAAATACTCTGCCTGACTTCATGTTTTGTCTGCCCACTTTCCAGTGATTGAAGTCCTCAGTTCACACAGTGATGTGTTCTCGTGTGTCCATTGTGACTGTGCCTGCACTTTATTACAGTGTTGCAGCGGAATTATATATCCTCAGTGAATCACATAAGAGTCCTCTGGGCCTTCAGATTGGAGGTCAGAGACTGGATTGTGATCTGAGCATCTCAGTGTTCTGCTTTCTCGTGTAGGCTATCTTGGTTGCTTCATTTTAGATGGAATTACCGAGAATGCCCAGTTCAGAAACAGGTCATTTGTTGCGACTGGAGCTTATGCTGTATAAGAAACAATTCCAGACCTCACTGTATCAGCAGCTCCTTCTAATCCTTTTTCTCTTTTATCTTTACCCATAAGAATTAGAGCAGGCAGGCCGTTCCTTCTCCCCGGCCTGCTCCATTATTCAGTACAATCTAGTTTGATCTGATCTAGGCCTTTATTCCATTGTTCTGAGGTTCGATTCCAACTCCAGCGACTGTGTAGAGTTTGCACCTTCTCCCTGCCATTAAGGTGGGTTTCCTCCGGGTGCTCTGGGCTTCCCCCCCACCGTTCCAAGATGTGCGGCTTAGGTGGATTGGCCATGGGAAATACCAAGTTACAGGGATGGGGGGGTTTTGAGTGAGCTGCTGTTCTGAGGATTGGTGTGGACTCAATGGGCCAAATGACCAGCTTCCACACTGGAGGGATTCTACAGTGAAATAACATATTCTGAAACAGTTCCTCCAAGTTCTGGATTTTCTTGTGAGGGAAAACAGCCTCTCAGTATCTTCCTTCAATTCAAATACGGGGCTGGATTTTATGGGGGTAGGATTTCTTGCCCTCAAGCAAAAGATTCCTGCTGCTGCTTACCTCCCCATGGAGCAGTTACACTGAAATGTATCATGTGGCAGTTCTGTATTGAAATATCTTCTTTCTTTGGAGCTAGTTAGTTGAGTTTATTTATAACCAATTTAATGCAGTTCAATATATATGCGTGTTATGTTTCCTAATTTATAAAACAAGGAGATTCAAGGCAAGGACATTTAGGGGTAATTCAGCTGAGGGATTACAAAACAAAATAGCAGTAATTTCAGCCAATTCATGCTAGATTAATATATGTATGTTTTGTAATATTGGAGCAAGTTGTAGCCAAGATCATAACCCAAGAGGGGACCAAATAAGACAGTGAAAACACGAGCATGGACACCTGAGGATTTATAAGATGTAATTTGCATTTGTGTAGCGCCATTTGCATCCCTGCGGCATTCTAAAATGTTCCGCAAAAAGCATGTTACTTTTGAAATGAAGTGGCTGTTGGTTTGTAGGAAACGTGGCAAAAAGTTGTATGCCGTAATTTGTTCCCACAAACAACAATTGAGATAAATCTGTTTTGATAATGAGGTCGTGGCTATTGGCCAGGACCCTGTGAGGAACGCCCTTGCAATTCTTCGAATAGTGCAGTGAGATTTTTCATTCCCAATCTTTATCCCATCTGAAAGATGACACACCCAGCAAGTCAGTTTGGGACAGTTACGGAACTGGAACCGTTGGTCTAGGTCATGCACTCAGGTCTCTGGGGAAGGCTTTGAGCTGCAATCTTTGATTTGGGTGAATTGAATTGAATTGAATTTATTGTCACGTGTAACGAAGCACAGAGAAAGGTTTTGTCTTGCGAGCGATACAGGCAGATCACATAGTTAAGTAGCATAGCTAGTAAATAATAGATAGACAACGATAAAAACACAGGTACAGGCGAACGTTAAGAGTTTGTGAGTCCATTCAGTGTTCTAACAACAGTAGAGTAGAAACTGTTTTGAAACCGGCTGGTGCGTGTGTTCAGGCTTCTGTACCTTCTCCCCGATGTAGAGGTTGTAGAAAAACATTGTCAGGGTGGGATGGATCTTTGAGAATGCTGGCGGCCTTTCCTTGACAGTGGGCATGGTAAATAGATCTGTAGATGGAAGGTTAGCCTTTGTAATTGTCCGGGCTGAGTTCACCACTCTCTGTAAGAGTGAGAGTGCAAATTGATCTACACTGCCATTTCCCAGCTTTACTTTAATTACAATATGTCTTACAGCCTTAAAGCAATCTCCAAAATTCTTTGTCTTTAATATTTACATACAAACCCAGTATGACTAACTTGAAAATGACACAACACCAGGTTATAGTTCAACAGATTTATTTAAAAGTACAAGCTTTCGGAGTGCTGCTCCTTCATCAGGTAGCTAGCTACCTGTTGGGACTATAACCTGGTGTTGTGTGATTTTTAACTTTGTCCACCCCAGTCCAACACTGGCCATCTCCACAGTATTACTAACAGTGTTCTTGTTCTGAGGCAGAAGAATGTGGGACCAAGTACCACTTTAGTAACTCCAGCATAGAGACAAGCTTGCATTCTGATGCTGGACTAAGGAGCAGTGTGCTGTTGCAAGGTAGCATATTTTGGATGAGATGTTAAATTGAAGTCCCAACCTATTGTTCAGGTGAATGTTCAGAATCAGGGCCCAAAACAAGAGTTTGTATCAGGGCCTGGCAACGGGGCTCAGGGCTCTATGGGAAGCCCTGCTGGACTCAGTTTGGCGTCCACTCTGCTTGCATTGGGTGCTGGGGCATTATTGAGACAAAGTTGGAGGCTTTTGTCTGCTAAAAAAGACAACAAAAATACATTTTTTTAAATATGTTTGGGTTTCCTTGGATTTCCAAACATAAATAGAAATCAGGAAACATCAGCAGCGCTTCATCTGGAGGCTCACTGAAGATGTTACCTAGTATGGTGACAAAGCATCTGAAAATGAACCTTCCAGCTCAGCGAGCAAACCTACATTCATTAGTGCAAAATCTTTGTATCCTCTTTAGTCACAGAAGGGATCCCAGAGGAATAGAGAAGAGCCAACATTGTTTCTTTGTTTAAGAAAGGAAACAAAGATAATTCGGGGATTACTGACTGTTGAGCTTTATGTAAACAGTAAGGAAATTATTGGGGAAAGTTCTTAGAGATAGATTTTACTCACAATTGGAAAAATATTATTAGTGATAGGCAGCAATGGCTTTGTTCAGGTAAGGTAGTGTCCCACAAACTTGATTACATTTTTTGGGGAAGTGACAAGATTGATTGATGAGGACAGGGCAGTAGATATTGTCAGCATGGACTTTAGAAAGGTCTTTGACCAAGGTCCCTCATGACAGGCTGATACACAAGATGAAGTCACATGGGATCTGCAGTGAGCTGGCAAAATGGATACAGAACTGGCTTAGTCATAGAAGACAGAGAGTAGTGGTGGAAGGATATTTTTCTGACTGAAGATCTGAGACCAGTGGAGTTGTGCAGGATTGGTGCTGGGACCCCTGTTGTTTGTAATACATATGGGTGTAGCTGGCCTGGTTAATAAGTTTTCAGATGGCACAAAGACTGGGGGAGCTATAGCTAGTGAGTAGGATTGCCAGAGAATACAGCAGGATATAGGTAGGCTGGAGACTTGGACAGAGAAATTGTCAATGGAGTTTAACCTGGACAAATGCAAGATGAGGGAGTGCAGCGTAGGTTCACGAGGTGAATTCCTGGAATGGCAGGATTGCCTTACACGGAAAGACTGAAGCGACTGGGCTTGTATACCCTTGAGTTTAGAAGACTGAGAGGGGATCTGATTGAAACGTATAGGCTTATGAAAGGACTGGACACTCTGGCAGGAGGGAACATATTTCCGTTGATGGGGGAGTGCCGAACCAGAGGACACAACTTAAAAATACGGGGTAGACCATTTAGGACAGAGATGAGGAGAAACTACTTCACCCAGAGAGTGGTGGCTGTGTGGAATGCTCTGCCCCAGAGGGCAGTGGAGGCCCAGTCTCTGGATTCATTTAAGAAAGAATTGGATAGAGCTCTTAAAGATAGTGGAGTCAAGGGGTATGGAGATAAGGCTGGAACAGGATACTGATTAGGAATGATCAGCCATGATCATATTGAATGGCGGTGCAGGCTCGAAGGGCAGAATGGCCTACTCCTGCATCTATTGTCTATTGTCTATTGTCTATGATGCATTTTGGAAGATTTAATGCAGGAGGGAAGATTACAGTAAATGGCAAAATCCTTAGTAACATCAACAAACAGAGGGATCAAGGTGTGCAGGTCTACAGTTCCCTGAACATGGCAACACAAGTGGACAAGGTGGTCAAGAAGACATATAGCATACTTTCCTTCATTGGTTGGGGCATAGAATTAGTAAGTCATGCTTAAGCTGTTTAGAACTTTAATTAGACCACATTTAGAATCTATACACAGTTCTGTCGTCACACTACCAGAAGGATGTGGAGACTGACGAGGGTAATGACACAGTTTGCCAGGATATTGCCTGGTTTGGAGGGCATTAGCTATGAGGAGAGATTGGACAAACTCTGTTTTTTCTCGAATGTTGAAGAGTGAGTTCCAATCTAATAGATATTTATAAAATTATATGAGAGACATAGATAGAGTGAATAGTTGGCATCTTTTTCCTGGGATAGAAATGTCAATAAACACAGGTTTAAGGTAAAAGGGGGTAGGTTTAGAGGAGATTAGATTCCCTACAGTATGGAAACAGGCCATTTGGCTCACCGAGTCCATACCAACCCTCCGAAGAGTAACCCACCCAGATCCATTCCCCTACATTTATTCCTGAATAATTTACCCTGGGTAATTTAGCATGGTCAATTCACCCGACCCACACATCTTTGGATTGTGGGAGGAAACCTGAGTACTCAGAGGAAACCCAGGCAGACGCAGGGAGAATGTGCAAATTCCACACAGACAGTCGCCTGAGGTTGGAATCGAACCTGGGTCCCTGGTGCTATGAGCCACTGTGCCGCCCACTATATATACAAGGCAAGTGTTTTACACCGAGCAGAGTGAGTGCTTGGAATACACTGCCAGAGGAGGTGATGGAGGCAGATACAATAGCAACTTTTAAGAGGCAGCTTGACAGATATATGAATAGGAGGAGAAAGTGAGGACTGCAGATGCTGGAGATCAGAGCTGAAAATGTGTTGCTGGAAAAGCACAGCAGGTCAGGCAGCATCCAAGGAGCAGGAGAATCGCTGTTTCAGGCATCAGCCCTTCTTCAGTAATTGTCTAAAGGTTTCCTGAAGAAGGGCTGATGCCCGAAACGTCGATTCTCCTGTTCCTTGGATGCTGCCTGACCTGCTGCGCTTTTCCAGCAACACATTTTCAGATATATGATTGGACAAGGAATAAAGGGATACAGACAGGATGGAGGCAAAAACTTTTAGCATTGAAAAACATCATGTGTCAGTGCAGACTTGGTAGGCCGAAGGGCCTGTTCCTGTGCTGTTCAGTTCCTTGTTTGTTCACGGAAAAGAGATGCAGGAATTGTCAAAACAAAAGCAGAAAATATTCTCTTGTGCGATCACCAAGAGCCGTGCCCTTGGTGAGCACCATAATCCACCCCTCAAAGAAATAAACACCTTATTTCATTGATTTCTCTTTGAGACACCCTCTGGTCTGCTGAGTATTTCCAGCATTTGCTGTTTGATTTACAGGAGGTCATTTAGCTCAGTTCACCTGTTTACGATGCAGGGTGATACCAACAATGTGTGTTCAATTCCCACACTGACTGAGATTACCATGCAGTCTCCTCCTTCTCCTGGAGAGAGGCAATGGCCTAGTGGTATGATCACTAGAGTATTAATCCAGAGACCCAGGTCATGTACTGGGACCTGGGTTTGACTCCTGCCATGGCAGATAGTGTAATTTGAACTCAGTAAAATCTGGAAGTAAATGTCTAAAGGTTACCATGTTGTCTCTTGTTGGAAAAACCCACCTAATTCACTAATGTCCCTTCAGAAAGGAATCCATTGTCTTTCCCTAGTCAGCCCTGTGTGTGACTTCAGACCCACAGAAATGTGGTTGCCTCTTAACTACCCTCTGGACAATTAGAGATGGGCAATAAATGCTGACTTAGCCAACGATGCCCTCATTCCGTGAATGAATAAAAAACAAATTCTCCCCTTGTGTGCTGACCTTCAGGTTAAACTCACCCACCAGTAGTCTCTCTCTTGATGACAAGAGTGGGACTGCAGCAGGTTCACTTTTATTTACAATTATTTTAATCGAGGAAGTGATGGAGGTGCATACAATTACAACATTTAAAAGGATGGGTATCTGAATAGGAAGGGTTTGGATGGATATGGGTCAAATGGGACTTGATCACCTTGGTATATCTGGTCAGTAGAGATGAGTTGGACCAAAGGGTCTGTTTCCATGCTGTATGACCTGTTTGGATATGCTGTGACACATCTCGGGGTGGGGGTTAGTGGGGTGCAGCCGTTCACGATATATTAATGACCTGGATGAAGGCACTGGGGCATTCTGGCAAAGTTTGCAGACGATACGAGGTTAGGCGGACAGACAGGTAGTTCTGAGAGGTAGAGAAACTGCAGAAAGATTTAGACAGTTTAGGAGAGTGGTCCAATAAATGGCTGATGAAATTCAATAACAGCAAATGCGAGATCTTGCACTTTGGATAAAAGAATACAGGCATGGACTATTTTCTAAATGGTGAGAAAATTCATAGAGCCAAAGCACAAAGGAATCTGGGAGTGCTAGTACAGGGTTCTCTAAAGGTTGACTTGCAGGTTGAGTCTGTGGTTAAGAAAGCAAATGTAATGTTGTCATTTATCTAAAGAGGGTTGGTATGTAAAAGCAGTGATGTGCCACTGAGACTTTATAAAACTCTGATTTGGCCCCATTTAGAATACAGTGTCCAGTTTTGGTCCCCACACCTCAGGGAGGACATACTGGCACTGGAGCGTATCCAGCAGAGATCCACTTGGATGATCCCTGGAATGGTAGGCCTAACATATGATGAATGGCTGAGGACCCTGCAATTGTATTCATTAGAGTTTAGAAGGTTGAGGGGAAATCTCATAGAAACTTAAAAAGATAATGCATGGCTTAGAAGGGGTGGACGCTGGGAATTTGTTTCCGTGAGATGGGGATACTAGGACCCATGGGCACAGCCTTAGAATTAGAGGGTGTCAATCTAGAATGGAAATGAGGAGACATTTCTTCAACCAGAGAGTGGTGAGCCTGTGGAATTCATTGCCATGGAGTGCAGTGGAGGCCGGGACGTTAAATGTCTTAAAGGCAGAGGTATATAAATTCTTAATCTCACAAGGAATTAAGGGATACGGAGAGAGTATGGATAAGTGACGTTGAAATGCCCATCAGCCATGATTGAATGGGGAGTGGACTCGATGGGCTGAATGGCCTTATTTCCACTCCTATGTCTTATGGTCTTAGGTGGGAGTTGAACCAGGACCGTTTTGGTCTGTTGTGGCAGGGACACTGGCTCCCACACAACCTTATTCATCGGTGAGACCATGACAGCTGCAGGGGTCACGAAGGGTTAAATGCATCCGTTCCTCACTGCACCGCCAGCTGAGAATGAGTGAGTGTGCAGTCAGCAGTGCCAAAGCCTGTGGACAGCAGACTGACAGGCAGCGTCTGCTTTGAACCTATCAGCAGGAACAGAGAGCCGCGCTGGCAAACTGCTCCGAGTTGCATTAACTAACGTGGCAGCCCAGGGGAACAGGAGCCTGTCACTTCTGATCGGACACGTGGACAGTGGCAACCTCAGAGAAGTGCTAGGGAGTAGGGGAGGTCGCTGCAGTGGACACACACTCAGGGCTGATCGAGGAATGCTAGACAGCTGGCTCTGTTGGCTTCACCCATCCTCCACCCCCAACACGCTCATCTGGAATTTGAGTTAGAGGCTGCAAGGGGAGTGCCTCCCGAGTTTGTTCTGAAAAGAAAATAGAAGCACAGGTTATGGGAGATGCGGGATAGTGGGGAAAACTCTTCACCCACCTGATGTGCAGCAGCTCGACTGAAATCCCTTGAAGGAGCTGAACTGTTTCTTTGTGCTTAGAAACAGTCATGGATGTACTTCTGTGACCGTTATGGGTTGTGGTTCCTTACTGCAGGTAACAATCTCACTTTTTCATGCATTTGAAATTGAGGAAGGTGAGGGAGCAGAATAAATCAGAGGAGTTAGATTTAGTCATTGTTATTTTAAAGTATGATCACTCCTGCTTTTTATTTAAGATTTTCAATTGTCTCCAACTCCTGTAAGGTTTGAGATTGACAACTAGAA
This sequence comes from Chiloscyllium punctatum, assembly GCF_047496795.1. Classification (NCBI taxonomy): domain Eukaryota; kingdom Metazoa; phylum Chordata; class Chondrichthyes; order Orectolobiformes; family Hemiscylliidae; genus Chiloscyllium; species Chiloscyllium punctatum. Next base: position 15,739,358 of record NC_092752.1, on the reverse strand, counting down.
TATACAGCGCCTTGAGTAAAGTTTGAGGGAGAGCTGCATTTCTTTGATAGGCGTTAAGACTTCCTATTTTGTTCAGCTCATGCTGAACTCTGGCAATGATTTAATAGGCTATTATTCCTTTGGTGCTGCACATTGAGGATCATGTGGGATGTGATCCCTCTTTCGAAGGATTCGAGCCTTGCTTATTCTGGATGAGCATCAGTAAAAGTTCTGAAGATGGTGGCTACATTAGCGTGAGCTGTTTGGGCTGACTCGAGAATGTGGTGAATGTGCTTACAAGGTGCATAAAAAGGGTAAAGTGTACTTGAATTTTACATTTCCCACTTCCTGCAGGCATGCGATTTGAAAAGAAGTTTCTGAGCCTGTAACTCGATGCTGCCTTCAGTCGGTTTGGCTGCTTGTGAGATGGGTGTAGTTTTCTTTGAGTTGGATTGCTGTGTACTCGGTGTTTTCTCTGTGCTGTGTCACATCCTAAACGGTTTCAATGCAGTTGTTCATGGGTTCTTCCTGTTTTGCCCACCCAAATTGTACGTTTGTGGTTTGGTCTCCATCCAAGTGAAAACAATTTTAACCTCTGTTACTGCTGCTGGGCACTTAGTAACGTTTGTGACAGGTGTCTGTAGCTGTGTACCCAGCCACCCGTCCTCCTTTTTAATATATTCATATTTTCTCTGCTCTGGATTCTTAAAGCAAACTTTGTATCCCCTTTTTGGATGATTCCAGCATGCCTAGACATCTTTTAAACTCGATAGCTCTTCCTGAGGTGCGCCCACACCCGATGAGAGCTGGTAACTCTTCAGCTTGGGAAGGCATCGACACCAAATCCAATTCCTGTTTGTAGCTGGTGTAGGCACACAATCTGAGTAGGATTTCAAATAGGTATCATTAAGGAACAAGGTTTCATCCCATTCCACTCTGCACTGAGGAGCTTTGATTTAACACTAGCCCATACTCCTCAGTCTCAGCATAATGACTGTGCCCTTGACCCAAGCACAATGGGCCTGTTGGACCCCTGAATCCTGCTTCTTCAATCCCCTGTCCCTGTGTGTGCCTGAACAAGCTGTTTAAAAGAATATTACAATGCAAGAGGCCATCCATCCCATTGAGTCTCTGCTGGCTCTTTGAAAGGACAGTCCACATGTATATCTGCCCATATAGACCTGAATATTTTTCCCTTTCAAGTATACAAAAAATTTCAAGAAGATTCTCAGCGTCCCTACTTCTGGGTCAGACTTTCCAGGTTCAAGTCCCACCGGCTCCAGGGATGTGTCCAAATGTTGCTGACCCGCTTAATTTAAAACAAAACTATACAAAATTTCAATGTGAATATTGATATCATATCTGCTTGCATAATCCTTTTAGCTGGTCACTCAAAGTTATAAGAAAAGATGTGTTTTATTTAAAATCTCGTCATTTGCTTTGTGGGGTTCTTTAAGTCAATAGCAATACAGTGGTTAGTTAGCACTGCTGCCTCACAGTGCCAGGGACCTGGGTTTGATTTCAGACTTGGGCAACTGTCTGTGTGGAGTTTGCATATTCTCCCTGTGTCTGCGTGGGTTTCCTCCAGGTGCTCCGGTTTCCTCCCCCAGTCCAAAGATGTGCAGATGAGGTAAATTGGTCATGCTAAATAGTCCAAAGTGTTCACAGATATGTTGGTTATGTGTGTTAGCCAGGGGAAGTGAGGATTGCGGATGCTGGAGATTAGAGTCGAAGGGTGTGGTGCTGGAGGCCAGCTCCTCAATCCTGATGAAGAGTTCATGCTCAAAATGTTGACTCAAGGACATGCAAGTCTTGGGCTCCTCCACAGTCAAACTCTAGCCACCTGATGCCTGGCAGAAGAGCACTCATCTTCTGCCTTGGGACCCTCCAACCACACGGCATCAATGTTGATTTCACCAGTTTCCTTATTTTTCCCTCCCCCTACTTTATCTCGGATCCAGCTCTCCACCTCGGCACCGTCTTCTTGAAAGGACCTACCTGTCCACCTCCCTTCCCAACTATCTGCTCCACCTTCCTCTCTGATCTATCACCATCATCCCCCATCTTCATCTGCCTATCGCATTCCCAGCTACATTCCCCCAGCCCCAAACCACCACCCCCCGCTCCATTCCTGATGAAGAGCTCATGCTTGAAACGTTGACTCTCCAGTTCCTCTGATGCTGCCTGACTGGCTGTGCTTTTCCAGCACCACACTTTTTGACTGCGTTACTCAGGGGGTAATGTAAAGTAATAGGGTACGAGACTGGGTCTGGATGGGATACAGTTTGGCGGGTCGGTATGGACTTGTTGGGCGTAATGGTCTGTTTCCACAATGTAAGGATTCTATGATCTATGTTCCTCTGGTTACCAACTCTCCTGCCATAGAAACAGTTCCACATTATAAAAGAAATTCTTCAGAATGTTTAATATCTTGGTCAAAGCTCAACTTGACCTTCTCATTTCTATGGAGACATCTCCAGTTACTTTTGTCTGGCCACTGAAGTCCCCAAAGCATGGGACTATTTCAGTACTGCCCCACTATAGCCTCCCTGTAAGAGACTTTCCTGCAGTTCATGATGGTTTGTCTGAGAAGAATTTGCCATCTCTCTCTCTCTCTCTCTAAGAATGTGTTTGTATTGCAGTTATTGCTCTGCAGCACGTGTCCCAGATTGTCTCGGACATGAACGCTCCTGAATGTGTGCAGACCTTCTCATCACAGTAGCGATAGGCTGAACATTATAGACACTCATTAAATGATAGAATACTACATCTGCACAAAGGAAGGCTATTTGGCCTGCCCTCTGTGTGCCTCTTTGCTGTAGTTATCTATTTAGTCCCACCCCCGTTCCTGTAAATGTTTTCTCCTTTGAGTTTATCAGCTCACTTTTGAATCTACTTCCCTTTCACGCTGTGCATTACACATTTTTTTTCGTGTTTTCTCAAGCCTGTGCTGATTCATTTGCTGATCACTTTCGATCTGTGTCATTTGGATCACTGACTTTTCTGTCAATGAAAACAGTTTCTATCAAAACCCTTCATGATCTTGAACCTATCTCCTTGTTCCAATGTTCTTCATGCTAAGGAGAACAATCTCCTTCTTCGCTGGTCTTTCCATGTAACGGGAAGTTTCTCATTCTTGGCATCATTCCTCTGAATCGCTCTGTCCTTTACAAGGCCTTGACGCCCTTCCTACAGTGTGGTGCCAGAACTGAACACAATACTCCATCTGGGACTTAAATGGTGTGTTAAAAGGGTGTAGCATAACTTTCTTGCTTTCTGCCTCTATCTATAATGCTAATGATCCTGCATTATTTTCATTCCACAACCCCCTCAATTTGTCCTTGATGCTGCTTTCAGATATAAAGTGTTCATACCTTCCCCACCCCCAGGTCTGTTCCTCTTTCTGAGCTCCCTTTTAAAATTGTTTCTATTTCTTTATTACCGCTCCTCATGCCTGCCCAAAACACAAAGCAACTTACAATGTTCTACGTTCATTTGAATGTGTCTGCACATTTTTGTCAATCACCCTTCTGTCCTGCAATCTGCTGTGATTGGCTGCCTTTTCAAGTCTAGTTAACAACCTGAGGGATGTTTTAACTTACATGAGCTTTATTTTGACATACTGTTAGCTGGCTTGACACCTGTGTTTTAAGGAGATGCCCATACCCCTGATCTAAACCTAGACTGATCATGTGCCCAGGCTCGACCATAAAGCGGAAGGAGTTATCGCTTGGGACACTGAATCAGAAATGGTATATGGAGGAGGTGGATATGGTGTTTGCTTTTGTGCAGAGTTTTAACAAGTTCCCAATGTACCGAAAGCACAGTGTAATCATGGAAGTATCCTCTAATACGTTGTCATATGTTGTTTAAAGTATGAACTATGTGCACAGACAGCAATGAGGTAATGACGGAGGTACCTGTTTTTAATATTTCTGATGGATTACAAAATAGCAGTGGGGCAAAAATATATTTAAGTGTATAAGAGGTCTTCTGGATATAAAGAAAAAAAAATGAAGTGGCAATGGGGGTAGGGGACACTGCTGTGGTGCAATGGTAGTGCCTCAACCTCTCAGCTGTGAGGTTTGGGTTTAAGCCTCACCAATTCAGAGGTGTGTAATAACATCTCTGTACAAGGTTGGTTAGAAAATAACTAGACTGGAAGTTGGTCTTCATCAAAACTAAAGCCATTCAGCCCATCAGGTGTAATTAGGAGGGATTTTGAGGTACAGTGGTGTTGTCCCTACCTGTGAGCTAGAAGACTTGAATTGAAGTCCCACCTGCTCCACAGGTGTATGCTGGCATTTCTGAACAGGTTGATTAGAAAATATCTACAAAGTGGTCGTACACAAGGGAAGGAGCTCCACTGCTCTTTAACAAAGATTACTGTAGAATGTTTTACATCAACCTGAGGGATCCTTGCACCCTCAACAGTTCCTTCAACAGTTCGGCAATCCCCTCGGTACTGCAGTAAATTGTCAACCTAAGCTCCAGGCCTCATCAAAGGTGACAGCCTGTTGTTGTAGGTTTGATTTATTCCGCAACATTCAATGCACTGAGCCATGGTGAAATAAAACTGTTCAGCGTGCAGTTGAGTCACACGTTCACACTGTTTAATGCAGGTTTTCAAAATTAAATCCTAAATTGTAGGAAAGATATAATAGTGCATAAAATTTACCAGAAAGTGACTGATGTGACATACCTTTGTATCTGAATTGCTAGTACACATCTGCATAAAGTACTTGACACATTTTTGAATCTTGTTTCTCCATTTACTGAGGAATTCCAAGTCCCAAAAGCCCTCAACAGTGGCCAGCATTGAGTACTATTATGAACTTGTAGCTGGGTCTACTGATTTAAACACATTAAACTGATAGTTTACTTGTAGCCCCTCTGTAAAAACATATGAATCCTCTTGAATTATGAACAAATAGTTAATATTTCCTCCATGAATTATGAATGGTAGGCGGGGTGTGCAGCAAAAGACAAAAACTATTGCACTTTCACACTTCAATGTCATGTAAAGGATCCAATGGCAAAACTCGAAGGGAACTTGTTTTGGTTGGTATCCTCAGCACTTATTCCTCACAACACCACTACCAAAGCAGAGTACCTGGTCACTGATGTTTGCAAAGACTTGCTGTTGGCTGTTGTTTCCTTGATTTTAACCATTGAAAGCATTTTGAAAGCCCATCCTTCTTTTGTGGTATCATGGTGGTTTGCCTGATGTTGAGCTAGAAACTTTGAGCTCAAGTCCCATGTATCATAACAAGACAGAGAAAACGTTTGAGTTTTGGATTGAGTCTGATATGACTCTTCTTCACAATCTTCAGACTCAAAATGTAAACTCTGTTTCTCTCTCCACAGATGCTGCCAGACCCACTGGGTCCCTCCAGCATGTTTTTTTTAATTTAATTAAAGAAAATTATATTGATGAGGTGCCAGACTTCACATGTAGACCAGACCAAGTAAGGCTTCCTCCCTCAAAGAATGTGAGTGAACCACTTCAGGTTTTTAAAATTAAAATACAACAAAGTGATGGTTATTCTGACTGACATCAGCTCTGGAGTTCCCCTTGAATTCAAATTCTTAAAATAGAGTGGTAGAATTTGCACTTGCATTCTCTGGGCTAGTGATCCACTGCTGTGATAACAAATCTTGCAACATCATCGCAATCTTTTGGTCTGCTTACCTTGGCAAGCTGCACTGGCAATGGATTGAATGGCCTCACTGACCTCTCAGGGATGTGGAAAGTGGGCTGGGAGCATTCAAGTGAGCAGCTCCAATTGCGACAATTCAAAAGGCAATGTGAACGAGGAGTTGAGAGAAATAAGCCTGGGTGGTAATAAAACGAAACTCTAAATGGATTCCTAAATACTCCTAAGTAAGATGAGATTGGTGCCAGACCAACTGGGAAGCTGAACTCTATTCGAACTTTGAAGGGTGTTCTTCATTCTCTGAGCATAAAGGCAGTCTGACCAGCAAAATAGCAGGCCTCACCATATGACATGCTCTGTTGATCTGATTGGTTGGAGTTAAGACCTAGTAAAGTCCTTAATACTACTTGCTGCTTTTTTGGAGCAGGGGTTGGAGGTGAGGGAGGCGGGGAGAAGACATGGCAAGCAGCAGAAGAGCTGAATGTCCATGAACAAGATATGTCCTTTTGAAAATGGTAGGGAGAGTGGAGATTGGAGAGATCATGTTGTCGTGTGAATATCACTGGACTCAGAACCCAGAAACTTGCGCTAATGCCCTGGGAACATGGATTTGAATCGCACCTTAGCAGCTGGCTGGATATACAGTATCAAAAGTTGGTCTCAGTTGTTAAGAATTAAGAATTGGCAATGAGTATTGTTGATGCTGTTAAATCGAAGAGTTTATTTAATGTCCTTTAGCGAAGGAAATCTGCAATCTGTTCTTGGTCTGTCCTTCATTTGATTCCAGATCTTCAGCACTGTGGTTGACTCTTATTGCCCTCTGAAATGGCCCAGTAAACCACTTAATTCAAGGGTAATTAGGGATGGGTGACCACAGTTGGCTTTGCTAGTGGCAGGTGAAAGTGTGTCCAGTGTAGAGAAAGAGTGAGCCCTCATGGGGAAAGCCCAGCATGGAGCATCGTCAGGCCCACATCTTAATAAAGGACTGTAATGTTTAACTTCTAACTTTTATTTTTCTACTTCATACTGAAAATAACTGTCGTGATAAGCCTTTTAATTGATTTATTTATTTTCCACCTCAGATTTTGTACCCAGATACCTTTTTGACCAAGATGGCTCCATTTGTGGTGACCTTGTACACTTTACAGAGTACTACTGTATTTGAGTACATGTGACAATAAACCCGAAATTGAAATCTGATATTCGCAGCCTGTGTAAGAATTAAAATATATACATAGATTCTCCCCTCCCCATCCTTATTAGTTTCACAATTGTGAATCTAATTTTAAAATTAACCACCCTTTCAGCCAACTCCAAGTTTTAAGATAATAATGGGGAATAAAACAAAAAGTTGGATTGCACCTTCTTCCTCCTCTTGCTACTCTTTTCGCTCCCTTTCTCCTTAAGGCTTTATCGACCCTTTGCTGCACGTTAAATTCCAAAATGTGAATGTTGTCTTAGTAACCTCATACACCATGTAATCAGTACATTGTTTATTTCACTTCTCTACAGTGTGTCAGTGAGTAGAGTTGGAGTAGCAGAGGAAAAGAACTGAGAATGATGATGAATTGGAATCACATTTCCATTTTCTAAAAACATATAGTATTGTCATGACTCATACATTTGTGGTTTTCCTTGGTTGTAGGTTGGATGTTAAGATTGTTTTATTCATTGATGAGATGTAGCCTTTGCTGGCGGGATTTGCATTTACTGCCTGTCCCTAATTGCTCTGGAAAAGATAATGGTGAGGGAGGGAGATCCTGGATTTTTGACCCAGTGATATTGAAGGAACGGTGATATAGATCCTAGTCAGGATAGTGTGAGGGGACCTTGCAGGTAGTGGTGTTTCTATGTACCTGCTGCCGTCGATCTAGGTAGTAGAGCTCATGGATTTGGAAGGTGTTGTAGAAGATTGTTACTTATTGTGTTAAACTTTAGCCCTGTTTCTGTATTGTGTGGCAGTGGTATGTATTGAACGGCAGGATGTCACGTTGGTCTGTGACAACCAATAGAGAGGATACAAATCATCATTTTAAGTTAGAAGAAAGGCCGAAAATGAGATTTATGGTACTGTGTATATTTGTGAAATTCAGAAGTGCAGTTCATGATTGGGAAGTCCCCTGAAAGTTTTGCGCAAATTTGGAATATTAAACTTTTGAGACAGATCCCAATGTGCCCCGGTTTCTATTGGGTCACATTCCCCAAATCCTGATCTGTTT